>NC_080470.1:25063214-25400000 GCF_030265055.1 Doryrhamphus excisus
GAGTACAGGTCCAGGTCAAGAGTACCGCATCAGTTCAATGTGTCGTTTGCTGAGTGGTCAGTGCTCATGCTGGAGGGTTTGCGTCAGAAGGGGACGATGACAACATCGTTGTCATTACATAATGATGATGATGATGAGGAGGAGGATGGTGATAAAGCTCAAAATGAATGCTGATCACTTCCTTCAATCATAAAAACACATGTTCACTGTTTCCATGGCAACATGCTGGTCGGCCTCCAGGAAATAAAGTGTGTGTGTTGTGTCTGTGTGTGTATTGAAGCACCTTATCGCCATCAGCACTGTTTCCATGGCGACTGAATGATGAGCCTCAAGTTTCAGGACATAAGGCAGTATGTGTGTGTTTTAGACATTAAATGAAGTTTGACACACACATGCACACATCCATGCAGTGCATATACAGTATGTATACACATACACACAGTATGTGTGTGTACGTGCATGTGTATTTAAGTATATGCGTATATATATATATATATATATATATATATATATATATATATATATATATATATATATATATATATATTGTACACATGCACAGATATATGAATGTACATACAGTATTTGTACAGTATACATATGTGTATATACCGTGTGTGTCTATGTACAGTATATATATACTGTATGTATGTATATATGTATAAAGTTTGGGTACACCCTGGACTGGTCATCAGTCAATCAGAGGGCACATAGTATACTGTAGATCATATTGATCATGCTTCAGATCTTTGAACAAAAAATGCAGTTTTTAAATGAAACCCTTTATTATTAAGGGAGGAAAAACAAATCCAAACCTACATGGCCCTGTGTGAAAAAGCGATAACTTCCAGCGCTGTGGAGGAATTTTGACCCACTCGTCTTTGCAGAATTGTTGTCTTTCAGCCACCTTGGAGGATGTTTGAGCATGAAACGTCACAGCATCTCAATAGGATTCAGGTCAGGTCTTTGACGAGGCCACTCCAAAGTCTTCATTTTGTTTTTCTTCAGCCATTCAGAGGTGGACTTGCTGGTGTGTTTGGAGGTGGGGAAGCAATCACTTTTTCACACAGGGATTTTCTTTTCCTCGTTAATATTAAAAAGTTTCATTTAAAAAATGTATTTTGTGTTCAGTTGGGCTGTCATTGACTAATATTTCAATTTGTTTGATGATCTGAAACATGTAAATGTGGCCAAAAAAATCTGAAATACACACTTTTTTACACCACAGTACATTCACACACAAACACACACACAGTTATGAACAGAAGTTGTTGGTTGTATGACATACAATATCAATCATGTGGTTTCTTAATCATTTATTTGAACTGTTCTTTTTTCAGTGGTCAAATGACAATACAATGTACATCTTTGAGGATTAAAAAAAAACAAGCAGGCTGCACAACTTTAAATGTATTTTGTATGTTCCATAATTTACACAATTTTCCCATTTTCCCTCACTTAAACGTACCTTGGCAAGTTTCACCTCCATCAGACACTTTTTGTCAGCTTGTGAACAAACTGTGCCTGTACTGTTAATTTTAGGTGAATCTCCTTCATAATTCCACCGGCAGCCCAAGCTACCACCACCATGCTTGACAGCAGTTTGCAAGTTCATTGCAAACTTGGTGGTTCTTGGGTTCTTCTTGAAGATTCTAACCAATTTTCCTTCCTTTGATGTTGCTGTTTTGTTTGTTTCTTTCGGCTTTTTCCTGATTACCGAGTCTCCACAGTGGATCTTTTTCTGTATTCGGTAAAATAAATTGTCCCGATTTACAATGGTTTGAATTTGGTATCTGCACATTTAAAATGTCTCCAAAATACGTTTCCAAGTTGTGTAAATTTGTGATTTTCCTCCTTAGAGCTTAACTGAGTTGCTTGGACTTCCACATTGTTTTGAATATTGGTTCAGAAATCGTTTTATGCTGTCAGAAAAACAAGCGGGTGCAGTCAATCATTATCACCAATGAGACGTTAAGGCTTGGCCTCGTCAAGTTCAATCTGGAAGCAATCAGCAATTATCAAATGTAGGTTCATGTGTAGTATGTATATATTTATATAGCCTGCGTATGTTATTCTGACCCTGTGTAAATTTAGCAATTAAAATCTTGCTTATGAAAATCATTAACAATGTACATTGTATGATCGTTACAACCTGGAAAAAGAATGAAACAATAAATAAATCATTAAGAACCCAAAATCACATATTCAAGCCAAGAACATTTGACTGGAACTGTGTACAATAGTATTTCTTTTGTGAAGACAGTAGTAGTAGTAGTAGTAGTAGTAGTAGTAGTAATATTTCCTTTGTGAAGAGAAATCCCACAGAACAATTGTATTGTAAAGTGAAGAAGACATTTTATTTGATATTTGACGGTAACATGCAGCATGTGTTTACATTCAATAAAATTTTTCACATTGAAACATTGCTGTCTGCTCACGTCAACAATAAATCTTTTTTTGTTTTTTTTAAAGATGTGTTCAAAGTCATGGCATCCTGTCACCACTGAAAGCCACCACTAATCTTTGATTGGATGAAAAGACCACAATGTGACATCACTTGCGGATGGGAGGTTTGTCACTGAGCTAAGCTAAAAGGCTAAAGAGCCAGATTTACGCAACATTTTAAACGTTGGTCAGAATGTCAACATTAGTGTCACAAATTCATTTTTACACAAAAATATCACGGGTTTCTCCTGTATTTGTCTCCTTTTAGTCAAAGTCGCTCATTGATGAAAGGCGTCAACAATTAACATGTTGTCATTTTGCCACAAAAAACACACACACACACACACACACAATATTTACCTCCACCAATCAGAGCAGAAGGCACACACACAAACATGCTGAGCATTACCAAGGCAACCGAGCTATCACAACACTGTTAACACAGTAATTCAGCGTGAGGCTGTTGATAAGCCACGCCCACTGTGTTTCACTGCAGTTGAAGCTTCACATTCTGAGAATCAGATCATAATAATCCATTCCAGCCTTTACTTTGAAAGGCACAGGCCTAATCCTTCATTCTTCGACTTTGGAAACTCTTGAAATGGTTTTCCTCGTCAGTCTGCTGACCATCTCGATCCAGAAGAACCAGCGCCGTCTTGCGTCTCATCGCCATTTCCCTCCTCTGTGCATCTGTCAACACTTCAAACTGTGGATGAGGCGGTGCCGGTTCCGGAACACCACCGGATCGATGCGGCCGGAAGCTGCTGCCGCTAGCGGCGGAATCTCCTCGCTGGAGGCTGTTAAGGTCATAAGTGTCACGTAGGTCTCCTCCGCCCCACTCCCAGGGACGCTCGCTTCGTGGAGGGGTTGGAGCTTGGGCGAGAGGATGGTGGGTGGCGTGGGCATCCACAGTGACGATTCCCTCCCGCTGCTTCTCGGAGGTCGGCCGGTATCGTGGAGAGGTGGCAGCGGAGGAAGTTCCAGAGCAGGTGGAAGCAGTTTCTGAAGATTTTTCACCCGAAGATGAGGACCCCAGCAAGCCTTGCTGCTTGGACATGGCAACCACTTGGATCAGACGTGGCTGGTTGGCGGCGACACGACCTGACGCGTCCCCGCTTGTTTTCTCTCTAATGGCCTGCCACTTGGCGCGGGCCAGCAAACTCTTGGGTGAGACTGGTGGGGGTCCTGCTTCAGGGATCTGAGGTGGTCTCGGGGTTGCTATGGCTTTGGCTACACCCGGAGGAGGAGTGGGGTTGCGACTGGAGACGCTCTTGCCAGGTGAAAATGCAGGCAGGCAGATGGGGCCCTGAGAACCTCGATCGTCTGTCCCCGCTGCCGAGCCGTCTTCATTGGTCTCGTTCTCGTCCCGCATACTCTGGACTCGCATCTCCATCGACTTCTGCTTCCATTCTGACATCAGACGCTGTGATGAGACCGGGTCCATTGGGACGTGGACTGCCTTCAGCCGGGGCTGGACCGGTTGGATGTGCTGAACCGGACCAGGTGCTCCCTCGCTGACACTGATGCTGGCTCGTGGCAAAGTGTTGCTGAAGGTCAGCATGGTCTCCTTGGCCATGGGGCTGCGAGGAGCCAGCAACTCCACATCCACACTCGCTCTCTTCAGGCTACCCATGGAGGCAACCTCCCTCTGAAGGGGCCCCACGCTGTCTCGACAGTCCAGGGGGGCAGGGGTCGCTGCTATCTCATCGTTGCTCTCAGAGGCTGAAGCGGGGCCCTTTTGATAAACAGACTCGTGTCCTCGCTCAGTCAGCACTCGTAAAGGGTCCTCCAGTGCGGGTGGAGGAGGCGGAGCCAAAGTGATGTCAGAGAACTTAAAGTTGGCCACTGCATGAAAAGCCTGCAGAAGAATCAGCAGCTTAATAAAAAGCAGCTCACTGGATGCAGTTGTCTTGGCAACAGAAAGACAAATCTCCATGGTGACTCCACATACAGTACATGAAGGTTGGTGAGGACAACTGCACCTACAAATGACGCGAGCTCACCAGGTAGGCGGCAATGAACGCTCCGATCAGGAAGCCCACATAGATGTCAACAGGGTGGCTGCGATGCTGCGTGACCTGAGTGAGGCCCGTCAGAGCGGCGGCGATGGCGAAGAAGAAGACCAAGACGGGCTTCAGCAGCTTGGTGCTGTTTGAAATGGTGGCGTTGAAATACATCTGGAAAAGTAGGAGAGACGAGTCACGTGTGTCTGAGACGGTTTCGTGACTTTGTGTTTGCAATGACGGCCGCCGTGTCTCTGCTGATAACTTCTCTTTCATTGGTTGTTGGATGAGTAATGTAGATTCAGCACAACTTACAGACACATACACTGCAGCAAAGGCAGACAGAGTTGCATGCTGGGATGGGAAGGTCTTCCTGTGAAGGTAGAGGGAAGAAGAATGAGTATATGACATCAAAAAATATTTGGATATTGATATTAACAGTGGGCGGCACGGCGGTCGAGTGGTTAGCGCACAGACCTCACAGCTAGGAGACCAGGGTTCAATTCCACCCTCGGCCATCTCTGTGTGGAGTTTGCATGTTCTCCCCGTGCATGCGTGGGTTTTCTCCGGGTACTCCGGTT
This sequence comes from Doryrhamphus excisus, assembly GCF_030265055.1. Classification (NCBI taxonomy): domain Eukaryota; kingdom Metazoa; phylum Chordata; class Actinopteri; order Syngnathiformes; family Syngnathidae; genus Doryrhamphus; species Doryrhamphus excisus. The sequence continues at coordinate 25,068,244 of NC_080470.1, forward strand.
TCCTCCCACATTCCAAAAACATGCTAGGTTAATTAGCCACTCCAAATTGTCCATAGGTATGAATGTGAGTGTGAATGGTTGTTTGTCTATATGTGCCCTGTGATTGGCTGGCCACCAGTCCAGGGTGTACCCCGCCTCTCGCCCGAAGACAGCTGGGATAGGCTCCAGCATGCCCGCGACCCTCGTGAGTATAAGCCATATAGAAAATAGATGGATGGATTTTTTTAGCCAATTAGTCCAGGGTGTAACCCGCCTCTCACCCAAAGACAGCTGGGATAGGCTCCAGCACCCCCGCGACCCTCGTGAGGAAAAGCGGTAGAAAATGAATGAATGAATGAATGAATATTAACAGTATTGAATTGGATTTTTTAGCTGACTTGTCCAGGGTGGACCCCACCTCTCGCCTGAAGACAGCTGGGATAGGCTCCAGCACGCCCGCGACCCTCGTGAGTATAAGCCATATAGAAAATAGATGGATGGATTTTTTTAGCCAATTAGTCCAGGGTGTAACCCGCCTCTCACCCAAAGACAGCTGGGATAGGCTCCAGCACGCCCGCGACCCTGGATGGATGTATTTTTTAGCTAAACCCAAAGTGATACCCAAAGTACTTCACAGTGAAACTCACTATTGATTCACTCTACAGTCACACAATGATGGTACTCACAGCTGCCATGGGGTTGACTGACAGAAATGTGACTGCCAATTCACACTTAAAGCCTCTCTGACCTCCACCACTCGTTCACATTTATACACCAGTGCGGGCAGCAGTGGAGGCAAGGTGGGTAAAGTGCCTTGCCCAAGGACGCAACAATGGTGATTGTGAAGAAAGGAAGCAGGGTTTCTGGGCGACCTGCTCTACCTCCTGAGGCAACTGCCACCCAGGATAACGTCTGGATCCTTCTCTAGCTGTGGTACCGTAAAACGGGAATGATTCACTCACCTGGCAGCCATGATGGCATGGTAGTCATGTCCGGAGCAGATGTCTTTTGTGATGTAAGCGTTGCTGTCACAGGCGACGTGGGTGTAGTTCGGCTTGCACACGGTGAGGAAGAATGGAGCGTGGTAGCCCGTCGACAGCTGGATGATGTCGGTGACTAGCGCTGTTGCGCAAAGACCGAACACATGCACGCCTGCACACACACACACACACACACACACACACACACACAACGCAATGAAACCCCTCTTGGAGCACATGTAACAGTGGCAAAAAGCTAAAGGTCTTAAATAGTTGCCCGGCGCAGCTCTTAAGGTGCCAGGGAGCACGGTTTGCACACGTACTATCACGCAGCTACACCGGCTGGCATCCGATACACAGGCATTGAGAAAGTGTGCCAACTTCCGTACGGAAAGGCGCATACCCACAAAGCGAACTGTCCTCCTCAGGAAGGAGTTGAAGTTGCAGCCTCCGGCATTGATGCTCCCTTCCGCTCTGCGTACTTTGGTCCGAGACTGCAGGAAGTAAACGAAAGCCTCCACCAGCATGATCTGCCTCCACACACAAACAGTCAGAAAACAACCTCCGCCGTGACCCCAGACCCTGGCAAGGTGATGTCTCCGAAAAAGTTACCGAGGCTGCTGGGCCGGCGAAGGCGAGGCTCAGCAGCATGAGCAGTGGGATCATTTCGTCTCCTCCATCCACGTATGGTTTGCTGAGCTCGCGGTCGTGACAGCGGAAGCCGACTTGCGGAGGTCGCACCACATCCGTTAATTCCAGGAAGTAAAGCGACACCATGGAAGATGCCACGATGGGAAGCTGTGAGCGCACGCCATGCAGTCATGTGAACGCCTCTAAAATGTTGTCAACTCCAGCTTTCAACAGAAACCGTGTGTGCATGTGCATACGTATGTGTGTGTGTGTGTGTGTGTGTACCTCCACAAAGTAGAAACATGGCAACAGAGTGAGACTGTCCTTTGACCACTTTTTTTTCATCTTGTCTGATGGCGAGCTCATCATCATCCTGCAGCACAATGCACATGTATGTATGTATGACATACAGTACATACACACACAGCCACACGTCTCAAGTCAAACGTGCACATCACAGGGGGGCGTGTCCCACCGTAAAGGGTAATTAATGAGCTATTTCAATGCATTGACACACGCGGAGATGCTTGGATCCTGAGAGCAAACCAAACATTACAATAAAAACGTTTAATCGGTTGTTGCGGTGGGTTGCATGCACACACATACACACAAACACACACACACACACAAACACACACACGCACTGCAGCGGAAAAGAAGCCCGCGGTGAGGCTTTGGCTCTTTGTGCAAGTCCCATCACAGGCGACTCACCTGATCAAATGTTTTGATCCCTGTCACCTTCGACCGAACGACTTGACCGCAATCACCAGCTTCCTGTCGGCCACCGGCTGCTCCCGCGGCCCGCTCGGTCCAGTCCGCGTCTGCTCTGTCAGATGGTGTCGGTTCTGCAGAGTGTGCAAATAAGAGGCGGCTCTTCTCCTGATGATGCACGCTCCCGCGCACTGCAGCGTCGAAGTGTGCGCGTGCGCGTTTCGGCATTCGGGTCGTTGATGCCCAAGAAGAGTTCAATCTATTGACGTCACGGACACAGGTACAAAAAAAAAGTACCCCCTCGGGTTCAAGCGTGTGACCGTGGGAAAAGAAACACGTGACATCACGCCGTATGATTTTTTTTAAAGTGGGGAAACAATGAGATAGGGATTTCCACACAAAAGCCAAACAAGTTTTACTGCTGAGACATTTGAAATACATTTGAATGAATGACAGTCTTGTGACTCCGCCTCCTCCACTCATAGCCACACCTCTTTTATTAAGTGACATCTGGAGCGGGAATTAAAGTGTGACACAGACTTCCTTTCTCAAGTCTGAGGCATATTAGTAAGGCATTCATTTTGAAACGTATTCTATTTTCCTGTTCTATTCAAAATAAAAGCACATGGAACAACAACAAAAAATAAAGCTGGGAACAGTCAATAATGTCCTGTTATGCTTTTTCATACATCATGTGTGACATTTGGAGCCATTTGATCTCAAATTATTTTCTTTCCTCTGTTTATTGGAAAAAGTATCAATGATGATCTTTCTTCATTTCAAAATGACAAGATCAATCAAACAGTGTTTAATCATTACAAGTGTGTCTTTATCAGAACTGATGTCCACCTCCCCAACAGATGATTGATTATTGATTATTCACGTGCACATGGCAACTGGACAGTGTTTTTCCTTCACTTCCTGTTCTGGTCACACTCGGGAGGGATGTCTTGCATCATGTGACGCTCTCAGAAGATGTCATCGCCGTGATGACATCTCAGGACGCGTGAGAGGAACTCTGCTGCGCTCTGCAGTCTCTATCAGCCGTATGTGAGGGGGGGCAGTCTGGCTGTAAGACACCCTGCCCCGGAGCACCGACACTGTCTGCCACTCCAATTGGAGAAGCTCCTACAGAGGGTTTAGTTTCTATGGAAACCGTGTTTGCATCTGCTGCTCTTCCTTCTGTGCTAGCTTCACCTTCTGTTGTTGCTTCTTCTCCTCCTCCTCCCTCTCCACTAGCTCCACCTGCTGCTCCTCCACCCACCGCCACGCTTCCCATCCAGAACTCTGCCACCACACTGATCTCGGTGGTTCCTGACCTTGGAAGGTCCTGACGATGGATAGTGTCCAACGTGGCTGCCCCTTCCTGACGAGAGGAGGACAGTGCTTCTGTAATGATGGCGGCCGTCTGCGCCACCCAGTTGAGCTCAGAGCGCACCTCGCCACCACCCGGTGCGGCTGCAGAAGAGGGTGGAGTTTCGGCCTGGGGCTGAAGGACGGAAGCGGGTCCAGTTTGCGAAGCACCAGCGGGTTCTGGTGGCCCGGCAGCGGCATTGTTGTTGTTGAGACTGTCCTGCAGCGCCGTCTGGTTGGCCTGACCCGCCTGCTGGTTGTGCAAGAGCATCTCCTGGATGCGAATCTGCTGCAAGATGGCGGGCAGCTCATAGTGGTGGAAGAAGTAGATCATGGAGTGCTGGATGCAGACAAAAAAAAGTTTACTTTTTTTGGTAATTGAGTGAACCACTTCTACTTCCTGCATCAAGTCCACAAACATGTAACCATGTGACAAAAGAACAGTCAACAAGAGCGTGGTGGTTGCGCAACTGACCTGGATGAACAGCCAGGATGTGACCAGCGCCAGGCTGCTGTACTGACCGTTAAAGCGATAATGATATGCGTAGAAGGCAAAGTGATACAAATAGAAGAACCTGAAACACAAAAAGAAGAAGTCTTCCTCAAAAAGTTGGCCATAAACAATTACGAACAGTGTCTTGCAGAATTTACTACCAAAGAAAAGCTCACTGGGGTCACAGGACTCACCTCAGCCAGTGTCGTTTGCTGGTGTTGGTGTGGCAGCAGATGGCGTCATACTGATCCGCCAACCACACTATGAGGATGATGTAGAAGGCCGTCGTTGTGTCGTTGAAGAACTCCGACATGATGGCCTCCATACCTGGCGATAGGAAGACTCTTTGGATTGGAAATTTGACCTAAGCATTGAAGCCTTGTAGGGTCACTGTGCATTGCTCTCTATGTCGAGCAAGGGAATTGAAACTGTAGCCCTTTGGACACAGATCATGTTCGTTTCACAGATCCACTGGTCCAAAGTTCTGAATTAAGGGTGTAATCTCGGCCAGGGGTTGGGAACCTATATGTAGCTTTTTCATGAGTGTATTGGGCTTTCTTAGCACTACAATTTCTTTAATTTCCCTTTTTCCCCCGCTAGCATTTTGGAAGTAAAACAGTACAAAAATCATTGTGATAAAACAAAATACAAAACATTATGTATTTTAATCCATCTTCTGTCCATTTTCTACTAGCAATGGCTGTCCTTCTGCGGCACACCAATGCACCATTATAATTGGCTAACGTGGTAGCCTACCGGGTCATTGAGTGGTCAAGAGGTGAACTTCGCGCCTAGCTAGTGCAAACACTTTTGCCAAAGAAGATGGCAACAAGAAAGAAGGAAAGATGAGGAATACTGCACATTTAACGAATAGACAACAATTCGCCATCGTGGAGAGGTTTGACAGTGTGTCTAATATGCAGCGATAAAATTTCAAATATAATGCAACACTATGACACACGCCATGCTACATTTGCATCTAAATATCCAGCGGGGAACATTCGGAAGAAGGCATGCATCTTAGCCAGCAGCAATTCCGTGCATGGACGTACAAGGAGCTGACAAGCTGATTGGACTTTGGCTAGCTTTGCCGGTACTTTAGCAATAGTGAGTGAGCAATAGAAAGCCATTCACAGATGGTGAACTTGTCAAAACATTCATGCTTGATGTGGCTAATTTACTTTTTGACAAGATAATCAAACGAATAAAGGACATGCCTCTGTCACCAAGAACTTAACGATCGGAAGTCAAGTGAAGCCTCAACACCTGCATAAAGCTTAACGTCACCAAGTATCAACCAGACTTCAAAGCCATCATTCATGGTAAGAAGTCTTTCAATTATTGATTAGCTTCAGTATAACAACATTATTAAAAATAAGCTTGATTATGTAGGAAATTTCCAGTCTTGTATGCAGTTGTCCTGATGATTTATTTGGTGCAAGATGGTCGCTGTCATTAGTTTTCACGAGAGCAGTGTCTCAAAATTTTGAGTATGAACGCAAATGTAGTTGTGGGTGAGCGAGCTTGCTGTGTGTTTGAATTTTAGATCATTTTGAGTCTTTGTATTTTATTTCCATTATGAACTGTGTCGCTAGGTATTCAGAATCTGCAAGGAGCATTGGCAATGTCATTCTATGACGCTATGACACGATGTTGGAATCGTGCCGGGCCCTCGACCACCTTTTCCAATTATGACAAAAAGATAAAGAAATAAATAGATACATAAAATTCTGTGTATGTTATTAGTATTACTAGTGTCAATATTTTTAATTTGTCATTACATTATACATCTACCTGCTTTTTTCAACATTTGTATTATTTTTTTGTAGTTTCCTCATTTAATTGTATTTCCAGAATGTGCCATGGGCGAATAAAAAACAAGATGCAAAACATAATTGGCCCCCGGGCCACACTTTGTACATCACTGATTTAAGGCAAGACAACAGAAAGCGAGAACGTTTTTGAAAGTCAACTCACCGACGAGGGCAAGGATAACCGTGAGCAGAGGGGCTGCTGGGAAGGCGATGGTCATGTTCATCTCCAACATCTGCAAGAGGTCCACTGGAGAGGGATGGACAGACAAAAGCATGAGGTCAAAGGTCACACAGGTGCTGCTGGTTGTTTGTTTCATACTAGATTTAGAGGCAACAAGGTTTGAGATGAGCCTACTAACCGATGAAGACGAAGATCTGGTGATGAGAGTACCTCAGCAGCATGGACACCGACAGAGTCTGAGAAAAGTAAACACAAACAGAAAGGTCAACAAAGGACGCTTCTGGTTGTTCCTCTTCCCCAGCAGCTAAAACAAGCACATGAGAAAGAACTTAACACATGTGATGGGATATTATTCAAAGATGTCATGTTCACAAGGCTGACTTGGGCCTAGAATGGCTTACAAAGATGACCATGATGACAAAGGCAGCCAGGTAGGAGGTTCTGGCCATCCACATGCTAACGAAGCGGTAATGTTCTCCAGACACCACGTTCCTGAGGAATCCTGCATAGAAGCACACAATTAGATCATCTTTAGAGGTCATATGATTTGTCTTAATTGGACTTCATATGGGTGCGAGGCGTCCCTTCTTCACCTTTGTTCTCCTCGTTCTCAGCAAGCGCCTTCACACTGGACATCAGAATGTCGTCATATCCTAAAAACTCATCCAGCAGGAAGCGGCTGAAGCCATCGCCAAAACATTCGTCCTTCATCGGATCTAAATCACAAAAAGGTTTCCAATCACACCACTCGTCGTACGAGGCGTCACGTGACCGCTCAGAGACAGCGCCTCACCCAACGTGACAACCATGACAGGGATGTTGAGTCTCTGTCGCGTGTTCTGAGACAGACGCAGGAAGCCGTACTCCAGAGAATATTCCACCATGTACTCCTCCTGAGGCCACACTGGAACAACAGAGGAGCTCTGTGATGATGAGGACCAGGAAGATGGCACCTTCCATCCTGACGCTGCGTACCTTTCGTGCCTTGGCTGAAGGAGACGTCTTGGCTGTTGTTTGCACCTCCCACCACTCCTTCCTCGCCTGCTCCAACTCGCCTTAATAAAGACGGCTTCAGACGAGGCTCCATGTCCAGGTCAAACTGGACCATTTGGGATTGTATTAATACATTTAGATTTATAAACAAACTTGCTGATAGGTTTACATTTGGACTTTCTGTATGCCCCAAAGCCTTGTCCTCTCACCTGCACTGAGCTGTTGTCAAACATCTCCATCATTTCCTCCTCTTCCTCCTCCTCCTCTTCCTCTTGCAGCGCTGCCAGACTAAGCCCGGCAATGCCTCCTCTTGTTCCTCCCGGGCCCACCTCTTCCTCTGAGTCGTAATACTGCAGGAAGACAGGAGCCCGGCTGGAGTTCCTCTGGATCTCAACACGTAGGATGCCGTCACGGGGCCAACGCTCTCTCACCCCCTCCAGACAGTTGATGGGTGAGCGAGAGAAGGCAATGTGAATGTAGGCAAGGATGAAGAGGACAAAGAGTGCCTGATGACAAAGAAAAGATGTGTTGAAGACTCTTGTGACTCAATGATGTTTAATAGCTGCTGAAAAGGTGTTTACCTTGAGAAGGACGAAGAACTCAAACACCCGCCTGAATGATGGCGGAAAGAGGCGGGCGTAGGTGACAGCCATCTTGAAGAAAAGCGCATGGAAGAGGCGATCTCTAACGTTGATGAGCGGGTTCTGGTTGATGTTGGGGTTACGGATCCTGTTGGGCCCCATGTTATTGTTGTTGAGCGGGATGTTGTTGTTGTTGGCCTGGTTCTCAGACATGGTCTTTAGATAAAGGCTGCCAACTGGGGTGAGAGGTCACTGCAGCAAGCACTTTCTAGGTAAGCATGGCTGGCATCGCTCATGTGTGCTCTTGCAGATGAAGACCACGATGTCGCCTGATCTTCTGGATGCAACACACAGCAATGAGAAACATCAGGGGGTCTGCAACGACGGTTGAGGTAACATACCACACAATTCCCACAAGGCATTTCGTCTTTGAGCGATCAGCTCAAACACGTCCACTAATTTGTTTACAATTCACTGTCATATTTGGTAGAATAATGTGGATGTTGAAGGCTAAGTGAATCATGTGACGCCCTTTTTACATCACCTACTGTAATACAAATGACGCAATTAAGTGAATGTTACGGCCTCTAAACTCAGGACAAAAACATCCTTCAGCTGTTTTAGACGAGCTCTTCCATTCATTTCGCGTTAACAACATTGGCTCACGTACCTGTTACTGGCACAGCAGCTTTGTGTCCATGTTGACGAGGTCTTCTCGTTGTTTTCACCAAAAAAAAACAGACGAGCAGATTGCGAATAAAAACAGAGCTAGCTAGTTAGTTAGCACTATTGGCTGTCCCCGTTAGCCACACGCAGCAAAATAATGACACACGCTGCTGAAGTCAGCTTCAAAGCAAAGCTAGCAAGTAACCGAGGTTACTTTTTTCAAGATAGTTGAATTTCATCCGAGGTACAAAGTTGGATTCTATACGACAAAGTCCATTAAGCGAACTGACGGGTGCTACTGGTACGAACCGGAAGTACGAAAACACAGGAAGGGTCCCCAAATTCCAAAATGTTCCGCGTCACTGTTGCAACGTTAGAAAAAAATACTTGACGTCCATTATGTATTTAATTGTAAAACGTTTTGGGGTTGCTTTCGTACAGTTCGCAATAAATTTATTGTTACACCTAATCTGTAAATACTGTAGGAATTTGTCAAAGATGTACAATACATTATTTTACTACGGTGTTTGAAATTTAAAGTATAATTTTGATTAAGTGTGTCCCACAATAAAATGGTTTTCTGTCAACCTTTAATGAAATTGCCCCCAAAAAATATACAAAAATGAATAATACAGTCAGGCACGTTTAAGGGCACCCGTATGTGGACTTTGGGGTCCTGGGGACTTTGTTGTCTGAATGGGAGCTAAGTGAGATCGTTTGTTGATGGAATTTATTTTACATCGGCCTTTTTTCATTTAACCAAATTTACTTATGGTATCCCTTTAAAGCTTTTGCTCAAACCGATGTGTTGTGATTCTCTTTGAAGGCGACAGAGGAGCTACCATCGAAGTAAGTTCAGACCATTCAATCAATGTGTTTCTAGCGTTATAGACCGATACTATATACAGATAGATAGCTCTATAGATGAGTAGCTCTACATATAGATATCTGTAAAGATAACTACGTTATAGCTAAGTGTCTAGACTACATTTAAATAAAATAACGAGCGGATTCTTGTATACTGTATGTGATATGTTTAATGGCACATTGTTATTCTGTTAATCCCAGCATTGCCCCAGAATTTTCTCCGTTTCCCCAAAAACATGTTTCTAAATTTCACGAATGTAGTTAGAGACAAGTAGCTAAACATAAAATAATTTTTTTATGTCTTTACTGAAGGTTTGTTACATATACATGTTTGTTACACATGTTTCTCTGTTACATATAAGGATGTGGTAAATTAAGGAGTGGAAACATGCTGGAACTGTGCTTTGCTTTGCTTTCAGGGGAGAGGTCCTCGTGCCTGGACTTCTATTTTGGGGTTAGAGACATGGAGCTGGCATATGTTTGTGAGTGGGAGAGGCGCCCAAAGAGCACCCACTGTCCCTCCATCCCTCTTGTGTGCTCATGGTCCTGCAGAAATCTAGTGGCCTTCACCACGGACCTGAAAAATGATGACGACAACGACAGAGGTACTGGATCAGGATGGATGTGACTCAGAAGGAGTCTCCACTCTCGTATCAACAGTTGCCAATCATTTACGGAATTTTTGGAATTCAACATAATGGTTGTCACATTGATGTTAGCAGATGTCAGTCACATGATCCACATAATGGACACAGAGCATCCCTGGGATGTGTACTCCATCAATTCTGGACATGCTGAGGTCATTTCCTGTCTAGAGTGGGACCAATCAGGTAATTTTTATTTATTTGTTTTTACAAAACCAAACAGAACAAACACACTTTACGAACCTGTGTGTGTGCGTGCACTTACAGGGTCCAGGTTGCTGTCCGCAGACGGCGACGGCCACATCAAGTGTTGGTCGATGTCTGAGCACCTGGTCAACAGTTGGGAAAGTGCTCTGTCCAGTTCTCTCGAAGGAGATCCCATTGTGGCGCTGAGTTGGCTACACAACGGAGTCAAACTGGCTCTACACGTGGAGATGGTATCAATCGCATACGTCGACGTTCTCCTGTTTCCTTGCAAATGACGCGTCTTTTGCATCACTTTTAGTCAGGTTCCACAAACTTTGGTGAGAAGTTCTCCCGGGTCAAGTTCTCCCCGTCGCTGACTCTTTTTGGTGGGAAGCCAATGGAAGGCTGGCTGGCGGTGACAGTGAGCGGCTTGGTCACAGTGTCGCTCCTGAAGCCAGGGGGCGCTCTACTGACAGCCAGTGAAAGCCTGTGTCGGCTGCGAGGACGTGTGGCACTCGCAGACATCGCCTTTACCGGCGGTGGGAACATTGTGGTGGCTGCAACCGATGGCAGCAGCTCATCTCCGGTCCAGTTCTACAAGGTCAATAAGAGAAGATGGGCACAGTGAGTCTGTGTGCATCTGTATTCAGGTGTGTGCATCTGTGTTCAGGTGGTGGTAAGTGTAGTGAGCGAAAAGTGCCGTATCGACACAGAACTCTTACCCTCCTTATTCCTGCGCTGCACCACTGACCCGCTGAGGAGGGACAAGTACCCGGCCGTCACGCATCTCAAGTTCCTGACCAGAGAGAACTCAGAGCAGGTAACAACACAGGAGTGTTGGTTGACTTAAATTGCTCCAACACATGAGCAAGGCACTGACACTGTGTTTTCAGGTTCTGCTATGTGCATCAAATCAGAATGGAAGTATTGTCGAATGTTGGTCTTTAAGGAAGGAAGGGCTACCGGTGAACAATATCTTTCAGCATCGATCACCTGTCGGTGAGTTGAAATATATTTGAACTTTGACCCGTGTTGAACAGAACTGACCCAAGCTGATTTCTGATCTAGTCGGTGAAAAGCAGCCCACTATTTTGAAGTGGCGTATCCTTACGACTACCAACGACCTGGAGCGAGTGTCTGCCATAGCTCTTCCCAAACTGCCAATTTCCATCTCCAACACTGACCTGAAGGTGGCATCAGACACCAAGTTTTGCCCTGGACTTGGTGAGAACGGCTTACGCAGTGTTAGCTGGTCCAGATGTTTTGCAATCAGGACTCATTTAATGGTCTGCGTCTTCAGGTCTGGCTCTGGCCTTCCATGATGGCACCATCCAAATCCTCCACCGCCTGTCCCTTCACACCATGGGCGTTTTCTACGGCTCTGCATCCACCTCTGGACCAGGCCAACGCTCTGGGGACGATTTGGCCATCAAGCGACAAAGAACTGGAGCTCCCGGTCTACATTTCAAGGCCCTGCAGTTCTCTTGGACGTCCCTGGCCCTGGCTGGTGTGGACAATCAGGGCAAGGTAACAACACGTTTGTCACTTGATTTCTGAAAAAAATCCCTTGTTAAGAATTCACATGAACTAGTCATCAGCATAGGTTATACATACATACATACATACATACATACATACATACATACATACATACATACATACACACACTATGATAAGAGTGAAGGCACAAAATTCAAAACGCAATCTGGTAAGGGACTGCAGAAAACCCATGCATTTAAGGATGGATACATTACTGGTGTGTACATATATATATAAAACGTGATATATAGTATATATAACGCAGATTGCGTTTTGAATTTTGTGCCTTCACTCTTATCATAGTTTTTCAAAAATATATTCATTTAAAAATATGTTTCTTGTGGTTTCAAATGGCGTGTTAACTAAAAAAATATATGCATATTTTATCTTGTTACATATTTTTGGCTTAAATTCAAAAATTAACTAAATTATAAATCATTAATCATCAAGACATTAACAAACTGCATTGAAATTGTGACTGTAGTATTCTACTGGTCACTAGGTGTCAGTAATGCCACTTTAATGTTTGGTGAGATGCACCAGACATGATCGCCTGAACAACAGGCTTTTATTGCAGGTTTGAATGATCTTACAGCAGGGACAATAATAACAAAATATAATCCAAATTATACTAACACTGGTTGCTGTTGCAGCTGTAACCCATGACTAGCTAAAACTCATCTCTGAATCTCTCACTTCCTGTCCTCAAGACATACAAAATTATTTATGTTTCAAGTGGCTTATTTTGTCTGATTATATGTACTATATTGGGTTACTAAATTGGGGTGTAAATTTAAAAATATGCTGAGGGTCAATAAAGAAGAATTTGCGAGACACACTTTGGACACCGCTGCCTGAGATTGACTGTAACCTCTGCCTTCTTATCATAAGTACATTGTCAGAGACTAAACAAATCATGTGGTTGGTCCTCAGTTACACATGCTGAGAGTGTCACCCTCTATGGGTCAAGTGCTGGAGATGAACACGACGTTGCGCCACCTGCTGTTCCTACTGGAGTACTGCATGGTGACAGGCTACGATTGGTGGGACGTCCTTCTGCATGTGCAGCCTACTATGGTCCACAACCTGGTGGACAAACTCCATGAGGAGTACATGAGGCAGAACCATGCCCTGCAGCAGGTCCGGTCATGTTTTTCTGTTCAATTGAACAATCATGCTTGTATATTGTTGCATAATCAGTCCTTGCTGCAGGTTTTGGCCACACGGATTGTGGCGGTCAAGGCGTCTCTGTGTAAATTGTCAACGGCCACTGCAGCACGAGCCTGCGACTTCCACGCCAAACTGTTACTGATCGCCATCAGCTCCACTCTAAAATCTTTACTGAGACCTCACGTCCTTAATACCCCCGATAAAAGTCCAGGTGACCGCCTGACTGAGATATGTGCCAAGAACATGGACACAGGTGTGGTTTGAACTACACTGACAAAGATGAGATTCAATTACAGCCTGACTTAGACCAGACTTGTTGGCAGATATTGACAAGGTGATGATCAACCTGAAGACGGAGGAGTTTGTGTTAGATGGTCCACCGCTGCAGTCTCTGCAGCAGCTCATCCAGTGGGTGGGTGAATTTGTCCTATACCTGCTGGCCAATCTACCAAACCAGGTGAGCTAGTGAGAAAGCTGTGAAATAAGAGTTGGCCCAGAGGTCATTCATTCCATTTGGGCCACTTCTGTTCTGTAGGGGTCTATGGTGCGTCCCGGTTTTGGCTTCATGCGAGACGGAGCGTCTTTGGGAATGTTACGGGAGATGCTGGTGATGATCCGGATATGGGGTCTGCTGAAACCTGGCTGCCTTCCCACCTTCACGGCCACATCTGACAGCCAGGACAGCTTACAGCTGCTCTTCCGCTTGCTCACCAAGCTGTGGCTGTGCTGTAAGAACCTACCACAACTTCTGTCAACGGCCCTGCTGACAACATTTGTTGGTCTTCAGCTAAATACATATTGTCTAATCCCTTTCCTTTTTTGAGTAACAACTGTCTTTGTCTCTAAATATATTTCACAATATGATCTGTCTGTAAAATGTTACTTCAAACATGTTTAGTCCACAAAGAAACAACGCATTATCTAAACACAAGACATTGGATTGTGAAAAACGTGACATGTTTGTCCGACAGCCCGGGATGATACCCTTCCTCAGGACCCGGATGAGAGTCTGATAGATGAATGCTGCTTGCTGCCCAGCCAGCTGTTGGTTCCCAGTATGGACTGGCTGCCCGTTAATGACGGCATCATAGTTAAGCTGCAGGGCAAACAGCCAATCAGGTTGCAGTTTGGAAAAACCTCGTCACTTGCATCACTTGATGCAAGCAGGTAAGACATGACCATGTTGGTGGGGCTGACTCAGAAAGTTGCGAACGTTGACTTTCGGCCTTTCTCAGTCAATTCATCTGAAGCTTGTTTAGATTAATGAACTAGTCCCCACAACTGCATGTATAACCTTTTTTGTACTATAACTGAGTGACAGCCATGTGCACTGTGTGTGTGTGTGTGTAGGAGCAACAACTGTCAGAGGACAGACAACCTGCGATGTGTCCACATGGGTGTGTGTCCCACAGAGGACAGTAAGGCCTGCACCAGGTGAGTCCATGCAAAGTGACATCAGCATGGCAGACATATGTGGCAGAAGTGGACTAAATTCGTGTGTGTTTTTGAGGTGCGGCTGCGTTACGATGCTTCGCTCACCCAACAAAAGCAACGCCATGAAGCAGTGGGAGCAGCGCTGGATCAAAAACTGTTTGTGTGGCGGTTTGTGGAGGCGCATCCCTCCCATGCACACTTGATCGCATTTCCAGTGACAGAGCACAATTCCTAATGAATATCAGGACAAGCATGTTCAGTGTGGACTTTTCTCAGTCTGGTCTGTCAATAACAACAACATACGCATCTCATTGATACTTTTACTTCTTGATGTGTTTTATTGTCAGTTTGTAAAAAATACGTTATTAAAAAATGAACCAAACAAAAAAGAAGCAACAGTCACTTGGTGCGTTCACGTGGATTTTGTTAGCAGCTGACTGGAAAAGTCATACAAATCTTTGTTGACTTTCTTCAGAGTTTGAACTTCCTCCTCCAGCTCGGCCACTCGCACTTTGGTGTTTTCGCCATCTCCGAACAGCGACTTCAAACACCAAACAGACATATCAGAAACACATTCCACTTTGTGTTCTGGCATATTGATGGACCATGTCACAGTCCTCACTCTTGCCCCATCCCCTCTCACCTTGTCAGTCACGGCATTCATTAATGACTTGAGCTTATCAGCTTTTTGCAGATATGTCTCCTCCTCCTCCTGAAAATAATACACTGTTACAACAAATGTACCCTATTTCATTTGCCCGTGGTGACAAACATTTCAGGCAGTGAGCTGGAAAAGCTCAACTTGACAAGGTTAATAACAGTTAACAGAAAGTACAAGCACAGTTAGTGTTGCTATGGCAAAACAGCACTTTCCCACCCCCTCCTCAGCACACTTACCTGAGTGTGGAGTCCGAGGCGGACGCACACTTCTCCCGACTCACCGCCGTCACTCTCAAGCAGGTGGCGGCTAAAGCGCGGCAGGGGGACTGAGGGTCGTGAGTCCGGTAGAAACATGTTGGCAGGAGCCACCATGACAAAGGCATTTGTCACCGGACCTGAAGAACAATTTGTTTTGGAAAAATTGTGTTGCTCTTTGTTTCCACAATGGCATTGGCTGTGTTTCAATTTGACTTTTACAATGTTACATCTTTTATTAAACTAACAAAACAAAAAGTGCAGTGATGGACAACTCTGAATCATCGCCATCCTGGCTAGTGTCAAAATCTGCACACTCAGGTACACAATTATAGTCATACCGTAGTATACTTATTGAAGCGTTAGTAAGGAAGTGCGCAAAGGTGAAAGCATGTACTGTGGCCCAAAAGTTGGGAATTGCATGCTTTTTTTCTTAACTGTAGTGAACACTTAATTTGAATGAAGTGAAGATACCTTTGTGAGCAAAGCAGCGAACACATTGTTTACTTTGAATGTCCCAGAGTCGCACCGACTCATCATGTGACCCTGACACGAGAAGAGTCCCGTCCATGGACACTGACAGGCAGGTCACCACATTCCTGAGGTGAAGCACATGGGTCAGAACCGCAACCTGCGAGAGTCATCGAATTGTGCCTGACAACGTCACCTGTGTCCTTTGAAGGTCCGGTTTCCGTCAGCATCGCACTGGAAGGATTTGTCTCGCGTGATTCCCTGCGACACAGTGCCACATTGTCAACATTCCCAGCACACTTTTTGGACTTCCATGCCATCAAAGTAATTGTTAAATTTTTTTTTTAATGAATTCAAAAAATAAAAAAAACCTTACCTGAGTGCAAAGGGACACCTGAAAGATGCTCCCATCACTGCCGCCACAGAACAGAAAGTACTCGCACGGGTCAAGGGTCACAGACATGATTTCCACATCAAAGATGACCGAGAGGAGCAGCTCACCTGAAGATACCTCCCACAGCTGGACACACACATGCAATGCTAACTTAAATGTTCTATAGAAGATATTGCTGAAGTGATGTGACCTTGACAGTTTGGTCCAAAGACGCAGTGGCAACTCGGGCCTGAGGTCCCATCATGCCACAGTGGAGGTCTGTAATTGGTAGAGAATGACGAGACAGGATGTGACGTGGCTCGGGGGCGTGGCTTAAGTCCACCTGGATCACACTACAACACAATGAGTTGGGATGGAATTTGGGTGAAAGGTTCTGGTCGGATTTAAGTTAATAAGACGTCTTTTTTTAAAAAACACGCATTACCTACTCACACTCCACACCAGAACAACACTGTCCTTTCCTCCAGACACAAAATGGCTGCTATCATCAGTGAACTTGACACAGGTGACATCCTGATAGTGACGAGTGACAACGGAAAGCAGCTTGCCTGTGGGCACCTGATCAATCATAAGAAAGCACAACATGTCAACGCAAGCATCTAATGTGTTGGGAATCTTAATGGTTGGATTCCCATCTTCAAGATTCTATCCCGTTTGTTGTTCATTGTGGGATCCCAGTCAAGATGGCGTCTCACCTCCCACAAGTAAACAGCCTCGGCAACACCAGCTGCCAAAAAAAGGCCGTCGGCAGAGGCGCTCACACAGGTGACCACACCTGGACACACAATCTTCTGTTGCAGCTGGTCCTACAAGGCAACATCAAACAGGAAGTTACACACAACAAACAGGAAATAGTGCACTTGCGGCTGAGGGACGTTATTTACGTAATACAAAACACCCAGTAGAAATGTGCACAATGTAAACAAAGGTTTACAGTAGGTGGAGTAGGAATAAACGAGTCATTCGACTCACTAGATTACAAGAGCACACTTAATCATTTCCCCCCCATTCATTTGTGCTCCTTAGTGGACCAACAAATTGGACTGTTTTGTCTTGATAACCGGTACCTTCCTCTGGATCTCCCACACGTTAATGAAGTTCTTGCCCAGCTGAGCCGACACCAGGTATTCGCCGTTTAGGACGCACAGCGTCCGGGCCGAGCTGTTCCCTCCACGATAGGACAGCAGGCTGGACCCGCTGTGTAAGTCGAACACGGTGCTGTTCCACAGCTGCGAGCTCGAATCACTGCTCAGAACCACCTCCAATGGCGCCGCCATCTTGGATTGCCTCACAGTAAGCCGCACGCGCAGAAACGCGGGTATGGGCGGATCGATCCAAATATCGATCGTGCGGATACTAAGTGTAGTATCAGTATTGATAGTTTCCTGTACGCTGTTTATTTTCAGGAATATTTGTTTGTTGTTGTGCTGTTCATATTGTTATATTCGTATATCGTTTATAAACTTAGGGATTCATAGTTTTTGCTTGTATTTTGTTGTTCTACAGTATTCGCTTCATTTTGCTGAGAAATGATTTGCTTTTGTCTTATTTTAAACTATTGATTTTATTTTACTTGCAACAAAGGGAATAACAGTGGAAGAATAGTATTATTTTGTTGATTGTTTTCTATTATTTGGTTGATATTGTACATTCTCTTACGTTGTATGTATTGTTAAATTGTTTACAAATAAGTTTGTTGACATTTTTGCTTAATAGTCCTTTCTTGTATTCTAATTATAATCATAATAAAAAAATTAAAAGCAAAATCACAAACTCATTCAAGTAAAAAAAACGCTTTGGTATTGGCATCGTGCATTTTTATAACATGTATCCTAGCGAAAACGGTGCTTCTCTGACGTCACGTCCGGGACCGGGGGGTTGAAAATGTGAGCTTTCTGCATTTCTGGCTTATGGACTGGCTCGTTCAATTCCGAAATAAGATCAAATAAATTCCAAGAAGAAATAAAAAAATATTTTTGTGTTGATCATAACTGATCTTCTTTAGAAGCCATAACAGAGAAATAGATAGGTGTCATGTTGTAGAGCGATTAAGCAGCTCTCATTAATCCTTCTTTTTGCCAACCAATCACAATTTAGGATGATGGTATTGTCTCCCCTCCCCCCTTGGTTGGTGTGAGTCTGTGAGCCTGGTTGCCACGACAGAAGCAGTGCCAGGAAGAAACTCAGATGAATCGAAGCCGCATCCAGATGAGAGCCAACCATGACCTTCTGACCCCCGACACACACGCAGTGTAAGTGCACACACACACTTACACCCGAAGTTCATCACATTATTTAGAACATTCAGGTGAAGTTTCTGAACTGATATCAAGTAAAAGTGGGGCATTAACTTGGTTTTGTGAGGTTTACCTTTAATTTGTCGGTGACCAGTGTAATTTATAATAATAATAATAATAATAATACATTAAAAAATAGTTACATTTTTATGAACAAACTTTTTGCGAAAGAATAGTAACAATATATAAGTCCAGCAATACAGAACAATGTAACAATAGCAACAAGCCGATACTAGCGTGTTTTTTTTTTTTTTTTACTTCCAGTGCCAAGATCAGTCCAGTTCTCCAGCTGAGGTCAGAGGGTGTGGCCGTATTGTCCGGTGAGCCAAGTGACACCTCCAAGTTGACGAGGTCGTGTCCGGCAAGTCACCGTCTACGTTTTGAAGATGAGACGGAGGCTGAGGCTGACTCCCGTTATTTGGACCGGCAGAGACAACGTACAAGCCATCGATTCACAGGCAACCTGGTCTGCAAGCCCAAACTCAGTTTGTACGTCAACAGCAGGAAGGATGCAGGCCTTGAGGCCAATGGAGCCACGAGCGCAAGAGCAGTTTTATCGGGGGTTAATCCAATCCAGGGCCCATACAGACTGGACCTGTGGACTGAGCCAATCAAAGAAACTCACATTGGTTTGGTCACACCCCCGGACAGCTGTAGAAGAGGAGACGTGGCGACCGGACGACTCCGCGTACGGACAAGAAGAACTGATCAGATACAAGTCGGTGGAAACCGAGCCCCTCTCAAGGCCACACCCACCAAAGACCTGCCTATAAATCCTTATTCCCCTGACCTGTTGCCCTCTGGTCAAATTCTGAAGCAGTTCCATGAGGAGCATCAGCGAGAGGTCCAGGAGAAGAAGCCTTATCGAGATGCTGGAAGCCACAAGTCATCCACATCTGAGATAGCAGGTCTAAATCTTTGTTATTCAGTCATCATTCAAGGGGTACCCTTGAATGATGAATGCCGGTTGTAGGTCCCAGATGGAAACCTTTTTAACCGATAAATCACCTGAATCTGTACGATTTAGAAAACTAACTCAATTAAGTAGTAAATAGAGTCTTTGTTTTATTTTGACAGTGAACAAACAAAGCCTCCCTCCCTCAGGGAACACCAATGATGGACAAGTCAGAGAGCCAATGGGGGAAGAGCTTCATCTTCCTCAGCCGTGAGTACCGTAGACCTTCTGGAAACACAAAGCTCAGTTGGGCATCAGGACGCAGGAGGACGCTTGGGTATACAGTAAAGATGCTAAAACCAGTCCAATGAAGGTGAAGTGATGTTAAGTTATCCCAACAACATCCACATCTTAGCTTTGTGTTATATATGACAAAGCCAATTAGTGTAATAGCTAATAATTCTTCTGATTAATAATACATTTAATTCATTTTTACAGTATGTGGAGGGCCAATAATGGCCCCTGGGCCGCACTTTGGACACCCCTGACCCAAGCAATTGATGTATGTGATACTCATACTCGTCAATGTCAACATTTACATTTGCCAGGCAATGATGGAAAATATGGGAAATTCTGGTCATCCCACCATCTTGCATCATTTATATTGTTGAAATTACATCACAGTCAGATGATGATACAGTATATATGCGCCTGTCCGGTTTTCATAGATGTCTGCATGAATGCATTAATAGCAGCCATGTTTGTAGTCCAATACAGGAACTTGTTGCTTTGCTTACAAGAGGAATTTGCAGCGGGCCACAAATGGCCCCCAGGCCGCATTATGGACACCCTGGGGTACAACATTTCAAGAACACAAATGAGTGTATTATGGGCTGTACATTTTGCTGTGACTGAATTAATGAATGACCTTTGACCCGCAGTTTGTACACTGTGTTTCCTACAGATTCGGTTGCAGGCAGCACTCCTCTCGTCTGTCTCTTCGTCGTCTCTTCTCCAGCATTGCTGCACGGAGGGCTCGAACCGGCAGCCTGGACCGACTGACTGCGAAGCCTCGGCCAACTTCTGATCCCGCCCCCAACCGATACCAGCACCAAACGATGCCAGTTGGGTCTGCGAATGAGGCGAGAGCAGCTCGGAAGGTAGGAAGTGAAGTCCTTCAACAGCTTCTCTCTTGCTGTCACGTCAACATCAAAACCCGTTTGGAGTTCTGTAAGTCACTGTGTGCTCATCAAGTAAAAAAGATATGAGTGGACCCGTTGACCTCTTGTGACAGTAGAGATGACCTTTGTTTAATTTGTAAATGACTTCGCTACACAAACAAAAAAATGGCGTTTTAAGGGCAAAGATTTTTTTCTTGTGTGTTTCACTTTATTGTTGATACAGAGTATCAGCTGCCAAGTTTCATCATCACTGAAACTTTATTGTATTCTTCTTACTGTCACACACAGAATACTTTCCAGAAACATGTTAGTACGGTCGTGAGTGTCATGAGAAATGTAATTATTATTACTGTTAGGGTTACTTCCTGTTGTGTTGAGGCAACCAAAGGAAAGGTGTCAGTCACTTATGTCAAAAAAGCAATAAAAGAAACACATATGAAGAGCAAACAAACAATTTTAGTGTTATTCAATAAAAGTGTCGTTGACTAACGTTGCTGGAGGTGCTTTCAAGTTCAGAGACAAAAAAAAAAACAAAAAAAAACCTTTGTCCATCGAAGTCTGAATTGTTAAAAATTGCAAACTTTGACCTCCAGTTTACAGATGCAGGATGAAGGTCTGTCAATCAGAGGATGAAGAGCAGGAGGAGGATAACGAAGAGGATGGCGAGCAGCACACCTATGGCGCACCACTGGCGGCGATCTGCAGACAGATCGATCAATAAGATCAATAAGTACTAGGGGTGTAACAAGGGTTAGGTTTCCTTTACATATCATCAAATGCCAGGCAGCAAAAAAAAGTTTGGGAAAAGTTTGTCATAATCTATCTCAATAATTGTATTTTTTAATAAATATAGGCCGCACAGTGGTCTAGTGGTTTGCATGTTCTCCCTGTCCATGTGTGCGTACACAGGCTTCCTCACACATTGCAAAATATGCAATTTAATCTATAGGTGTGAATGTGAGTGCGACTGTCTGACGACCAGTCCAGAGTGTACCCTGTCCCTCACCGGAAGACAGCTGGGATAGGACAATCGGTATAAAAAATGGCTGGCTGGATGAATATTATAATATTAATATTAATATTATAATACCGGGGCCAATGAAGAACAAGCAGCAGGCAAAATGGCCTCTGGGTCACACTGTGGACAACACTGGTCTACATCCAGAGTGTACTCTGCTTCTCACCCAAAGTCGGCTGGGATAGACTCCAGCAAACCCCTGCAATCCTAGTGAGAATTGACTGATGTGCAGTGTTTATTGACGCATAGCAAGAGGCATCAAACCCAGCCCTATTGTATACAGTGTGGTAAGTCGGTTCGCCTCTATACCCGGGTTGCGTGCCGAAAAATCTGATAATGGATATACGTATCTACCATTATACCCCTAATAAGTACACTTTTGGAATGTTGGAACATTGAAGCACAAGTCTTACCGCTGGTCATGTGGGAAACTTTGGCCAGTTTCTTCATAACGTTATCCAGTCTGGACTGAGTGTTGTCCATCTCATGGCTGAAGTCATCCAACATACTGGAAAGAGAGCACACATCAACTCACACAATGTCCTGCTAACCTCACACTACAGCCCCACACAGCCTCGTCCTGCTTTGTTTCGTTCAAGAGTTGAACTCATGAGTTTGTAAATGTAGTTTGTCGTTCCTAATCCCCCAACAGTAGATGGAATTGTAACTCTGCTTCTAAACACACCTCTTCTAAATACACGCCTGGTCTGCCACAGAATAATAAGCTGTAGCAGGAGGGATCGTGTTGCCTAAATTTAGTGGGTATTCAGACCCCTCTCGATTCTGCAACGGGTCTTTTTCTGGTTGTATTGGATACTTTTGGAGATTTGGAGACATGACTTCTCACGCAGCGGTCAGGGCTGCCATCCATAAAAACGTACATAGGTCATGGCCAATTATGCAGATTAGACGACAATGTCACAAATAGATTGAGAGAAAAACTGCAAGGTATTTGTGCATATGTGACTTCCACCAAAACTCACACAGACTGTTCATCCAACTCCATGCCAATCCTCTCAGACATATTCTTTAAGACTCCGATTGTTCCTGAAACAAGCTCCAACTGCTCGTCTTGCTGCTCTGCCATCAGCTGAAAGAAAGAAAAGAAAATCTCTTTGACATTAAGAGGCTTCATAGAGGAATCCAACATGTAGAACGGAGACTAATCTTTTTCAGTACCTGTTGTTGAACCTGCTGTTCCTCGATGAACTGAGAGTTGGCGTTCTGCAGCTGACGGTCCAGTCGGGTGTACTTATCCCCAGAGGTCTGCCACAGCGGACCCTGAGCACCACTATCACCCAGCAGAGCCTGGACACGTTTGACATCTTCAGCTTGTTGTCAACTTACTTTAATAATGTGTGTGTGTGTGTGTGTGTGTGTGTGTGTGTGCATTCGGGCGCATGAAGAACCTGTTTGTTTGTTCGGTCAATGCAGGCTACAGCTGGACTAGACATGTGCTCCTTCATCTCCTTTAAGACAAACAAAAAATGTACACTTGATGCTTGAGCCACACAAAAGTAGTGTGCAGTACATAAAGTCTATATTGGGGTGTCCAAAATGTCGCCTGGGTGTCATTTGTGGCCCGCAGCTCTTATTTTTATTGGCCCTTGGGGACATTCTAAAAAATACACTTAAACAAGATATCTCAAAAAAGAGCAAAAATTGAAAAAAAAAAAAAAAACAATAACTACGCAGGAAAGGGTCAATAAAGGGTCAGAATTTTAAAAGGTTATAGACATAATATCATGAGGACATAACGTTTTAGAAGAATAAACCTTTTAAAAAAGTGATAATATTGTGAGAAACAAACAAAAAATTTTTAACAGGGAAAAAATGCAAAGAGAGCAATAATTGTACAGGATTAAAACTTGTAATATTAGTAGAATAAAGTGTCATATAAAAAGTCATACTTTTAAAGGGTTAAAGTTCTAAGATTATGACGACAAAAAAAGGCATTTTCAAAGCATAAAGGTGAAACTAAAAAACAGCATTATTTTTTAAAGGCATGATATTATGAGTAGCTAACAAACCCAAAAATAATTGAAAATTGGGTGGGTAGACAAAAATGCAAAAAATTACTTTACTAGAATAAGTGGAAAAATTAGGAGAATAAAGTCATAACGCAAAAGAAAAAAGAAAAAAATATGTAATTAAAAAATAAAAAAAAAAAACAACTTCAGAAGCATAAAGTTGTAAAAAAAATGTAAGTTACATTTTTAGGAAAATAAGGTGGGCAAAAATCATATTATAACAAGACTAAAGTCCAATTACAAGAATGAAGTGAAAATATTTGGAAAAAATAAAACAAAAATAAGATAAGACCAAAAGTATAAAGAAAAAGTTCATATTAATAATAAACGAAGCTTAGCTAAGCTGATAAGACAAAGCGGAGATGCTGGTTCCTGTTTATTTCAATCCATATAATGTCTGAGCATGGAAAACGTTAGGACACCCCGGTGTTGTGTACATGAATGAGTTGTACCTTCACTGTGTGTCTTGTGCTGCTGATGAAGGCTTTTCTCTTGGACAGCTCTGCAGCATCCAGGTTGAATTTCTTGGGGTTGGATTCGACGATGCATTCACTTACAGTTAAGAAAGTGCAACGATGGGATCGGATGAAATTTGTTTTGTTGCTGACACTATGGGACATTGTCGACATGGTGGGGTTTATACACATTGTAATATACAGATGGTGGGTGGTGTTCAAAGGATATTGATGGTCTCATCGAGGTCTTCCAGGTCCCACTCGATTGAGCGTAAGCTGTTTCTCAGTTCATTGGTAGTCCAGTCCATCTCTTCCTTGGAGGCTCCGCCCCCTTCCAGCAACAACTCGCTCCATCTCTGATGGAGGCTCTGAGCTGCATTCACTGCCTTCTGCACCTCACTGTACACATACACACAGAGTGACAGGCAGGAGTTGAGTTCACGTACTTTGTGGAGGCCAGATGTCCCCTGTCAGGACGTGTCTTCTTTTAAAAGTGTCTCTATATGAAACAGTATGTCAAACAAATAATTTTTCCAAGCATGTTATTTATTACATACTTTTGTAAGCGGCTAAACTTACAACATCAGAAGTGGCTCAAATAGTTATTTTCCTAGTTTATTTACCTAGTACCCCCATTTGAGAATTTGAGAAGTGCATGCAACAAAACATACACAGGGATCAACATTACTACAATTAGTGACATTTTGATAGTAAATCCAAGTAAATAACACAACATTGGTGTTTCAAGCTACTGCTTCTTCTATTGCTGTGTTCAGAACAGAGAATGAATTCTGTGGTTAGCCGAGACAGCTAACAATAGCATGAGCTTGGTGTAAACAATCCTGACCCTTTGACGACGAAGAACGGGTCTTCCATAGACATGTTGCGGTTCCCGGTTCAGTCCAAGCGGAGCTCCATCACACACGAACCACGGACGACACCGAAGGCTTCAAAAAACTTCAATTTGATCCCTGGATTCCGGCTCATGTAGTGTTTACATGAGACGGCGTCTACCGCAGCGGAAATAGCCGAATGACACCACCAATGTGGTGGTGGCGGTGGCGTCTTCGGCTTCTTCCGTAAACGACTAAAAAAAACGCCTTTGAAGTGTCTACTGTCCCCTAGCGGTGGTAGTGAACTTAGTGGAGATTGTGAAGTTAGACACGTCGCACATGAACACATAAATGCTGTCTGTCTGTTCCGTCTGTCTGTCTGTCTGTCTGAAAGTTGCTCCCATGTCAATCCGCTTGGGAGCGACAGAGTACCTCACAATGTTTAAAGGACCAAATTAAAAAAAACGAAGAAGAAGCACTCCAACACGAAGAAGAAGAAAAAGCCGAAGAAGAAGACCACCACGAAGACGACGACGCAGACAGAACTGCAGTGTTGTCTCCGCGTGACCCTTTCTTTTGGTATAATTTAAACATAGATACTTTTGTTGCGACTGTATTTTCTAGAAGAGGAATCCCCGGAGCTAATTGTGAATCCTGACCGTTCGTGATCTTCCAAGGTCCGGGTAAGAATGAAATGCTGGTACTGTTAGCGTAAATAGCTCCCGCCATTATTTTCTTTGTTTGAGCCCGGGCTAATGTTAGCTGCTACACGTTCATCATTGACGTCATGTAACATTCAGACACACGCTATCAGTTTTCGTTAGTTTTATATTTTTGTCATGTTTATTAGTTTGCATCATGCTCGTCTATGTAAGCAATATGCTATATATGTGTAGTGTATATATTATGCGGCGAATATCGCCGTACAAGGCCGAGTAAGTATGTTACGATTGTAATGTTTTTTGTAACCGTGATCATTTTTCCTTGAAGAGATTGAAATGGTACATTTTTTTTGTTGGTCATTTTTCTTCTGGGCATCCCGCCAATGTCTAAGACAGATATCCGGTTGATGTTCATCTTATTTCATACCTCTGTGTGTGGTCATAGATATGCAGAGACTGACAAAAACATAATGTTCACATTTACATTGTCGTCAGGTAAAGTCCACATGACTGACTGAAGGTTATGTTGCTGGTGATGGACATTCATGTAATACTTTGTTACAGCATTGATCAATCTCTTCAGTGGTCACCATGGCGCTGAGACGGGGACACATTAGGTACCTGAAGGTGAGAGAATCATTTGGGAGCCCACAACACATTTTAATAGCCACATGTCCATGGCTCTAAATGTATATGGCGTTTAATTTCAGGTGTGCGAGGTGCAAACATCACAGAGCGACGTCAGAGATGCACAGGGAGGTGGAAAGGTACTGACTGTGACTGTAGGCAGTGCCACTGAGCACTTGTCGCTGTGGCTATCGCTCATGTATGCACTCTGATCGCAGGACATGTATGACAACGGCTACAATGACCAGATGATGGAGGAAGACAACTCCAGAACCAACCTCATTGTCAACTACCTGCCGCAGAGCATGAACCAGGACGAACTTCGTAACCTGTTCAGCAACGTTGGCGAAGTGGAGTCGGCTAAGCTGATAAGGGACAAAGTTGCAGGTAAATCTGCCTCTTGTTGCTTCAGACTGAATTAGCCAACGCAGTCATCTTTACCGCATCCTGCCATCCCTTTTTTTAAGTGTGGAGTAAAGGTGGACCTATTCCAACGAGTGCTTAGTAGATCTGAGTCAACAAAAAGAGGAAAACATTAAAAGGAGGCTGTGTTTCAATTTGCACACTTCCATACCTACACTTCAATATGTATGCTATGTGGACTGTGTAGTTAATTCTCTAGAGCAGGTTGTCAAACACGTGCCATGAGGGCCGAGACACTTTTCTTTCCAGGCGGTCACTAAAACAGGTGATTTTAATGATAACCTGCAGTGTTTTAGCCCTCCATTGATGTGCTTTAGAGCGTAGAGCTGTCCCAAAACTATTACTGTCATTGTACATTTGATGATCACAATACTTATCCATAATGGTTAATTACAACCACTGGCATTGGTCCCTCTGTCGTTTGACCATGGTTAGGTACATTCGCAATTTGGGCCGAGTTGAGTGTAACATCGGAGTATTTACGAGTGCCTTCGCAGTGCTAAGTGTAAGTACGCTAGTTGAAAACAAGCCTCAGTGATTTTTAACATGTTGGTGGTGATGTCTTAATTTTAATAAGTGTTGAATAATCACAATAAGACATCTGGGTTAGGCATGGGCCAGTTCCTGCTTCCAAGGCATCCAAGTGTAGGGAAAAGCCATGGTTTCAAAACCACTACATTTGTCCCTCATGCCATTCCTGCACTAAGAGAGACAGTCGAGGTCCAACGCAGCCAAAATGTGGAAATCCCTTGTCAAGTCCCGTGTTTCATTGCAGTCGAAACTGTGCGCCAATGTGTTGAAGCCACAGTCTTGTACGGGTCTGCCACAAATAGGGCATAGATGGCACCGGCAGTAGCTGCCTCATTAGCATTGAGCGGCACTGGCATCGTTGTGCTATGTCGCTGTCGTTTTTACATTTTTTGTTGTGACCACCTTGAGCTACTCGGTGGCATTCATTTGCATTATTTACTTTTTTTAAAATAAGAACATAAAGTATTTATTGTGTTATGACTTGAGTCGCAGGATTAGCCACCGTGTGCTGCATTGAAAACTGAATTCTATTTACGGTAGTGTGAAAGTGTTTGCCCCCTTTCAGATTTTTACATTCTTTTTTTTTGCATGGTTGTCACATTTCAGATCATTAACTAAATTTAAATATTAGTCACTGACAACACAACTGAACACAATTCAGTTTTTCAATGAAGCTTTCTTATTAAGGGAGAGAGAAAAAATTGTCATTCAGCCCCCCCTTTTTTTTCCCAGTTCCCGAAGCAGCAAAAACAGCCCCAGACCATTACACTACCACCACCATACTTTACCGTCGGTATGATGTTCTTTATCTGAAAGTGAAATGCAGCATCCCTTTTTATGCTAGATGTAATGGCACACAGTTTGTCTCGTCAGACCAGTATTCATGTAGGCTTGAAAAATGTTCTCCCCTTTTTGTAAGTTTCATTTCAAATCTGCATTCAGTGATCAGTTGTTTGTTGTCACTGACTAATATAAAAATGTGTTTGATGCGGAACATTTAAGTGTGGCAAACATGCACATAAAAGGGGGCAAGCACTTCTTCCACACCACTCCTTTTTTTCTTTTTAAAAACACATGTTCCACTTCCATCGTGTTCTATTATTTGCTTTAAAAAATGACTGTTTTGATTTGACGTTTTGCTGTTCTGTTCAATCAAGCTCTAAAATGACATATTTTAGAGCTGTAATCATAATACCGTGATATTTATGCCCAACGTTATCATAATTACATACCGGCCCATGCCTAGTCTGGACAGTGATCACTCCATGAAATTATATATATTTTTTCAAATGTTTTTATTTTTTGTTGTTGTTTTTGAAGAGCTCCAACCGTTCTGGACTGTGTGTTTTTTTTGTTTGTTTAGTTTTCTTATGGACAGGAAATAAATGCATCACTATGCTATGTCATATACATTTGCATACACAAGTATCTACAACCATTTTTATTTCTCAATAATTTTGATTTCGCCAACAATTTTGCTCTTGTCATTTTTTTGTGCACTCTTGTTGTAAGTTGTTTTACGCCCTCAGGAGTTATTAATTTCATCCTGTTAACGAGTACTAATGTTAGGATTAAAGGGCTAGTTCACACTTTTTTATGCTGATTTTGCACTGAGCACACTGTAATTTTTATTTTATTTTTTTTAAGATGTATTTGAATGTCTGAGTGACCCCCTCGCCCAACACAGCAACCAACACGGTGAAATGGTCTTTTAAACTAGCGTACTAGATTGTAGATGTTTTTATTGGATGTGAAATAATGACGTTTTGTTTGAATGTTTCCTCAGAGTGAACGCTCTTGTGGTAAAGCTTTCTTTTATAATGTCACTGTGGAAGTGTCTCGCCAGGTCACCTCGTCTCAACCAACCGGAAGCTTTCATGTCCACTTCCACCAATGTACACTTTTGTTGAGTTTGACTTCTGACCTCCTGTAATTTTTTTCTGGTTTTGTTTTGTTGTTTTGCTTTGTGTTTCTCTAGGCAACAGTTTAGGTTACGGCTTTGTTAACTTTGTTAACGCTAGTGATGCCGAGAGGGCAATCAGTTCCCTCAACGGCCTGAGGCTACAGTCTAAAACTATCAAGGTAAAGTTCCACAGGTGCTCTTTGATTTTCACATGCAATGTTCTCCCGCTCAGTGGCGGTGATGTTTCTGCATCTGCAAGGTAGTTTCAACACTGTTTGTTTGTTTTTTTTTTTTTTTTTTAAACCCAACAACTTGTTTAAACTGTGTTTTTGCTTTTTTCTTTTTTTAAATGATACTTTTATTTTATAAACTGTTTTTTTTTTTTTTTTTTACCAAAGTGATTGACACTTTTGTTTTGATGTAATGTGCTAAATCTTTTATTTTTATTTTGACACTATCATCTGACCTAAACGGGTTATATGTATTTTTTGTTTTTGAAACTGTAAACGTATTTAATTGCAACTATTTTATTGAACTGTTGACATTTGTTGTTTGGTCATCAAGATGTTAAAGTGGTGGTCTACTTGCAGGTGTCATATGCACGTCCGAGCTCGGACACCATCAAAGATGCTAATCTCTACATTAGCGGTCTGCCACGCAATTTGAGCCAACAGGACCTGGAAGACATGTTTTCTCGCTACGGACACATCATCAATTCACGAGTGCTGGTGGACCAGGCCTCAGGTGATCACTCATGCACTCACTAAGTCATTCAGGTCCTCCTGGCATGCAAGTTTCTTATTCTGAAATACGCTCTCGGCTGTGTAGGTTTGTCACGGGGCGTAGCCTTCATCAGATTTGACAAAAGGGCCGAGGCAGAGGACGCAGTCAAACATCTCAACGGGCAAACGCCGCCCGGCACCTCTGAGCCCATCACGGTCAAGTTTGCCGCCAATCCCAACCAGGCGCGGAACTCTCAGCTGATGTCGCAAATGTACCACGGTCAATCACGACGTTTTGGAGGACCCGTGCACCACCAGACGCAGAGGTTCCGGTGAGTACATTTTATAAGTAAAACGTTTTAGAGATGTTTTCTCATTTACTTCCCGCTTGTTGCCTCAGATTCTCTCCGATGAGTGTTGACCACATGAGTGGAGGGAGTGGCGCTTCAGGGGGCTCGTCAGGTTGGTGCGTCTTCATTTACAACCTCGGCCAAGAAGTGGACGAGTCCATCCTCTGGCAGCTCTTTGGGCCTTTTGGCGCTGTTGTGAATGTGAAGGTGATTCGGGATTTCAACACTAACAAGTGCAAAGGCTTCGGTTTCGTCACCATGACCAACTACGAGGAGGCCGCCATGGCCATCCACAATCTGAACGGTTACAGACTGGGAGACAAAGTCCTCCAAGTGTCTTTTAAGACCAGTAAAGGTCACAAGTAGAGGACACACTATTGTTCATAAAAAGGTTTAGTGACGATTAGTGTTAAGTTTTGCAAATATTATTAAAGCGTTTGCGCAGGTTTTGTTGTCCACCTAATATCTCAAATATGATTGACAGCTGTTTGGTCCAAAATAAGGATTGTCATTGTATGCTTTTTTTTTTTTTTTTTTGGTGTGTCATGGTGGAAAGAATAAAGACTATTTGTCTAACTTGACTTACTGTTGTCAAAGTTTGTCACAACTAGAGCGACCTCTCATTTCCATTAAAAATGATTTTTTGGTGGGAAAAATATACTGTAAGTGTAGGCACTGTCAAGGTAGCCAGTTAATGTAGATATGGTGTCGTATTTCATTTCAAGTTTATGGATGTAGCCCCTAATCACAAAAGGGCCTCCAAGGGCTTAACAAGCTGGCAACAATAGACCACATCCACTGATAAGAACCCCCATCCGGGC
The DNA here is from genome assembly GCF_030265055.1 of Doryrhamphus excisus. NCBI lineage: Eukaryota > Metazoa > Chordata > Actinopteri > Syngnathiformes > Syngnathidae > Doryrhamphus > Doryrhamphus excisus. The sequence goes on from NC_080470.1 coordinate 25,098,993, forward strand.
AACAAAAACTCAAAACCCATTTCGGGGAGGGGGATAAATGGACGTTGAGTGGGTAACATGACACAATATAAGTATAGACAAAGTAAATTCAAATGGCATAATAGTCATAGATGTAGCGGCGTCAGGCTAGTTGGTCTTGGGGTGATTTAAGTTATGATCGACGGGGTCCGCCATACTATCCTGTGTCCACAGGATAGAACCAAGTGGTTGTAATATCGTTCCGTTTACACCAGAGGGGGCTACAAACGTACGTATGTCTATACAGTATATGTAATGTAATGACTCTTAGGGGTGTTATGTGTGGTGCTTGTGCGTGTGTTGGCATAAAAAGATGTGTTCCGGGGTTCGGGGGATGAAAAGGGGGAACGGACAGGAAGAGACAATGACCACTTTGTCACAAAACAGCAAGGTGCGTTCAGGGGCACATGTAACATCGCAGCAACGTCTTTGTTACGTGTGTACTGCATGTGTGGTCTAGATAAGAAAGATAAAGAAAAACAGTAAGGTGTACATTCTTATTAATGGCTATTGTAACTCATATTGCGAAAGTACATTATTCTTCATTTAAGTATACTCGCAAAACACTGACTCCTTTTCATTGCTTTACAGAGCCACACCTTAAATGCACCGAACCGAGTCACTTCAATTCATCAATATCAATGCTGGCTTTTTTTGTCCTCCAAGACAAAGTCCATGCGGAAATAATCTGGCGGACTCGCTGCCTCACGATAGCTAATAAAGCCAACCCGCCATACATTAACTAAAGCGGTCATCAATGAGAGCCAAAGGATGGCAAGACCTGGCAAGACCTGAAATGACCCAACTGGGACACGAGTCATTCCCACAGTGCAAGAGTCTATTACTGGTTATGGCACATTCCAACTCAAAGCTTAAACAAGCCTCAAAGTAAACTGAAAATATGGATGGCGACCCCGATAACACACTTCCGCACAAGACACATTATAGTCAATTACTCTGATAACAACATTAATAAACATACGGTTGCAATCCAACATGACGCATCCATCGCTCAAGTGTGAGGACTACCAGACAATGCTATTGACCTGGCAGACCACCACACTTCGGAGGGATAAAATAGCACCTAAGACGAAAAACACCAAAGGTGGAAGATTGTACATAAGAATAAAGGTACTGTTGTTGCACACCTACCATGTTTACTTCTTTATTTTATTGTGTATTTTAGCCTTGTTAGCCGACTATGGACAAAATCGAACAAATCAAATTCAACTATGAAAATCCTTAGTCAAAGACAGCATTTGGTCTTACTTTACAATAAAGTACTAGAAAATACAGTCGTTACTGAGGAACAATCAATCAGTCAACTAATCAGTCCATCAACTAATGATATAATCACAAAGTCTCATTAAAAGATCACAATTGTGAACATGTCTATTGATAGAAATTGTACAGTTAAAGTATAATAAAACATTTTTTTACTATTGTATTGCAATAGTACAGTTTGTTAACAATATGATGATGATAATTGTATATGGGAAAAAAAAAAAACCAAATTTGCATATTCTTTGAAATAATAGCCCTGTTTTTATGCAGACCTGGTTTTTGAGTTACCTGAACTTTAATTCCGGAAATGTATTCTCCCCATACTGTATGAGCGCATTACAGCAATATTTTTACCTATCCTGTGGATGAAAAACCTTTAAAGGTCAAATCATTTTAACGTTTGTTTCATTTTGTATTTCATTGCATGAATTAGCGTGCCTTGAAGTGGACCCTGTAGTCGGACTCATCTTCATTGAAGGCGGACAAAGAGAACTTCTGAAGCAAAGCCACCAAAAACAGGAAAATCTCCATTTTGGCCAATGATTCTCCAAGACACGCACGCTTCCCTGTAAGATTGATGAAGGTTCGAAAAGCAGTTTTTACAGACAGCTCATGACATTTATTGACGTATGAGTGGCTTACCCGCAGCAAAAGGCAGGAAGGCTTCTTTCTTTCGGAACTTTCCATCAGCATCAAGGAAGTGTCCGGGGTTAAAAATGTGTGGTGTTTCCCATTCATTCTCGTCAAACAGCACAGACATCAGAAACATCATCACATACGTACCCTGAAAACAAAACATATTCCTGTGTTTTTCCCAAGAAAATGTGCTTTTGTTGTTGCTGGGGGGCCAGTGATGAACATGCAGCCCATCATCCATCCATCCATCCATCCACTTTCCACTCTTTTTGCTTATCCTCACGACGGTCACGGGCATGCTGGAGCCTATCCCAGCTGTATACCCTGGACTGGTCGCCAGCCAATCACAGGGCACATATAGACAAACAACCATTCACACTCACATTCATACCTATGGACAATTTGGAGTGGCTAATTAACCTAGCATGTTTTTGGAATGTGGGAGGAAAGCGGAGTACCCGGAGAAAACCCACGCGCGGGCAGAACATGCAAACTCCACACGGAGATGCCAGAGCGGGGAATCAAACCCATGATCCATAAAATGTGAGCTTTTAAATTGTTAGCTTTGACTTAGCATGACTGAATCACAGCACCTTTGGAATGTCGTAGCCCCCTAGCTGTGTGTCGTTGGCGGCCACTCTGGGTACATTGAACGGAACAATGTTGGCCATCCTGTGGATCTCATGGACGACAGCGTTTGTGTAGGACAAGTTGACTCTGTCCGCCATCGTAGGTAGACGAGCGTGTCCGATCACTTGGTCGATCTCTGCATGGACCTTCTCTGGAAGCACATGCTCGCTAATCAGCATTTACTTTCAAAGAACACTCATGATGCTGACCTACCCTGGACGTCAGGGTTTTGGATGAGGTACAACAAACCCAGCTTCAGAGTGGCGGCCGTGGGTAATGTCCCTGCCATGAAGAGATCCATGGAACATAGAACCAAATTGTTCTCGTCAAATCCATGATCGTTTTCAGTGTCCTGAAAAGAAAATATGGTCATTTGACGTTTTGTAGCTTTTTCTTTGCATGATGGCGTTTCACTCACATTCTTCATTTCGATCAGGAAAGAGTCAATGTAGTCCCTGGGATTGCTGGGGTCCAGGTCCTGTTTGTGCCTCTTCACTTCCTCACTGATGAACTGAGAGATGTTGTTGAAATGGTGAAATATTTTGTTGTGAGGACCTGGCAGGTGCTTCATTATCCGGGGGAATGTCTCATAGAGCTGTGCAGGGAAAAAAAAGCAACATGAGTGACAGTTTCATTTTTGATTTAAACTGGCCAGAACATTGACATACATCAAACCATACGGAGAACTCCAGTTTAACAAATTCAGTCCAATTGTGCATCATGATAACAAAGTTGTGGTCGCTGTACTCAAAACGTCTTCCCATCACCAGCTGGCAGATGATGTTGGACACAGCATTGGTGAAGAGCCCTCTTGGATCCATAGCTTCACCTTTACGGGGAGAATTCTTCACTAATGCAACACATGTATTTTGTTTGTATATGGATGTTGAGTAGTGTGCCGAATTACCATTGAGCATCTCAATCTCCTCCAGCAGGTGTCGAGCTTCCTCACAGATGTTTCGCTCCATAAGGTTCCTTCCAACGCCAAAGTTGCGCATAGTCGACAAAGCGAAATGCCGCTGTCTCTTCCAAGGTTCGCCATTGCTAGTGAACAGACCGTCTGTGACAAACATGGGGAGGGCATGAGACTGTATTGACTGCGGGAACCGGCGCCCTCACTCCTGCAAATGTACTGTAGATGTGATGGATTGTTTCTGTTGAGACGTGTTGGTATCGAAGGTGAATAATTCATCCATCAGCCTTGTTCTAGCTCAGGGATGGATGGGCAAACTACAGCCTGGGGGCCACATGCGGCCCACTAAGCGTTTCAATCCAGCCCGGCAGTTGCTTTCTAAGTATTTCAACTTTTAACATACAGACTGGCAACATGACTTGCAAGTCGGATGTCTTATTTAGTAAAAAAACAACAAAACTGTCAAATTAAATTACTTAGTTTGATGTTTAAAGTGAACATGAGAACATACAGCTGATAGTACAGATCAAATTATAAGCATAAAATAGTGCATGTGTGTGTTAAATATATGTTGCAAATATGTTAATATATGTTGTCCGGCTGCAGAGACTACCGTGAGTGCACCACTATTGCACTGAAGATTGACCTGTATATTTAACTTTTTCTATATTCATTTTAAAAAGGGAATATATTATTTTTCTACTTTTCTCAAATATTGTTTACATTTTAATGAAACTTTGCACACGTATTTGGCTTTGACTTTTGTCTAAATTCAGTTCATGGAAAAAATATCAATATATATCGTTATTCTACCTATATATACATATATAACGGGTTATGAGTTTTAGTCCATATGGCCCAGCGTTACTTATTGCTAATGTTAAATTAATGCCTTCTTGTGCGTTACATTTATGTGACCATGACGATGAGAGACAGAGTCTGACTGGCTCGAAGGCTACCAGTACTCGCTTCAGTTCATGTTGTTAGTGGTAAAAGTAGATTTCGGTAGGTCAATTTATTCATTCATTCATTCATTCATTTTCTACCGCTTTTCCTCACAAGGGTCGCGGGGGGTGCTGGAGCCTGTCCCAGCTGTCTTCGGGCCAATCACAGGGCACATATAGACAAACAACCATTCACACTCACATTCATACCTATGGACAATTTGGAGTCGCTAATTAACCTAGCATGTTTTTGGAATGTGGGATGAAACCGGAGTACCCGGAGAAAACCCACGCATGCACAGGGAGAACATGCACGCTGGTCTCCTAGCTGTGAGGTCTGCGTGCTAACCACTAGACCGCCGTGCCGCTATAGGTCAATTTATTCAATTTTAAATTCAATAATTTATTTAATTGCTTTATTTTATTATTATTATCAAGGACACCTCCGCCAGCCCTAGACTGTGGGTCTCTTAAAACCATCACTGTTAGATTTTTTATGTCATGTTACTTCTAAACTAAACAAAGTTGATGCTAATTGACTTGTTGTAATAATAGAATTGATAAGCAGACTGGCAACCTGAAACATGTTCTTAATTCCTATCTGCTGGGATCTAATATCAATTTGAAAGCCCCTGAAATGAACAGGACGGGACCCCGTTTAGACTAAAGCATGCTAAACAGTCAAATTACTGGTTACATAGCAAGATGTGTTTGTGCATGTGTGTTTACTTCTTTGTCCGGAGAATAGCCTTGCATAAACAGAGCTATACGGTCGATCCACAAAGTTCTTGGCCTGCGTCACAATGGCCTCCTTGACCATCTTGTAGCTGCACACAAACACGAACTTTTGATGGCCGTAATGACAGCGGAATACATTTCCATAGACGTCAGCCAGCTGGACACAACATATCAGAAGATGAAAATACACAATGTGACACATGGGCGACTTTAGAGGTAGATTAAAAAATACATAAAAACATAAAAACAGCACATAAAATATATAAAATACATAAAAACAGCCTTTTTGCTTCTTTTTACTTCAGATTTGTTTTCTCAAAGCATGATCGCCATATATGACTTCTATCAAAATGTGATAATACTGTCTATTCCGGAAATTAAGTACTTCCTGGTTCTGACTAAACTTGCACCCTGCAGCGATAGTTCCCATTCTTTATTTACACAGAACTTCAGAACGTTAGTCTTGGTTCCCATCGGTGCTCGAGACTCAATGCCCGACCCTCGTCTTTACATAATGTCTTTACACGTCAACATAAATGACAACATAATGTCAACATAAAAACTGCCATTATTATTTTAACTACAGTTTTTAGTTTTAATATTAATTTATAGAAAGACAGTCAACAGTTAAAGTGCTCATAACACAGAAAAATGGTCAAAAAAAGTAAAAAAAAAGTTCCACTTTTCTGACCTATAAATGTAGTTCAAATGTATTCTCGTGTTAAACGATGCCAGAGTTTCAGATAATGAGGTTTGTGCATTTGGATGTGAGCCCTGAAATAAGCTTGTGATGGCTCTGAATGCTCGGTTTCAGAGAGTTTTTTTTGTAACACTGGCTCTCTGTGATGTCACAGAATGCCAGGCTTCCTTATATGAGCGGCTGCTGTAGACCAGATATGCTGTTTGCACTTCCCCAAGACTGCTTCTTTCTTTACGGCGTTAGCAATGTCTCCCAGGAAGTGTTTCTTCAGGTGTAAGGGAAAGCTACATTTGTTTCCAATTCCTAACGAGGCAAACATCAGGCACAAGTGTTCCCTACCAGCAAAAGAAAAATATTTTCATCTGTCAACGGCATTTCACACTGGACTGTTTTGTGAACATGGGCCACTATGCAGCTGGACTAGCCCACAAATTTGCTTAAGCCTGACACCTTTCCAACGTTACTTGGTGGTGTGGAAGAGTCAGAAGAGCAAGCAGTAAGTAACACGTGTTTATTTTGTGTAAGTCATGGAGCAAAAGCGCTTGTCTGTGTAGCATTACAGCATAGAGGAAGTGGGGTTGCTAATAGCCGAAAGACGTAAAAAGGGGCAACTACAGTACGTATATCAACATTCAAGCACACATCAGGAAATATGCCTTTTGAAGTTATTTTTTATTACAACAATTACATGTTTTAGTGTCAAAAGTGTTAGTGTTATAAAACATTTCAAACTGAATCTGAATTGTTATAGCAGTTTTCTTAAGGGTAATGTGAGCCCCAATATGGCGTAGTTTTAGATCATCAAAATACGGCAAGATACTGTAAGTATTACAAGCAAGTATTACAAGTACCTGTTCTTACATGGTCACAGCATGTACATATACCAAAGGCTAAAATGCTGTCAGAGGTGTTTTTGTGGAGGAAATAGGTGTGTCCCAATAATGTATACATTGTTAGCTAGCTTAACTCGTTTTGTGGCGTTGTAATGCACAGAAAAGAGATTGTTTCACATAAATATAAATGATTCAGTTCCCCTCTAATTTTAATGAATACGAATGAGTTTAAGCATTTGTGTATTCAAATGTTACCTTGGTCAAAGAGATGTGTGGTCGTTTTCTGTCTAGAGTGAATAAATTTCCAACCAAGGGGAGAGCAAGCGGTCCTGGAGGATAGTTTGGAGGATCCCTGTTTTTGAGATAGCATGCTACCAGAAAGATTACAATAAAAGCAAAAAGCCATGATAGAAATGAATAGAACCACATGGTCGGCCAGAGTCACACAGAGTCAGGTGGAGTATAAAAGCAGCTACACAAGCAAACAATCACCACACCCACATTGAAAACCAACTCAACCTTCAAACTCTTGATAAAGAAGGCACCATTGAGTGTTGCTGGGTTTTCATGTGACCTCTGTTGGAATTTGACCACCTGTTCTTAGGTCAGTGATTCCTGTGGGTGTCGTGTTGGAGGCAAGAGATGACAACTAACTTGTCAGTTATATGGTTTACTCTCAGACCAGTCAGATTACACGGAGCTCCGGGCTCATAAGTCTTTCCCTAACACCTGCAGAGACGTAGGCTGAACCCAGCGATTATGTGTCCTGTGATTTGCCCAAGGCTACTTGGTTGTACTTGATTAAATGTAGTGCATAGTTATATGAGTGAGACACAAGAAATAGGAGACAAACATACATGAGACACAAAGAATAGGAGACAAACATACATGAGACACAAAGAATAGGAGACAAACATATATGAGATACAAAGAATAGGAGACAAACATACATGAGACGCAAAGAATAAGAGACAAACATACATGAGACACAAAGAATAGGAGACAAACATACATGAGACACAAAGAATAGGAGACAAACATACATGAGACACAAAGAATAGGAGACAAACATACATGAGACACAAAGAATAGGAGACAAACATACATGAGACACAAAGAATAGGAGACAAACATACATGAGACACAAAGAATAGGAGACAAACATACATGAGACGCAAAGAATAGGAGACAAACATATATGAGACGCAAAGAATAGGAGACAAACATACATGAGACACAAAGAATAGGAGACAAACATATGAGACACAAAGAATAGGAGACAAACATACATGAGACACAAAGAATAAGAGACAAACATACATGAGACGCAAAGAATAGGAGACAAACATACATGAGACGCAAAGAATAGGAGACAAACATACATGAGACGCAAAGAATAAGAGACAAACATATATGAGACACAAGAAATAGGAGACAGACATACATGAGACACAAAGAATAGGAGACAAACATACATGAGACACAAGAAATAGGAGACAGACATACATGAGACACAAAGAATAGGAGACAAACATACATGAGACACAAGAAATAGGAGACAGACATACATGAGACACAAAGAATAGGAGACAAACATACATGAGACACAAAGAATAGGAGACAAACATACATGAGACACAAGAAATAGGAGACAGACATACATGAGACACAAAGAATAGGAGACAAACATACATGAGACACAAAGAATAGGAGACAAACATACATGAGACGCAAAGAATAGGAGACAAACATACATGAGACACAAAGAATAGGAGACAGACATACATGAGACACAAAGAATAGGAGACAAACATATATGAGACGCAAAGAATAGGAGACAAACATACATGAGACACAAAGAATAGGAGACAAACATATATGAGACGCAAAGAATAGGAGACAAACATACATGAGACACAAAGAATAGGAGACAAACATACATGAGACACAAAGAATAAGAGACAAACATACATGAGACGCAAAGAATAGGAGACAAACATACATGAGACGCAAAGAATAGGAGACAAACATACATGAGACGCAAAGAATAAGAGACAAACATATATGAGACACAAGAAATAGGAGACAGACATACATGAGACACAAAGAATAGGAGACAAACATACATGAGACACAAGAAATAGGAGACAGACATACATGAGACACAAAGAATAGGAGACAAACATACATGAGACACAAGAAATAGGAGACAGACATACATGAGACACAAAGAATAGGAGACAAACATACATGAGACACAAAGAATAGGAGACAAACATACATGAGACGCAAAGAATAGGAGACAAACATACATGAGACACAAAGAATAGGAGACAGACATACATGAGACACAAAGAATAGGAGACAAACATATATGAGACGCAAAGAATAGGAGACAAACATACATGAGACACAAAGAATAGGAGACAAACATATATGAGACGCAAAGAATAGGAGACAAACATACATGAGACACAAAGAATAGGAGACAAACATACATGAGACACAAAGAATAGGAGACAAACATACATGAGACGCAAAGAATAGGAGACAAACATATATGAGACACAAAGAATAGGAGACAAACATATATGAGACACAAAGAATAGGAGACAAACATATATGAGACGCAAAGAATAGGAGACAAACATACATGAGACACAAAGAATAGGAGACAAACATACATGAGACACAAAGAATAGGAGACAAACATATATGAAATCCTTCACCTCACATCCGGCTGTTGTCATCATGGGCTCAAAGAAGACAAAGCCTGCCTTCCTCACTGTTTTTTTTCCCAGACGTGTGGCGTTCATTCCTCTTCTTGAGGCTGCTCCCCCAGAACACAACTGCCTACAGGAGGGCGCTAGCTATCACAGTCTAGTAGAAGATCTGCAGCAGCCTTCTGAGGGAGATGGCTCTGCCTTTTCCAGCACAGGGCATCCATGCAGTTGCTGAATAGGTTGCCAGAGACTGCAGACCAATCCATATTGTTGAAGACTAGGGGCTTCAGTATCTCATCCAGGTAGCCACAGGTGACTATGTGGCTATTGAGCCCTTGAACACTTTCAAGGAGAACAAACTGTCATCGTGTGAATTCATAAACTGTATGGAAATGAAAAGGCAACAAATGCGGAGCAGTTGGTCAAAGTAACGTTTCAGAGGAGACCACTGGATAGCGGTAAGCAACCATAACTGCCTCGGGTTATCGCTTTATTGTAATTTCTTTAAAGGGGGCCTGCCATGCTACCTTTTCAGTCCTTTGTATTGAGTTGTGGACGCCTATAGAGCAGCTACACACAATAACCAGCACATAAAGTGTTCCAGTTCTTCCAGAATCTGCACCTATTCAGCTGTATATGTTTGGATTTCGTGCTTCCCTGTGAAAATAGTCTGTTCCACCCATAGCCCGCCTCCAGGCACGCCCACTCTGCTGTGGTTGGTCACACTCCCGAGTGCATAGAAAGAGTTCTGGTTTGTGCCGCCAATTTTGTAGGACTTGATAAATCCAACCCGGAAGTAGAGACTGGGCAGTCCGAAGTTTCTCAAGAAAAGGTTACTTCAAAATGTCTCCCAAAGGTAGCTTTAGCATTTTAGCGACGGTAACGTGTAATGTGTTTTGCGGGACTACCAATGTGTAAAAAAAACCCCCAGGATAGAGCCACTAATTGTGGTGGGAAAAGGCTATTAGCAACCCCACTTCCTCTATGCTATAATGATACACAGACAAGCGTTTTTGTTCCATGACTTACACAAAATAAACACAGTTAGGACACTGATAAATTGTTACTTACTGCTTGCTCTTCCGACTCTTCAGTTTGTCAGTTTGTCGGCTGGTCCAGCTGCATGTTCACAAAACAGTCCAGTGTGAAATGCCGTTGACAGATTAAAATGTATTTCTTTTTCTGGTAGGGAATCAGGAACTCTAACCACTTGTACCTAATGGTGGCGTCTTTAGGAGTCGTAAACAAATTGCTTTAAACCGCGGAGCAGCGCTTGGGGTCTGGCGGGGGCTGCGTGACGTCATCATGCTGCGCGAAGACTCCATGGAGAAGTCTGCATTCCAACAAACCTTCGTGGCCCATCATATCCCAACATTCTCAAATCGTAAGTATTGATTTATTAATAAGTATCAATTTGTTGGTAAATCGTAAGTATCGATTTGTGTAAGCAGACAATTTTAACACTTTAATATCTCTCCTGCTATTACCAAACACCATGATTTTTGTTTGTTTGATTTGTTTTATTATCCCTAAAATATAACTGATATGGAATATACAAACAGGAAAGTGAAAGGTTGAAGTGAAATTAACCATGTAATTCATGTAAACGAATTACATTCATTATAAGGGGGCACAATTGGGGAGTCTCCCTTTGATGTAGTTCTACCCCAGAGGTAGGGAACCTATGGCTCGGGAGCCAGGTAGGGCTCTTTTGATGACTGTATCTGGCTCTCAAGCATTTCTTACCACAATAAAAATGCATTTTTGCTAACATTTGAAAGTAAACCATCACAGAAATGACTGTTAAAAATAATATTCAAAATCAACAACTTTCTTATGGATTTTAATTCGTCCATCTATATTCTGCTGCAATACGGCCAACCATATCTATCTTTCCTGATGATATTTTCCAGGTCAAACACCAAAACTTGATTATTACTGGGTAATGCTGTAGTCTACCTCGGTCATTGAGATGTCAAAAAAACATGTAAATGTAAACTTTCCTCCTTTTTTCAAATAGCTAAAGCTGCAGAACCAAACCTTCTGGTGAAGATGGCCAAAAGAATGAAATACGTGTACTGAATACGGTTCAAAACCATGCAGCAGCAGAAGTTGCATTAATGGCAGCAAGTATTTGATTTATTATTAGACACTGCGCTGCTCACGAAAGTATGCTGGCCACACCCCCTTGGCGTGGGGTAGTGTGCCTGGTCTACATAATTAGAGCCCATTATATCTAAAACTGTTGGTCTTACATAAAAATGCACACATTTTATTGCATTCAATGTTTAAAAAAATGTATATGGCTCTCACAGATACACATTTTAAAATATCTGGCCTTCATGGCTCTCTTAGCCAAAAAGGTTCCCGACCCCTGATCTACCCTGTAGACTGAGTGGCACCAAGGATGTGTCCTTTCGCTCGTAATGGAATTATTTTGCATGCTATGGAGTGCCGCTCTTGTCCAGACACGTACAGACCGCCATGCATACTGTGTGTTGTCTGACCCCTTTGTTTTGCGAAGGTAATAAAAACTGGCAAAGTTCTGTATTTATTTCAGGCATTCTATTTCCTACAATTTTTTCTCCTCAACATCCCTTTCTTCTTTCAACCATCTTTTTGGCAAAAACTCACAATTGATCAAGGATGCTGCCTTGAATTTCCTACACGAGATGAAAAAGTAGTAAGATTACCTACCTTCCGTTACAAAATGTACTTTACAAAAGCTTTGGAAAAAATATTTATTAGTCATTTTGCTTTAAAACAAATTCCATAGCATATTAATATATTTTTTTCCATTACATACAGTGTGCTGTGCTACCTGATCTTAACAGTAATAATTCTATGAATGCCTTTAAGTGCACTGCAAAGAGAGGAGTGTTACCAAACAATACACATTATGCTGATTATGAACATCTGACACAACATGGCCTCTGCAACCAAAACAACTAACCCAACCCTACAAGAATAACATCATGTAACCTGAAAAACACACAGCGCCACAACAATTTAAAGTACGATTTACTCCACTGGCGTGGGACATCACAAGCTGGTGTCAACATTATTGCAGCTAATACCATTTGTACCCACTGATGTCAAATTTCTTTAAGCTTCTGATTGTTAGACATGGGGTTTGTCTGAATTCCCACACTCGAAGCATGGACATCTTGGCAACGCCGCATGACTCGAGTGGTTGCAATTCATTACAGAAAAAGAGAGAAGATAAATATCGTGACGTGTGCAACAACTGTCAATGGATTTGGGATAGCAAATGTCAAAACTCTCACACGTCTCTCAAATAATGTCAATATTGTGCAAAATCTATTTTTTTTTGCATATTTGAGATTCTGATTGTAGGATTTATGAGCTGCAATCTATAAATCATCAGTAAATGTATAGATTAAACTGAAATAAATTAGAATGCATTGAGATGCACACGTACATATGTAAGTGTACTCTTCCATTTGAGACACAGCCTTCAACTTACAGCTTCCCTGATGAACTTTTTAAAGCAACTTACTAGTGCATGTAAGCAGTGGTGGCCAGCACCAAATGTATCAGCCGTCATGATAGTAGAGTACAGTAAGTCCTACACACAACAACACATGACATGATTAGAATCACATGAAGTATATTATGAGGGCTTGACAAAGTTCTGTTGGGTCTGCTGGCAGCGTGTGAAATATTCCTGATGTGCACACTTGGGGCGTGTAAGTCACCTGCTGATGTCGGCTCAGCCAGGTAAACTTCCAGACTGTCCCTACCGCCTGTGCTCCCCCCCGGCCGGTGCGATGTGTTTAAGGTCACTTGAGTGTATGATCAGTCCCTGAGCTACTCTAAAGGGGAGGCACATGGCTCTGAGCAGCTCTACTTGGAGGCGGTGCTCGGCACACTGATAGAGAGCGCCCGACGGGGGGCGCTGGAAACCTGGCGCTGTTGGGACAAGAAGGATTGGCCGGGGGACAGCGCGGAGGCGGTGCGGCCTCCGAGACGTGACTCGATGGCCAGCTTCTGAAAGTTCAGACTCTGAGGAGACATCGTGTTTCTTCGTAACGCTGCGTGGGGGCAAATGTGGGGCGGCGGCTTCAGAATCACATCTTTGACCTTACCTTGTTGTACCAGGCAGAGACTATCAGCTTCTCCTCGTACTCTCGCAGTCGGGCCTGCTCACACTGGCGCTAGCAGGAAAAATTGTAAATATTTAACGAGGACACCAAACACTGATATATAATAATAATAATAATTCATGGATATGAATTTAGCAAAGAGGAAGTAAAGTTAGGCATTGTGGATTCTTCAGGCACCCCTGTGACATTCACAGCATGTCAAATACGACAAAAAGTAGAATTACCTCCAGGTTGAGGATCTGTTTGTCCCTGTCCGCCAGCTGGTTCTTCAGAGCCTGGATCTCAGCGGTGGCAGGATTCAGTTTTGGGTCCAGGGCTCTGATAACCTACAAGCAGGGACGGGGAAGAGGCTCACATATCTGGACCATAAAGGAGGACTAGAGCGATGTTTATATTTGCACGCATTTTGTCCTCGCAGTGGTACACAACTTGGTGTACCAATTAGTAATTTGGTGGTAAACAGGTGTGAAGTAGTAGTATATGTAGTATATGTTTCCGCTAACTAGTCATGAGTCCACTGCAACCTATGCCTAAATGCATGCGGTGCACATCAAGGCATGCCTCATTCACATGAATGGGTTAACTTTTGGGGTTGAATTCTCATGTAATTTCTGTAGTCTCTTGGATATTCCTTATTCATTTCTGGTAATAAGTGATGAAAAATGCACAAAACGACCTCGTCACACTGTTCATGCCTCCTGTTTTCTAGTTTCTGCCTCCTTCCTACTCTGTCAGCGTTCTGCAAGATAATATAAATTTACCTTATTTTCCGCATGAGCTTCTTTGGAGTTCAACTTCTAAGTCCTTTGCTGGATATACCAAATAAAGCCACCGCTGCCTCATGGATGCGGGAAATGTTGGTGACAACTGCATACCCAATGCATACCCATGCAGGAACAATGCACCTCGAGGGCACTGTTGCTGTACACTAGATGTAAACAGTACTAATCCATGCCTCTTAACAGCCTTCCCACCCAGCTCTCTAAACCAGCTGTAACACACCTGCAGTACATTCAGGATGCTGCAGCTCGAGACCTGACTAGAACCAGGAACTACGACCATATTAGAGTCCAGTACTCAGATCTCTGCACTGGCTTCCTGTCGCTCCGTTTTAAAATAGACTTTAAAACAGCTCTGCCTTGTACAAGTCTTTTCATGGTCTTGCAGCAAACTACATCTCTGACATGTAAGAGCCAAAGAAACCACCTCGGGCTGTCATCAGCTCGGAGTGGTGTCCTGAGGGTGTGCCCAGAGTCAGGAGTAAACATGGTGCCACACTTAACAATGTGTAAATAAGTTGCGTGGGAGCATTTCATGCCCATGCGCACCATTTTGGGACAATTTATGCATAAATAGAACACCAACAGTGCGTGAACTAGTCTTGCGTGCAAGTGTCAACATCACTTAAAAGTTCCAAAAGGACCCACATTGCGAGCTTTCTCCAGGTACATCTTGTACCTCTCTTCCATGGCCCTCATGTCGTCGTCCTTCTTTTTCAGAGCGGCCATTAGCTCATCCAACTTCAGTGCTTCCAAAAAAAACAAATTGAACTTGTTAGCGGAAGCGTTTGACTGCTTGTGGTCATGGTGGTGGTGGTGGCGTCGGCGTCACACTTACAGGTTTGAGTGTTGTCAGGCTGGAGGTCTTCCAGCAGTTCTTTCTTCTTCATGATTTCATCCTGAGCCTCGTTGAGCTGGACCCTGAGGGAAGAAACACGGCTGCTCAGCTTGAAGAAAACCCAGTCTGACTTCCAATTTCCATCCTGACAGTGACTGACACTTACATGTGAGCGTCGAGTTTCCGCTTTAGGTTGGACTGAAAATCAAGTAGATCCAGGTTAAGGTCAAGTTTCATAGTATTAATACTAAGATGAGTTCCAGCACAGTAACAACATGATCTCTCTCTGTGGGACCGCCCCTCTGGGCGTTGTCACACTCACATCATCGGGCTTCACTGCCTGACCCTGCAGGGCCTTCTGAAGGTCCTCAACCTGCTGCTGCAGCTCGCCGATTCGCTCTCGACTCAACCTGGAGAGAACATATGCAGGAAGAATGAAAATCAAGACGTTAATGCTTTTATTTAGCCACATGTTGAATTATACCCATGTAATATCTGGTGAAATGTAGACTTGGAAACCTTTGCTGGATAAGTAAGAATCATACAGTATGGAAGGATCGGCCAATCACCCAAAACCTTAAATAAAATGACCACAACGTATTAAATATCAGATGATAAACCCAGGAATCTAAATAGAAATATACATGGAGGAAAACTATGTCAAACTGCCAAAGGGTGAGAAATCAATGTCTTTATGTGTCACAAATACGTAATTGTGGTTATGTCGACAACCGCTTAGGGCAGAGGTAGGGAACCTATGGCTCAGGAGCCAGGTAGGGCTCTTTTGATGACTGTATCTGGCTCTCAAGCATTTCTTACCACAATAAAAATGCATTTTTGCTAACATTTGAAAGTAAACCATCACACAAATGACTGTTAAAAATAATATTCAAAATCAACAACTTTCTTATGAATTTTAAGTCGTCCATCTATATTCTGCTGCAATACGGCCAACCATATCTATCTTTCCTGATGATATTTTCCAGGTCAAACACCAAAAGTAGATTATTACTGGGTAATGCTGTAGTCTACCTCGGTCATTGAGATGTCAAAAAAACATGTAAATGTAAACTTTCCTCCTTTAGTCAAATAGCTAAAGCTGCAGAACCAAACCTTCTGGTGAAGATGGCCAAAAGAATGAAATACGTGTACTGAATACGGTTCAAAACCATGCAGCAGCAGAAGTTGCATTAATGGCAGCAAGTATTTGATTTATTATTAGACACTGCGCTGCTCACGAAAGTGTGCTGGCCACACCCCCTTGGCGTGGGGTAGTGTGCCTGGTCTACGTAATTAGAGCCCATTATATCTAAAACTGTTGGTCTTACATAAAAATGCACACATTTTATTGCATTCAAAATGTATATGGCTCTCACAGATACACATTTTAAAATATCTGCCTTCATGGCTCTCTTAGCCAAAAAGGTTCCCGACCCCTGGCTTAGGGTGACATCAGATAGCCAGTCTGAAGGGCATCAACATAAACTGGTTCCACTGGAGCAGTACTTTAAAGTGACCAATGAGAGCCAACACAGCAAGGAGCCCACTGACCTGTTCTCTGTCCCCAACTCGCTGTGGGTCTTGTGAGCTTCCTCCAGCTGAACCTGCAGAGAGGCGATCTTTTCCCTCTCAAACTCCTCCTGCTGCACTCTCAGCATCTTGTTCTCGTGCTGAAGCCTGATGAACTTCTCTCTTGCCACAAATTAAGTCAGCGGTTACACACACGAGGATGCAGAAGAGTGGTTGAAGATTGTGAGTGAGGGTGTCTACCTGTGTTCCATGGGGATTAACTCGGCTGCCAGGTTGTCGTGGCTGGGGCTGCTGGATGGGAGCATGCCTGCATAGAGAGCGTGGGTGTGAGAACATGCAGGGTGATGGACAAGCAACATGCCTGCAGTGACATGACCTGCTTGGGAGAGCTGGTGCTGCTGTGCTTGGGTGCATCGAAGCTCCTCATTGATCTCCTTCAGAGAATCTCTCTCGATGATGATGCGCTGGCGGTTAAGAAAGATAATTAATATACGCGTGTTGGGGGCATTTTTTGGCCTGCAGCTTATTTTGTATTGGTCCTCGGCATGTGATCAAATTGAGATATTACACTATTTTGCCTCCTATAACACAAAGCTAAAATGTTTGTGTTGTGGAAATACTTTAGTATACTGTGACCTTCATTAGATTTGTTTTAGCATCTTTAATATGCAAAATGCATTATCCCATTTTTATGCATGCGGCCCTCGGCATGTCTCACCTCCTTCTCCTTCATCACCAGCTCATGCCTCTCCTCCAACTTCTTCATCTCAAAGGCCTGGTTATCTGCTCGCCTCGTCTCATCTGACAATTTCCTGTGGAGC
Source organism: Doryrhamphus excisus (assembly GCF_030265055.1). Taxonomy (NCBI): domain Eukaryota; kingdom Metazoa; phylum Chordata; class Actinopteri; order Syngnathiformes; family Syngnathidae; genus Doryrhamphus; species Doryrhamphus excisus. The sequence continues at coordinate 25,116,507 of NC_080470.1, forward strand.
TCTTGCACCTGGCAGGGAGCACATGACACGTGTGGCTGTAGGCGACTCACAATGCATCCCACCAGACAATACCTGTCGCTTGTACGTCTCCAGCTGTGCACGGGCGGCGTTGGCCTTGCGTAGCTCCTCCTCCAAGCTGACGGTGTTCTGCATGTAGATCATGTTATTTTCTTCCAGCAGCTTCATCTGCCTCTTCAGGTCCCCCAGGTTCTCCAGCTTTCGCTTGTAGGTTTCCACCGAAGTCTCCAGCATTACCACTCGGTCCGAACAGCTCCTAAGGAGCATGGGACAAAATGCACACAGCTCAAATGAGCTGCCGCGGGTGCAACAAACGAACCATCTCTCATGAATCAGCTGAGCAGACCACGGTGGTCCTGCCACAGACCACCACCCTGCAACATATTTAGCCCAGTCCCACCCTTTGCTGCATCTGAACCCGATGTGAAGCATCAAAAAACCAAACCTCAGAACGTCCAGCTCGTCTTTGAGGGCTCGGGATTCCTCCGCCAGGCTGGTAAGGTCGTCGTTGCGGTGCTGAACCTCCACCAGCTGCTTCTCTAGTTCTTCACAGTGGATCCGGTAGTCGTCCTTTGCAGCCTCCAGCCTTAAAAAAAAACAACGTTGTCTTGGTTGGTTCGTTTCCCCGCTAAGGTGGTGTCATCTAAAGAAGATTTCAAACCAACCGGAAGCTCTCCTCCTGCAGCACCTCAAACTGCTGCTGTAATTGAGTGTACTTCCTGCCCGAGGGCGTGTTTGGGTCATCGAAGGTATCCAGCTGATTGGCTCGGTCGGTTAGGACATCGTTCTCTGCCAATAGACTGTTTCGTTCTTCTTGGAGAACGGCCACCTGTCCGAGAAGATTACGTGTGTGAAGCGGATGAGACAGTTGGTCATATTGGTAAATGGTTGAGTGCAGCGGTTCATACACAGAGTGCAGTTAATCCATGCATAGACAATGTTAGTTAGCCCACATAACCAAATGACTTTGGACCCTACTAGGTTACTTTCCTGACCTTGAAATATCCTATGTAAACAGGCACAAGCATGTTTACAACATTCTTTGAACCTCACTGAAAGTCATTAAAGCAGTCATGCTCCATTCTTGGAATTTGGACAAATAAATAAAAGTAGCAAACGACAGTAAGAAAAAAAAAAAAGTTTAGCATCATTGATGTGCTGCGTGGCTTCAGTGAGAAGTTCACAGGTGTGTTATGAGATCCATTTTTCAAAAAAAGCTGTCACAGAGAAAAAGACACACAACATCCCGATGGAGCCACCTGTTAGCTGAGTTAGCATCAACATTCCAAGCAGCTTTGAGGGAAAAAAGGGGGGTTAAGTTTGGCTTGACGGGCACGGTCACACTGGACTTACCTGGCAGCGGTCGGAGTCGGGCCACGTGGCAAACACAACACATTCATCTGTCAAGAGTCCAGTTGAAGACAGTAGTTGGATCAGTACCTGTCTGCTAAATGCAGCGTGCCCTTATTAGAACGCTCAGGCCCCCAGGCTGGCTGGCTGGCTGGCTGGCTGGCTGCTCGGCATGGACAAGAGCCAGCGGAGTCCAGACTGTAAACTCACAGTCCTTCTGCCACAGCAACTCCACACAATGGACCCAGGCATTACGGCAAATTACGTAATTCCTCTTTATACCGACCCAGAGGCCAGTGTGTGTGTGTGTGTGTAGTAGCATTCACCAGTTGGTCCTGCTCCTTTCTTTCTTTCTTCATTTATTTCAGACATGCATACTATGTTACATTATTCTTTCTCACATATACACTTACAATATCTATTTTTATATATATATATATATATATATATATATATATATATATATATATATATATATATATATATATTTACGTATACACATATACATACACACATATCTACATACATATATATATATACACACATATACACATACACACAACACCTCATTACTACACATGTCTGAAAAGGAGCAGGAAGAAGCAAAGCTTATTAAATCCTACCCCTTCTCCACGCCATAGCAGTTACCAATTCAATAAGTTTTTTTTCTCTTCCTCGTGCCACAGACATGTTACCAACATGTGGTCAACGTGACACCCGATGTCCAACCATCATTTACCTCAGTATTGTGAGGCCACATGGAATGCTCCCATAAGAAGCACCCACCAAGCCCGGGCGCCCACAGCGCCATCTGCGGCTATTGAAGCCCCAGCCCAGCCAGAGAGCAGCAAGCCGCGCAAGTGTGCCGAAGCACCCGAGACCCAGACTCACACCCCCAGTAGCCAGGGAAGGCCAGACAAGGCAGGGTCCACTTTACGAGGCCACAGCACACTCCCGCCCTTCCCAGAGCTTCACCTAGCTTTCCTGGCAGCGTTGAGAATAGTGCTTTCTTCTCTGCTGAAAGTTTGCTTGCCTAAAGATTTGCCTAATCTCTCCCAGTGCCAAAGACTATTTCTGTTGCTACTGACTCTTATTTTGACCTTCTGGTACCCCAGCTGCTGCCAATCAGGCACAAAGTGTGTGTAGGCAATGTGCATTCACCTGTTGGTCCAGCTCCTGGCAGCGTTGGGATAGTGCTTCCTTCTGTGCTGAAAGTTCATGCAGGTCTTTCAAAGCCTTTCCCAGCTGCAAACACACACACACACACACACACACACACACACACACACACACACACAGGATGAGCTGCTAGGACTCCACCAATGTACTCTCACATCCAAGGTCTTCTTAAAGGGGACCCTTTGTATTGAGTTGTGGTGTCCTATAGAGCAGCTACATACAATAACACGTACAGAAAACCTTTCAGATCTTTCAAGAATCCGCACCTATTCCATTTCCTTTGATTTGTGCTTCCTGCCAAAACCGTCTGTTTTAATTTATTCCACCTATGGCCCGCCTCTGGGCATGCCCACTCTGCTGTGATTGGCCAAGTGCTTCCTAGCTATGAACCATATAAGGAAGTCTGCCCCTCTGTGACATCACAAAGGGGCAGTTTTACCACACCTTTTAAAACCAAGCGTTTTGAGCCATCTCAAACTTCTTTCAGGGCTCACTTCCAAATGCGCATACCTCATTAACTGAAACTTCTGAGGAGAACATCCTTTAACACGAGAAGACAACATTGTAACTACATTTATGGGTCAGAAAAGTGGAAAAAGCACAATAAGTCCCCTTTAAAGAATCCTCCTCTACAAGTTTCACCAATGATATATGTTCTCTAGAAAAAGTCAAATATGATTTGTCTAAATAAGGGCTGTCAAATGATTACAAATTTTAATCAGATTAATCACAGTTTAAAAAATCATGATTGAACACCATTAGCAACTATGTCAAAAATATGCCCATTGTGAAAACTGTGATTCATATTTTATTTTTTTTTCCGAATTGTACAGCCCTACAGTTATGTGATCCACCTCCTTCCCCCCAATTAGTACTAGACTACAATAATAATGGCCATGCTACTAATAATAGCACTGACCTGCTGTTCTTGGTCCCCTGGCAGCTCCACTCCAAAGGGGGTCATGGTCTCTTTACTTAGGATCTGAAAAAGGAGACACGTCACCACCATTGTCGTGATCTGCAGATCTTCCACCAACGTCAATCACTCCCTGAGGGGTTCTTTGAGGACATGATAGTGTGAGGGAGGCACTGACCTCCTGGATGGCCGCCATGACAACATGCTGCACAGACTCCTCCAGCGTCATGATGATCTGAATGTACTCTGGCGACAGGGAGGACACTTTATAATTCAAGAGTCAAACCGTTTGCTTGTGGGTCCGTGGTGCTAGACTGAAAGGACTGCGAGCTCTGTACCTTGTTTGCGCTCACATTTGACAGCGCAGCCCAGGACGAGCTGCAGCAGCCTCCCCAGCTCAACGGGGGATGAATGCTCTGCCACCAGGGCCACGTCTGGCAGGGGGAAGTCAGAGAGGCCCTGCACCAACACCTAAAAGACCAGACTTGACTTTGTCTTGTCCATGCTCAGCTCACAGAGTGGAAGCCCCAGAGAACTTCTTCTTCTAACGCATACCAGACTTGATCCTATCTCTGGCCACAATGCATGCTCTTATTTTCTTTAGGCAGGGCTCTCGTGCTTCTTGCCAACAACACAGCGCACGCCTCACTGCCCACATGAACCCAATGAACGCATCATACAACAACAGAGAGGTGCCTGTGAACATACCTCATTGTAGTACTCCAGCACCATCTGCAGGATCTTCTTCAGGTTGTTGAGCTGAGATCACACACACACAAGCTTAATGAAGTCATGTCGCTACGCACTTTGAGATAAGAAAGGTGTGAGGGAGGGAACCATATACAATCGCACTGCAATTGGGGTTACATCCAGCAGACACACACACATGGAAATGGAGTCAGTACAAAAGGCTCACATTGCAGGCTAAAACGGGTGCAGCAGCGCCCTCTGGTGGAGGCAGGAGGACAGTTGGAAGGAGAGTTGTGCAGGAATCAAGCATGGGGGATTTAGCACACTAGAAAGGGGGCCAAAGATGATAAAAGCACAAAGAAGACAGACTGCCCTCTCTACCTTCAGTCTCCAGTTGTCCTCGACGTCGGTTTTGATGCGAGTGAGCCAACCATCAGTGAACCAAGATGGGTCTCTGTGTAACACAGGACTGATAGTTAACCTACCATATTGTGTTTCTATTTTATTCTATTCTATCTAGCCTTTAAGGTGCTTTTAGTAAGCCCTTCTAGGGAACACACAGTTTTGTGTGTCTTTAATGCTAATGAGCGTTGCTTGTTCTAACCTATTGTTGTTGGAACATCATTAAAAAGCATTATGATTTGTAATGGGATGACACATTTTTGGGTGAAAGAGTTGCATAAAACAACATGCATGAAGTCACTTGAGACCTCAGTTGAGCAAACAACAAATCTGTGAATGTTTTGCGTTGTCTTTAGCCACATGTGTCCTCTTACCTCTTCATCACATCTATCAGACAGCCAGTAGTTTTCATTTACTTTTATTAACCAGCTATTAACTTCTTTTTACACTTGAAACACATTGTTTATTATTATTGCTTACATTTGATGCAGAGCCTGTGATATTGCGGCCCCGGTGGTCAGGTCCTCTGCTGTACTGCACCGTGCAGCGGTGTTGAAGGTCTGCAGCTGGAGAGTAAAACACGGGTAATGATTAAATATGTTTTATCAACAATGTTAATGGAGCATTATCTTCATTGAGTGTAGATGAAGTAAATCTATAACATAACGTAACACGTTGAGTAAAAAAGTAATCTCCAATAAAACAAGAAATAATGTCAAGTAAACTGTGCGTAACCTTCAAACTAAAACCCGCTGTTAAATTCTTACCGGGATTAAACAGCCTGCCCTACTTAGCCCATCTTGTTGATCAACAAACCGGTAATGAAATAATGGTTTCAGTAGAAAAAAAAAGTCGTATGTCGTTCACCGGCAAGAGCTTCACTACACATATATGTATTTATAGAGGAGCATGTGGTGGCTTTTGCCGACGTTATTTGCGTAATTACAAAACAAGACTGCATAAATAAATCCTGGTTCAAAGGATTACTGTTCTAAAATGAGGGGGTTTTGTCGCTGCAGCGTCAACCTGGCAACCTTCGTTTATGTTAGCCTGCAGCACGGTACCTCGTTATGCTAACAGTTATTATCACAATTTAACTACATAGTTGCTGTTGCTTGTAGTTCATTAATCGTTGTTATACGTGGGCTTTTATGATTTTATTTTAGTTCCATTTAGTTCCATTATGTTACCAAATGTTGAATGTTTCCTGACGACCAGCTCGAGCACCTCCAAACAGGTGCGGTTGGAATCGACCGGCTTTTGTGGCGGACACTCAACAATAATAAACAAAAGCTCACCCATATTATGAGGCTCTCAACCAATGCCGTGCTGCTCTCGTCCATTTATTCCACTTAGGCTAATAAAAAGCTTAAATATAGTCTCTCCTACTGTCCACAAACGCCTCTTCCGCTCCTTTCCTTTAGCCGTTTGACCTCACCTGCTGTCGAGAGGTTGGTTTACTCCAACAACGCATCCAATCAGGATTTAGATGCGTCCAGATTGACGGCTTTTACAGGCAATCAGAGAGCGATACGAGCGACTTGAGAACGCCTCCATTTAGTGTCTGTTGGATTTGATCGCATTCATAGTTCACTTTTGATGCTCATCATGGGTAAAGTTTATACATTCATATGTGTAGGGAATTAAGAATATAGTAAAAGTCAAATAAAAATAATACTTTTTTTCATAATTATGGTGCAGGTACTGAAAAAATGTATGTTTGTCAATATTCATAATGGATAATAAATAAATAAATAAACTGAAAAAAGACCAAATAAAAAAATATAACAGGAAAATAATTATACTTTATGGAAATTGTTTAAATATTATTTGCAGTAATGGAGTAAAACTCAAACCGTATAAAGCAAGATGCATGGATCTCTTAAGTTAATAGTAACAAATGTAAAACATTTAAAAAATATATAAAAATGGCAGTAATTAGGATAAAATATGTAATTTACAAAAAAAAATTAAAACAATATTAAAATTAAATGTTTTACTTAACCATTAAAGTCCTTGAAAATAATTTGCAGTATAAAACTTATAAAAGACTGATGTCTATAATAGAAATACACCCAAAAGATAGAGAATATTATTAGCAGATTAGTTTAGAAATACAATAAATGTGAGGAAAAAAGGAATTTAGATAAGGCCTCTATGGGTATGTCACTTTGCTTATTTTATGCACAATAGAAGGAATAATCATCCAGGATCTTAGTAACATATTCCACTGCAGCATTTCCATGCATTATTCATAAAAAGAAGGGCTCATGCACACCCTCCTTAAATGTGCATTGTCACTAGTGTGGACTTTATCCTGGTGAGCCTCTCTACTTACCGTCACTACAATATGATGGCCTCACTTTTTATCTCTGCTCAGACCCTGACCCTCACCGACTCACTCACAGAGCTGCTGCTATTTTTAGATGACCTGCGGTATGAGGAGGTGCAGGGCGGCCATGTCAATATTTAGCAGCGCCATTCATGACATGGTCGTGTGGAGGAGGTCACATCGCCCAATTGGGTGTATCTGTGACGTCAGCATAGAAGGCTACCAGTAATGGCAAAGGGGCAAGCATGGCCGTATAAGTATCTTGCCAACACAGCAGAAAATAGAACCAATGTTGTAATAGTGGTAAGGTTCAAACTGCCCAGCCTGCATTAGTGGTGCTCATGAGTGCACCAAAAGTGTAATTTAACACGCATGGCTTTCACACCAACAACTGAGCAGTGCCACCAATATTTTAAAGAGCATGCAGAGGTAGATAAAACAGACCACTCATGATACATCACATGCAGCTGCATTCACAGCAGTCGATGCAAATGTTTCACCCCCCCGGCGGTTATTTCCTTTTGTAAACCAGACACCCGGCAACTATAGTAGACTCTGTGGCCAATTGAATCAAGGCGGTAATTGGAGTGTTTATGTGAAATAACACACAAGCTATTACAGTACATAGACAAATGAATACTGTAATAAATATGCTTTCATTGCAACAATGCCAATAAAAGGCCACTAGGTGACAGTATCGCTCTGCAAGTGCTTTGCTGTTCCCTTTCCATTTCCTGTCTTGGTCATGTGTGAGTAGGGTGAGTAGTTTGACTTGATTTTAGTTTTATTATACATATTGTACTAATCTTCAGACAGCTTCAGAATGTTACTTAAAAAAACATTAGCTTTTATGATGGCTACAGTTTGGTAAGTGTTGGCGTTTCAATGTTGGCACAGTCTACTTTGGGTAAATTATTGCCAGCTTGAGGTCAGCTCTAGCCCACTTTTATGTGGGAGGGATCACATCTGGTGAGAAGCCTCCGTACGGTCATGTGACCCACACTGAGAATACTCATTTTGACAGTGGTTTTGTACTGTAGCCAATCTGTTGCAGGTTTATGTGCCATTGATGAGCCTGCACCAAAGAGTGTCTGAGAGAGGAGCTGATAGTGGTTGATGATTAACACACAGCTCTCATCAGATGATGCTGGACATGCCGACTTTTTACTTCCTTAAGCCATCACCAGCCTCTTTCCATGCACACCTACTGCTCCGTCTCCTAGCCCAGGTGAGTGTCTTTACGCCACGCAGTGCCATTTTAGGACGCCTGTCCGCTTACATTTACATACATCATATGGACATTGATGCTGTGAAACTGAAGGTGGTTTGTTAATATAGATAATATAAAATATAAAATAGATAATATAAAATATCAGATCAGGCTTCCACTTCAAAAAGGTGGAACCTTTTATATTCCCAAAACAGCTAGCATTTTTTGTATCCAATTTCTAAAATAATTAATATAGAGGTATATCGTTAAGATAATGTTTCTGTAGAACAGAACACTCACCATTTGACGAGCATGTATTTGTATATATGCGAGTATTTTTGCATCAGATTCCTAAAAACCATCAGAATGCTATGGTCATATAAACCAGGAGCAGCATTCCTAAAAACTGTGCTCTGTCATAAAGAGGAACTTGACAAGCATTTTTACATCAAGTTCCTAAAAACACCAGAGCGCTACGGTCATATAGATTCTTTGACGAGTCCTCCTGAAGAAAAGTCCACCTGTAATATAGAGGATCTTTGACTAGCGTTTCATGTAGTACATTCTTAAAAACAGCGGCACACTCCTGTCATAGAGGAGTTTTTTGACAAGCATTGTTGCACCAGACTCCCCAAAACAGCAGAGCACTCCTGTAATATATAGGATCTTTGACCTACATCTTTTGCAGGTTTTTAAAAACAGCAGGGCACTGTCATCATATAGAGGATCTTTAACCAGCATTTTGCATTAAATGTCCTAAAATAGCAGAGTGCCTGTCATCTTGAGGACCTTCGGCTAGTATTTCTGTAGCACATTCTACAAACCAGCAGAGCGCTCCTGACTTAGAGGATCTTTGACTTGCGTTTTTGCAGGTGCTTAAAAACAGCAGAGTGCTATTGTCATATAGATAATTCATGAGCAGCATTTGTGAAGATGATTCCGAGCACTTTTGTCATGTAGAGCATCTTTGATTAACATGTACTGTATGTCCTTAAAGGCAGCACGTTCCTGTTCTAAAGAGGATCTTTAGCTAGACATTACGTCCAGCCATAGCCAGCAGCAGGTATGATAACATTGTGTGTATGTGTTTATCTTGGTGTGGTGTCACATTGCAGATCACACCGTCTTCCTTCTCAAGGTCCAGCAGGTCAGGGTCACCCGGTCTCGCTGGCCCGAGACTCTACCTATCCTATCCTGCACCAGCAGCCACTGCCCACTGCCCACTGCCCAGGATGGTGAGGATTTGTTGTTTCTACCTATTGCCTTTCTCACGTCCTCGGTTTGCATATTTGACATATTGAATTATGAATTTAGGCTAACAGTAGCATGGTTGCAAGCAAAGAGGTTGTAAAACTGCTGAGACACTCCCTTTTATTGTGTTTAGTTTTGATCTAGTTGTTGCTTCATACATCTTATTGCCGTCTTGGCACGCTGTAATGCATTCATTCCTGCAGGAGTCTGCACGCTTTTATCCATCAACCAGTCATCCAGACCGCCACTGTCCAGTGTGCCTGCAGACGGCCAGCTTCCCGGTTCAGACCAACTGTGGACATTTATTCTGTGGTAGGAGACACACACACACACACACACACACACACACACACACACACACACAGAGTGTGACGTCTGTTGATGTACACCACCACAGAGACCATCTGTTCCATCTTTTTAATCACTAACAGTTGCCACGGTAACACTGCCCTGCCTCGCCATCGTTATTTTCAGGGAAAAATGTCATTTAGCCAGTAACAGTAACAGTTAAGACACATTTTGAGTTATCAATGGGGTGGATAGAAATGACAAGGAAGAGGGTGTCAAGAAATATTGATCCTTTTGTGCATTAGGAAAATGATCTGATTTATAACTGTCCTTTTAACAAATCTAATGTGTAATATTTAGCTAGGGGAGGAATCATTTGGGATTTTATTTTATACTTTTATGCAATCAATCTATAATCCAAATATGCAAGTAACACTTATTATAACAATATATAAAAAAAGCATCTGTGCTTTTCCATCACCTTTTATGGCACGTGACACACCTAATACATGGCCCACTTACCTCTTTTTTCAGAGCGGCCATATTTTTTTTTTCCAGAGCGACATTTTCAAGCCCCACCGCATCATTCTAAAAACCAAATAAAACCTCAGAGGATCTGCCATAAAAAACCCAATAAACATGGTTCCATGTAATTGCAGCTCCGTGTTTGATCACCTACTGGAGACACGGCATGTGGTTGGACCCCATCAGCTGTCCTCTTTGTAGACAAAAGGTACTGTACTCTTAATTATATATAATGTTTGTGTAACTAGTGTACAAAAAAGTACTATATATGGACATTTGGAATAAAAAAAATGACTCCTCAGGTCAGCGCTATATGTCATCTGTTCAACGACACCCGATCAGATCAGCAGTCCAAGGACGTTCTTGGGGAAATTACAGACTACAACAAACGTTATTCTGGCGCCCCTAGACGGGTAAGTGTACATTGTGCATGAACACGAATGCTTCATTCATTCATTCATTCATTCATTTTCTACCGCTTTTCCTCACGAGGGTCGCGGGGGGTGCTGGAGCCTATCCCAGCTGTCTTCGGGCGTGAGGCGGGGTACACCCTGGACTGGTCGCCAGGCAATCACAGGGCACATATAGACAAACAACCATTCACACTCACATTCATACCTATGGACAATTTGGAGTGGCTAATTAACCTAGCATGTTTTTGGAATGTGGGAGGAAACCGGAGTACCCGGAGGAAACCCACGCATGCACGGGAGAACATGCAAACTCCACACAGAGATGGCAAAGAGTGGGATTGAACCCTGGTCTCCTAGCTGTGAGGTCTGCGCGCTAACCACTAGACCGCCGTGCCGCCCACGAATGCTTCAATAAATTTGAATTCACCACTGATAGTCACCATGGGTGTGCTCTACAAAAGCAAATAACCACCGTGTTGTCTCATTGGCACCAGGTCAAAAAATATTAGCAATAGCAATTTGATAACCTCCTGATATTAAAAAAAAATCTTAACGCCACAAGAGGGCAGCAACACTTTCCACTTTCTCATGCACTGCAAATAATTAGTAAAATTAAAAACATGAGCTTTTCTCTAAAATGTGAAATCACATTTTCGATAAATTGCAACATTTCCCCCTTCCATCCAGATAAGAGCCTACCTGTGTGATGCACCTGTCCTCCTGCAGCTCATGGTCCGCAGCTTGGGCACCATCGGGGTCCTCGTAGGGCTCTTCTTCTTGAGGGTGGCTCTGTGCTGTGTTGGTACTGTGGTCTCCATCTCCTCCTCCTCCTCCTCCTCCTCGCCATCATCAAGTTCAATGAAGGCAGACCCCTCCCTGTGTGGGCTTTTGGGGGTCTTAGATGACCTGGTGGTGGTCTTCCTGCTGCTCCTCTGCGTCATCAATGTTAACCAGAGAGGACACCCTGCCAGCACAGGAGGGGTGGGGAGTTGACGTTAGGCGATGCAGTTGTATTACATTCCTTCAAGGGGTGCAGCTTTAAAAGAATGGAGATAAGGCATCAGAAACTGAAAACACATCACAATTTTAGTTTAAATTGCAATCGCTTTAGTAAATAATTTCTGAATCTCGTAGCATTTGTAAATGTGTCATTTGTGTTTTTATGTATAAATAAATATTTTTCTCTCCAAAAAAAGATTTTATTTGTTTTTTTCATAGCACTTGTTCAAATCCCATGGACATTCACTAGTTTTTAAGGCAGCCTAAAAACACAAATACACTGATGGCTGGAACGAGACAGTACAGCAGTAACAGTAAGATGTTGTCTGTGTTCTTAGTGTGCATCGCTGCACCAGGCAGCAGCATTGCGGAAGAGGCGGAGCCACGGCGAAGGTTGTTTGAGGGCAGATCTGAAGTCCCGCGGGGCCCACGGCCACTGCCAGCCCAGTGTGCAGCGCTCCGGGTGGGGCATCATGGCCAGGTGCCTGCCGTCCTTGGAGGTGAGCCCCGCAATGCCCTGCGGGGAGCCGTTGGGGTTCAGAGGGTAGTCCTCTGTGGGTTGCCCCTGGTCATTGAGGTAACGGATGGGGGCGAGGCCTTCGGAGGTGATCTTATCCAGAGCTTCAGCGCTGCGGAATTGCATCAGACCTGCAGGAAGTGAATGATGGGATGAAATAAATACTTGGGTTGTAAACAATGTCAAATTGCTTGATTGATTCTGATATCAAATTTTTACTTTACTCTTGATATGGTTGGATGGTTGTATTTATCAGGGAAGTCAATAACCTCAATCATAACCTCAAAAACCATCTGTAGTTTGATACTTCCTCATCGTCACGGACACTCCAAACATTACAACATCTTTATTATGCGTGTGTGTGCGTCTAAATAAACAGGAAGCAGATTACAGTACAATTTTCTTCCTTTTAGAAATAATAATAATAAATGTACACTCAGACACATTAAATTACGTTATGTCTTTGAACGCAATCCATCATGGTTCATGATAACACTGTTCAAGTGTGATTCAAATGTTCCGCCACTATTAAAAAGACTAGTGCTAGGAAAATACGTGTTCAGACGTGTGGTATCTTACAGCTCGGTTTAATATTTCAGTTCATTTGGAGCTGCTACAAATGTGTATAATTCTATCATCTTTCTGTTCATGAAATACAAAATACAGTAAAGATTGTCATGTTTCACACATTTTGGCAAATGGCCATTTATCATGATTCCTTTGAAAACAAATTGTAATCATTTGACGGCCCTAGTATTTATACATTCAAAAAGGTTTTGATAGCCATTTTTTGGGTGACATACGTATACCTTCTCCGTGAGCGACCCACACTCCCAAAGCCGAGCCCTCCATGCCGGCAAGCCACACGGACGGCGATGCCTGGATTCCAACGCTGACAAAGCGTGACTCGAACCTGCCGGACTGATTGTGGGTCAGCACCACTTGTGATGCTGGAGGACCAACAGCAGAGTCATTCTTCATTCCGCCAATGAATGAATGAGTCACACTTAATCTTATTGTTTAATTGACTACACAAAGATTCAGGAGATCAAAAGCTAAGTGGTCTTCATGTTAAGATGTATGAGATTCATCTCACCAGCGCCATCCTGGCCCTCTCCCACCCAGCCCAGCAGGGCGAGCAGCTGGCAGCCATTGCACACTCCCAGACTCAGCGTATCTCCTCTGTGGCGGAAGCGGTCAAATTCTGCTTTGGCTGCGGCGTTGTAGGAGACAGTGGCGGCCCAACCTTTAGGTGACAGACAATCTGGTATAATATAGAGTAGGTGGTGTATCAGTCATCATCAACGCGTCCTTTATACAGAACATGCCTTTGGCCGATCCCAGCACGTCGGCGTAGCTGAATCCTCCTACGAACACCACGGCTTTAAAGGGTTCCAGTGTGATGGAGGCGGAGCCCAGGTCCTGCATGGTGACGTCCCACACCTGCACACAAGCACAGGCGAAGAGTTAGGGTCCGAGGACGTCATGGCTTCCATGGTGCATCAAATGAAAAGAGTACAAACCTCAAAGCCTGCCATGTAGAGAGAGACGGACATCTCTCTGTCGCCGTTACTGCCTTCCTCTCTCACCACGGCCACACGAGGCTGGCCTGCTGCTCCAGGATACATACATACGTACATACATACATACATACGTACATACATACGTACATGTCATTGAATAGTTCACATTACTGTAGTCCCATAGGAAATAAGTTACGTTACGTTTCAGAGATCAATAGAAAGATCAAAAGAGAGGCCCATTCTAAAAACATGTTTTAAAAGTCGGAACAAACAAACCAAAATGAAAAAGGTGTAAGTTTAAGAAAATAGGTAAAAGTTAAAATATGAGGAGGACATTTTGGAGGAAAATATACAAAAAGAAAGTTGAAATAGTTGGAAAATCCCACCCACCATAAAAAAGCTGTAATTTTACGAGAATAAAGTCAAACTGTTAAGGAAAAATTGTCATTTAAGGAGCATAGAGTTTACATATAAAGAAAAAAAATATTTTTGTTGTAACATGAGAAACAATTGGTTTGGGGCGAAAGTTACACTTTAGTTATATTTAATATTAAGGGAATAAAGTCATAATATTAAAAACAAAAATATTAAAAAACTGAAAGGGAATGGAAGGTTGCAAAGTGATACTGCCCCCTAGTGGCCATTTTATTTCCTGTTGTATGGCTAGCATCACAAGCTCCAATTAAAAAAGGCCAAAGACACTGGTGGAGTTAATCCTGGACGTTACACTGTAGGATGATGATGCATCTCTGACTTACCAGCAGGCTGCTTGGGGATGGGCACTTCAGAGGGGTCAAAGGTCACTTTAAAAGTAGGCTGTGTTCTCCTGGCTAGCCCCTCCTCTTCCTGCTGAACACACTGCTCATTGGCTTGCAGGCGTTCCAGCTGAAAACTAGTCTCCTCCCACAACGCTCGGAGGCAGGGCAAGCGTTCACTTAGCACTCCCTGTCCGTCCACTCGCACAGTCACCTGCCAAGGGGAAGCGAGCGTGTGAAGATGCAAGTGAAGATCTTGGAGGGGATGAGGTTGACATCTCACCATGGCTTCTGGACCAAAGCCACAGGTTCTGCCAATATGGTGACACGTCAAACCGTTGTCACGGTATCGCTGGCACACGTTTTCTTCGTCGGACTGGGACACCTCCAGAACCAGACCTAACTCTTCGCTGAAGAGCAGCTCCATGACTGCACAGTCGATAGGACGCTGCATTAGTCAAGGTTTATGACCTACTGTTGAGTACACTCTCAATAGCCACTCCATTAGGCACGCATCTGATACGACATCCGGATCAAAGATTGTGCTGGTGTACCTAATAAAGTGGCCCGCTTTCTCACCTCCCTCGCCTCCCTGTGATGACAGGTCCACGTTGATCCCGCGGTTTCCTGCAAACGCCATCTCCAGCAGGCAGGAAATGAGGCCTCCGTCGCTGACATCATGTCCTGCACTCAGTAGCTGATCTGAAAAAGACATTAAACCCTCCAAATAAAAACTGTACATCTTCCTCATATCATATTAAGCTTTTTTAAAAAATAAATAATAAAAAAGTACTACTTGAAATACTAGTTTATTTTAGTAGAAATACTGTAATTCCGGTGTATACTTTTTTCTTAAACTTGGAACCCTGAGGCTTAAAGGGGAACTGCACTCTTCTGTCTCTGAATGACGCGGAGACGAGCGGTTAGCAAATCGTTTTGTTAGTCCGCCCCGATAAAAATTGTTTTTCATGTTAGCTGCTACAATAACAATATCACTGTAGATTGGTGAGTCACAGTTCAGTTATGTAAAAGGAACACCGTGGGCATTTTATTTTTATTTTTGTGAGGCTTTAGCATCAAGATAGGGATTTCCCATGACGTCTGTTGTTAGCCAGCTCATATTAACTTGTTTTCTTGGGCTAGAATGCTGAGAAAATGAAAAGAAATATGTGTTCATGTTTCACATCAATATTGTGAATGATGAGCAAAATTGTGCAGTTCCCCTTTTAGGCCTCATCTTGTGACATCTGCTTTACTTCAACTTAACCAAAGCAAAAATTAAACACGAAAACATCTATAATATCTTTCCATTATTATAATTTTCAATAAAAACAAATGTTTTTCTAATAATGCTAATGCTATCTTAAAGCAATGAAAAGCATGAAGTGCAAACTGACCGTTTATCAGGGTCTGAGTGGTATTGAAGCAGGCAGCCAAAAGTTGTGGCCGGTCCAGGTCAGGAGAGCAGTCTCCCAGCTGACCGTAGCACTGAGCCAAAGCAGAACCTCCCAGGCGGTGGTGGCCAGGACTGATGGGAACCCATAACAAGACGCCTGCAGACAGATGCCAAGTAAAGCCTTAGATCAGGAAAGATCTGTGGCGTGTGTGTATATTACCTGTGCCATCTGGATCATCCAGATCGGGTGTGACAGTGGTACTGATGTCTGGACAGACCGCATATGCGGAAATAACCAGCGCTCCTGAAATAGAACCAGAGAGAAAGCGTCAAAACAAACCTGCTACAATCACTTATAATGGAGTACACTTATACAGAGAGAACAGAACTCTATTTATTTATTTAGAGGTGGAATTTATCCTACAGCAGTACTTTCTACTTGTCTGCTATCCAGACATGGTGTTGTCGTAAATACATGGTGGTAGCATTCATTGTTGTCACTCAGACAACTGAATTTATTTGAGGTACAGTGTTTATTCAAGTGGAGGTCACTCTCAGACCGTACCTGGAGCTTTGACAGTCTCCTTCCCCACTCGAGCGGCCATACTGAGCGAGTCTTTGCCCCCGTCGATGGCCACCCCGAGCTGACCCATGACCTTACACATGGCTTTGCAGGACTCCCAGAGACCTGCCCCCTCACCAGGCAGCTTGGCGGCCCACATCCAGTTGCCACTGCACTTCACATCCTGAAACGTATGATCATAAACTGAGATGAGATCAACACCATGAAAAGTAAAAATACTTTTGTTTTTACAGGTTGCCCCCCCCCCCACCTTCAGTGCTGTGACTCGGGCAAACACCAGGTTGGTCAGAGCTTCTCCGACAGCCATACGAGCCCCTGCTGCGGGACTAACAAGCGCTTTGATGGGCTGCTCTCCGATGGCCGTGGCCGCGCCTTCAAGGCTGAACTGCGACAGAGCGACAACAGCCACGTCTGCTAAAGGAGTGTGCAGGGGGCCGACACACTGCTGCTGAGCAATCAAACCCGTCACAGACCTGTCCACCTGCGCCAGGACACACAGACATTAGAACTCATAACGTGTCTCGTGTAGGGATGATTAATCAATGTATGTATTTATGTATTTATTTATTATCAGGTCAGTCGAGGTTAAGCTGTGTGATTGTTAAGGAGGCGTGGCTGCGCCAGCAATGAAATCTACCAAGTGAAAAAATATGAAGTGAAGAAACCTTATTGGTCAGGTAGCGTTTGGAAGCCACAGCAGGCAAACGTAAAACTCTGGCCAGGGCGTCTTTGACCGTCAGCTGGGCAGGAAGGAGCAGCGGCCGATGGGTTGGGGTCAACTGCTCCATCTTAAACTCCTTCTGGGGCATCTTCCCCAGGACCCACTCCAGCTGCAAGTCAACAGGATGACGACCCCCGCTGACTGCTTCGTGACCTTTATCCTCGTCATCCACCAGCACAATCTGAGGGTGAAGGAAGCAAAGGGGTTACCTGACAAAATACGCATGAACTCCATCCAGGTGGAGACGCACCTTGCCGTCGCCGGTAATGTTTCCCACAAAATCTACGGGACATTTCTCCCGCTGACAAACCCTCTCCAGGAAGGACCTGTCTGACGGACGGAGAAGCAGTGCGTTGCTCTCCTGATACTCCGCCCCCCACAGCTCCAGCACGCTCAGTGTGGGGTCGCCTTTCTAAAAGGAGACAAGGTTGGAGTGGATGATTTTATAACCTCTTATTATTCAATAGCGTGTCCTCATGCACCTTAAATCTGCTGCAGTAGATGACGGCCCCTGCAGGTTCGCTCAGCTCCTTCAGAACGTTGCCTGCAGATAAAAGCGGCCATGAATGAGTTTCATCACTCCAATGTTCACATGGTAGCAGGTCCTCCTCCCACCATTGCCTCCAGCTCCCTGGTCATGTATGCTGCAGATGGGGTTCCCGTTGCTTCGTTCCAGGCACGCCCTCAGCGCCCGATTCATCTTCTGCTCCATCTCGGCGTCGCCTCTCTGCACGGCCCCCAGGTCTCGGTCACTGGAGTTGTCACCTTGCACCTGTGGGGACAGATCACACACACAGGTGCGGTAAGTGATCACACAACAGATTGGCTATGGTGGCCATACCTGAACAGAGGAAGCCGCTCCTCCTCCCACGCCGATTCTGTACACCGGACCTCCAATTTTCACCACTTCCATCCCTGATTTGATGGATGCAGCACAGGATTATGAAGGAACATTGATCAGTATGAATAAATAAATCACTTCATTAGCTACATCTGTACAGGCAAAGGTGTCCAAAGTGTGTTTTTTTTTTAACTTTAGTAGAGGCATCTTGACATGAAATAACACTCATATAGTCTCTTTAACATTCATATTAGCTAATATAGACAATGAGCACCATTGTCTTTATGTTATTTTGTACTCATGTCATTAAATACAGGCATCATGTTATAATTTTTTTAATAGTAAAGAGTAAATTTCCAAATATCCAAGTAGCTCTCCAAATATTCTTTGGAGAGCTACTCAAAATCAGAGCAGAGAGAGCAAGTAAGTTTCAAGTTACATAAGTTAGCTTATACTCCATGGACCCCATGAACAGCTTTCATGTGAGACAAACGTCCTGTTCCAAATGTTTGTTTTAAAGACAATATGTCATTATGGTAAAAAAATAAGAGTCACATTTGGAGTCTGCAGACTAGAGGCTAGCTCGGTGGATAACTCTAGCTACCACCAGAGGGACAGAATAAAGTGTGAGCCAGACAAAATGTGTATACAAAGATGGTAGAAATGCCAATCGAGTGCGCGATCACACACTCTGACATTAATAGGTTGAGACTCAGACTAGCTGTTGTCCGTTGACTCCGCATCCTCCAATCTCACAGTAATAAGGAACAAAGTGCATTCCTTTTTCAACGGGCGCACTTTTATCTGGTCGCACATGCGCCAATAGATGAAAAATGTATTTGCTATGGATCACATTTTATATGCAAATTATGGTTATTGTTATTATTGTGTCCGTTGTGAGATCATTGAAACCTGCAATAAAAGTCGGTTGTTCAAATCTGGTGCTTCGGTGGTGGTCTCTGAACAATTACTGACACAGAGTGACCAACTATTACAAGTTGTGGCCTTTATGGCATATATTGTATTTTCTATTTTTGTGCTTTTAGCCATTTTTAAACAATTTGCTTACATATACATATTTTAGTGAAACAGCAATAATTTATTCATTCATGTTTCAAAAACCATGATGTAGTGACTTTATGGTCTTAAATTATTTTCATGGGTTCTGGGGTATCCTGTTTTTCTTTAATTAACAGCTTAGCATATCTTGGCCTGCAGTGGATTGATATTAGCATGTTTAATGAGAAAAGGTGGGACCTTACACCCTTCAAATTTTCCATTTCAAGCCTTCATTGGAAAATGTTTGTACCTGATCCAATGAGATTCAATACAAAGCCTTTCCAAAAGACAATGAAGCACCTACATTACTAATCCACTGTAAAATAAAGTCTAAAAATAACTGTAAAATGTTACCAGTCTCGGGCTGCTCCTTCTTCACATGTGCATCCTCAATAGAGCCGAGACCACCACTGAACATGATGGGCTTAATCCACTCTCGTCGCTCCCCACTGGGTAGCCGCATGCCAAAAGAACGGGCAAATCCTAGCAAAGAAAACATTAGCCAGAGTTTTGTTGCATACTTTGAATGTGACGTTTTGTCTCCCTACCTGAGAGCACTGGTTCCCCAAACTTGTTGCCGTAATCTGAGGCGCCATCGCTGGCCTCAATGGCCACCTGCAGCGGGGGTGCAAAGCTGGTCGGGTACTCCCACCCGTCTCCGTCATTCTCCCAGGGCAGGACGTACCCTGAAGAGCACACCAGGAGGTGTTAAAGCTATTCTTCTTTCTTTGCAACACACATGCCTTTTTGGACCTGGTATGTGCAGGTTTCCAAAGCAGTATCCTGCTGTGCCGGCGATGACGTGGCCCCCCCGCCCGGCACTCTGGACATCTCGGATGCGACCCCCGGTTCCTGTGGTGGCACCGCTGAACGGAGCAACCCCTGAAAGTTGGAGTTAGAAGTGATTTCTTGGGGAATGGAAAGATATCAAGGTTTGAAGTTCTGACCAGTTGGGAAGTTGTGTGTCTCAGCAGTAAAGATGACATGCCGCAGCGTGTGACGCTTCTCATACGGACTGGCTTGGGATGCATCTTTAGGGTACATGCACTCCAACTTCATTCCTCTGATGCCACTGCCACAGGCACGCGCACACACACGCACACACACACACACACACACAACTTTCATTATCACTCAAAAACATCCAGCATCCTGCACGTCTGTTTTCGACCTACCTGCTGTTGTCACAGAACTTGATAACGTTGTTCTGGTTGCTGAGCTTCTGCGTGTCCATGATGAGCTTGAAGAGTGTCTCCTCTTGCTCCTGGCCGTCAATCACCATGCGGCCTCGAAAGAACCAGTGACGACTGTGCTCACTGTGGCAAGTGTGTATTGGTTACATTTTTTTCTAAAACAAATAAACACAAAAACTAATTTAGTCATACCTGTTGGACTGGGCCAGGTCAAAGCATTCCACACTGGTAGGATTCCTTTGAATCCTCTGGAACATGGAGGTGTAGAAGTCCAGATCCCAGGAGTCAAATGCCAAACCTGGGTGACAGACACAACCATGACACCTCCAGGAACGATGTGTAGAAAGTGTGTCGCACTCACAGACATATCACCTATTTACTGTCCAACATGGCTGCCTCACTCTATCGCTGTTTTCCAAAAAATAATTAATAAATGATTGATGATGTCAATTAGTGGTTGAGTATGGCATATTAAAAGTAAAAAAATGCATATTTAAGCAAACTGAACATATTTTTCGCCTAAATTTAGCATTTTCAAGAGTAATGGCGAAATGAACTAAAATACTAATACAGCATAAGCCATTAAGACACACCAACTTCTTCATGTAATATTCTATTCTAATATTCACTAGGTATTAGTAACTGTTTGATGAGACCACCACCAAAGCACCAGACCTAAACAAACGGCTTTTATTGCAGGTTTAAATTATCTCACAACAGGCACAATCATTTCGTGTCTAAATGGCTCTAATAACGTTAAAAAAATATTTAGGAAATCGTAAATGAGTTGCCAATGTCATAATTTTCTTTTCTTTTTTCCTAAATGGAATCTTCTGGAAATTCACTTGTTGTGGTCGGGTATAGAACTAATTAATTACAATAAATGGTGGATTAGTGTAATTACTTAAGATGGTGCAATCTGCAGGGGGGGGGGGGTCTACATCTATGAATCCAGCAGACGGCGTTGTCTCACAAGTCAATTCACTCAAGACATGACGTGGTATAACTGTGGGTTGTGTAAGTACTTAATACTGATTATATAATTACTGTCTGTAATCATTTCTACAGTGAATTCAAAATGTATTTTAGTGCGAGTGTCATATTAAAAGGGTTAAATGTATGAAAAATTTGCATTATTAGGTCTTTTTATGGGTGTGTCATTCATTGAGGAGCTTGGAACGTAACCCTGCGTAACCTTTGTGTACTGAGAATGAGCTTTGTGCGGTAAGTCCAGTACAACCGTCACTGTCATGGTTGTGTTAGCTTCCACACACATGCAAGATAATGAGAAGCATCATGGCGGTCTTGTGACTCCAAGCAGCAATAATGTTAACTTCATTACCATTACCTCCACTAGCAGGCAGAGAGCAGCGAGACAGAAATAAGGCATGAAGAAAGAAAAGAAAGAAAAAGAGAGGACAAGGGTTCAGGTTGAGATAATATAGTAAAAATGTAGTTAAACAGGAGGGAAAGACAAAAAAACAAAAGGCATTTCACCCAGCTCGTCGTTGGCCTTCTCCAACGCTTCCCGTCCCTTTCCCAGGATGTCCACCGCAAAGACGGGCTGTGGTTTGGCATCCACGGCGAAGGAAGTGATGGGAAACTCGTAGATGCATTCCGTCATGCTGTCGTGCAGGAAGTCTATTAGCGTCTTCATGTCGTCCATGTTAGCACCCTCCTTTGGCTGGAGGAAGAAAAGTCAATGGTAAAACAGTACATAGGTTTTAATTAGGGTTCAATTCCATTTATGAGGCAGGTTTGCAGAGTTTCTCCAATCGTGGGTCAAGAATTGTTGTTGTAGGTTTACAACTGGGTTGACCATTTGCCAGTACCACTACTGATGATGAATCTACATCAGGCAGCAAGTTACTTTTCTTACATGCCCTCACCTTGATAAGAAACCTTCGAGACAGTTCGACCCGTGTCACATCCTTGAGGCCTGCACTCTGGCAGATGGACACAGCGTTGGTGGACCATGCCGTGGAGAAGTTCAGCCTACAAACATGTCAGAAAAATCAACTTAAAAAAATAACTTTGGGATCATTTGCCACTTATACTCAACCATTCACTCTCACATTCATACCTATGGACAATTCGGAGTACCCAATTAACAGAAAATGCATGTTTTTGGAATGTGGGAGGAAACCGGAGTACCCGGAAAAAAATCCACGCATGCACGGGGAGAACATGCAACTCCACAGATATGCCCAAGTGGAGATTCGAACCCAGGTCTTCCCGATCTCCTGACTGTGTGGCCAACATGCTACCCACTAAACATTATTTTATTAATATACTTTATGCTATTTTACTTGAGTTAAGTTTTTTGTTAGGATAGGTCACCAAATGTGTAACATAAATGTATACAAACATGAATAAAATCCAAGACAGTATTATACGTACCTTGGTCCGATCTCCACTAGTTTGGCCTCACTGGCCTCTTTGAGTTTTGGTGTCTCAGACAGCAGTTCTGCCTGCAGTGGAGGTTGAAACAACCAGAGGAGAATCTTCTTGTGTTCTGCGCTAAGATTGTCGCAGCCTACAGCCACAAAGAAGATAAGTCATCATTGTTATTGTTGAGTATTCTGAATGTACGCAACACTTGCCTGTCAGCTCTACGTTGTAGCAAAGCTCCGTGGTGATTGACAGCTGTGGGAAGAGCTTGGCCGCCCGCTGGATGCTGCGCCCCTTCACCTCATCACCATAGAACCTGATCACAGCCATGGCTTATGGAGAGAAAAAATAAACATTCTGCCTTTACAATGCAATCTTGGGGGCAAACACATTTCAGATTAAAAAACGTCATATCTGTATAGACAACATCGAAACTCTTTGACCAGTGTGAACACAAACATGACCTAATGACCTTTCACAATGCATTACACAATCCAAGCAGATACAAGTAGTTAATAGAAAATTAGGCAAGTACCCTGTGCAATCATATGACCTTGTTTAGTTTGTGGGCTACTAAGACTTAAATAGTCATTCAGTTTTCATACACGAGTGTGACCTCCATGTGTAAAGTGCCATGAGATAATAATAACACATTTTATTTGTATAGCGCTTTTCAGAGTACTCAAAGACGCAGTAGAGAAAAAAGAAATAAAAATAGAGTCTAGTAAAAACAGAGTAAACGCTGCATTCAAATACAATATCCAAACATTCATTCAGAGCGAAAACAAAGATAAAAGCGGGGCGCAGCAGTTAGGTATAAAAAGTTAGACATTAAAAACGGACTTAAGCAGGTGGGTTTTGAGTTTTTTTTTTAAGGTGGAGGGTCGGGGCAAGCACGGAGTGAATGGGGCAAAGAGTTCCAGAGGGTGGGGGCAGCGATGGAGAAGGCTCTGATACTGTAACTGTTGCTGTGATTTGATGCTATATAATGACACTCACAATGTGGTTCCTCCCACAGCCACAAAACATGCATGTTATGCTAATGGGAGACAATAAATTGTCCACATGCATAAATGTAAGCATGAGTGGCTTCCATCCATCCATTTTTGATACCACTCATCCTCATTAGGGTCGCGGAGGTATGCTGGAGCCTATCTCAGCTGATATGAGTGGAGGGTTACACATTGGAATAGTCGAGCATGAGTGGCTTTTCTTTTGTAATATTTGCTCCTGTTATTGACTAGCGACCAGTCCAAGGTGTACCTCCCTCTCACCACAAGAACTCAGCTGGGACAGGCTTCAGGTAGCCACCAACGAGGACAAGAAAGAAAATGAATAGAAAATGAATGGATGGATAAATGAATGGGTTTGTATATTTGTTCCCCCTCTTGAGACATTGAGGGAAAAAATGGTGCAAGCTAAGAGTGTGATGGTCATGCATGAGAGATCATTTGTAGAGTCAGATAACCTCATTACCACAGCAATCACGCCACACACTCACAGATAGGGAGCCTTTACAGGTCACACTGTAGGGTCAGGCGCTTTCTGTTTAATTCCTAAACGGAATTCGGAAAGACATCTCCACAACGAGTTTGACGCCACAAAGATAGACAACAGCACAAACAAACATACATCATCTTTCAGTTTCTGGTACTGAGACAACACCAAAAACAAACACAAAAAGTCTTGTTTTATTTTTAATAACGTCGGTGTCCTTGTAGAAGCTAAACTAGCTAAAAAGCTTCCGTTTAGCAGGCGAGCTAATTAAAAAAAAGTTAGCTAACTTACGTGAAGCGTCTGCAGTTAAAGGTTCCTTCTGGAATTTTAAAGTTGGGATGGCGTCCACCCCGTGAGTCCAAGACGTGGGTCGTTACAACAAAAGGTGTACGTTTAAGATGGAGCGGTGATAGTAGTAATGACAGGAGCATGGAGGATGGACCAACTTACACCCATGTGGAAGACGCTGGGTGGTGTGCGCATGCGCGTTGTCTCTCTGTGAGGGAGGTGGGGTTAAGAACACAATCTTGTGACTCGAACTCATCTTAGGTCAAAACAAAGGATAATTGATTTGGTGGGGTTTAGTCGAGTTGGCAATACATCATTTCATGTTTGTTTCTAATGCATTTGTTAGCCTATTTTTTCAGTGGTGTCAACTGGCTGCATGATGGCTATGTTGCAGCAGGCATCCCTCTGGACTGAGGGCCCCAGTCTGTGCTTCATTGGATGGGTCTTTCAACCGGACAATGCCGCATCCTTGACAACCTGGGCAGCAATGGCTCATTGCAAATGGCATAGCCCCCACAGCCCATCAATCCTGCCACATTAAAGAATGACAATATAAATATTTAAAACATGATCTGGCAGGGTAAAGACAATCACAAACTGCAGTCTTAAGATATATTTAATAAATTAAAGCCAAGGTACAAAAAACAATGTACATTTTAAACCTCCCCCCCACTCTTTTTAACAAACTTGAGTACAAGCATCGAGTCTGTCAGTTAAATTTTTTTTGTCTAGTCCAAATATTTCAGAGGATAAAATGTTCCCAAAATGTCCCCCGACTAACACACACATGCTACATTTCTGCAGGCACCTCGGATAAGACAGCAGGATTAGAGAAGACAAAATAAAATTGTATATTTGGATGCTGAGAGTCATGGATGTCACCCGGCACCAATCGTCACGTCATGATTTCAAACTGCCTCTAAAAGCCGGCATTTGAACGGCGCCCTGGACATTTTCTGGTTTTAGAGGCAGTAACGGAAGCCTTTTTCACACAGTGATGCTGTACAACAGCATCCAAACAGCAGACATTTATTCACTTGTGCCTTTTACGCAGCCACATGTTAAGAGTGCATTCACTGCGCGCTTTGGCAGTGACGCAGCATCCTGTACTCAGGTAATCAGGTGTGCAAATTGCAACCATTACCTTCAATTCAAAAGTATGGGAGAATTGACTCCTGAGTGTATGCCTTTTTGGTGTCCCCTATACAGTCAGGATTCTCGCCTCTGATACTACCACAAAAGCCAGAAAAATGCTGGGTGGCCTTGTTCCCCATATTCTGCATCTGTGCCGTTTATACAGAACAGCAACACAGGAAAGGGTGGAAAAACAGAGGACAGATGCTGCCTGTGTGTGAGGGTATTATCACAATCCTGTACTGTGTCTCGGATGCTGCTTTTTGGCAGGATCTCTGTGTGAAAGACATCCCGATGACAACTTAGGAGAAGTATGAAACATCTGGTTCATGACAGCCTGATGCTGAGATGTGAGAGGCGGGCTTGAAGAACCATCTTTTGAGTAAAGGATAGGAGGAGATTATGTTGGTATGTATGGTAGGTCCGATATAAGTGCACTGAATGAGTCAGGCAAAAGATACATCTGTGCACACGCAAATGTTCCATTCACACAGGTATGAACACACACATATGCAGCAACATGACTAATAATATGCACAACTGGAATATTTTTGCACAATTACAGTGACTGGTGACCGTCACTGAATTCCCTTCACTTCCATGTATTCTTGCAGACCGCTTACTTTGTCTTTAGTGCAGCTACGCTCCTCATATGCAACAAAAGAGGAACAAAATTCACAAAACCTTTGAATCATTTGGCAAAAGCAGGTTATCCACAAGTAAATATTATGATAGTGTTTTTCTTGCACAGTTCTCTCGCCGCCCACTGCTTTCTTTCTAGTAGCAGCAGCACCTCCGTCCCTCTATATGCGCGTACGTATATATATATATATATATATATATTTATATATATTGCATGTTTCATCCTGATTAAGAACATCTAGTAGCTACGTACGATACCACTATCATGTCATACGGATGCTAGTCACCAGCAAACAACCAAGGAGCCACAGGAAGATCTACATAGAGAAGGCAGAACGGGCACAGATAGAGAGAGACGTGAGGCAGCATGCGTCCAGGTGCAGCCTCCCTAAAGCCACAAGAGTGTTCATGTTGAGCCATTCATCCTTCGGTGGAGCCCAACTGGAAAGTGTTGTTCTGTCTTGTCTTGTCCTGCAGTGGTTGGGCAGTTGTTACAATCGTGATCTCCT
Organism: Doryrhamphus excisus; assembly: GCF_030265055.1. Classification (NCBI taxonomy): domain Eukaryota; kingdom Metazoa; phylum Chordata; class Actinopteri; order Syngnathiformes; family Syngnathidae; genus Doryrhamphus; species Doryrhamphus excisus. The sequence goes on from NC_080470.1 coordinate 25,143,129, forward strand.
TGTTTGGGTTCGTGTTGTCGTGGCATCCAGCTGTTTGAGTGCTGAGGTTGGAGGTCACGGCTTCAATGAAGGTCCATGTGCCCACTTGTCAGTACTCGGCAGCGTATTCTGTACCGTGCAAGCCCCTGCACAGCAGTGTGAACTCCTTTACAATGTCCTTCACCCTCCTCTTGTTCACTCGTTCTCTGCTTGACAGAGGAAAACAAAATATGTGCCAGATATCATGAGTCACACTGTATTATTTCATTTTTAACAAAAGGTAAATCTTCCTTCGGCAATGTGCCAACACTCAGAAATATGTCTTATAATTCTGGTAACTATTTAGCGTTAACTAAGGTTCTAGTCCATGCTTGGGCATTTCTGTGTGGAGTTTGCATGTTCTCCCGGGTATGCGTGGGTTTTCTCCAGGTACTCCGGTTTCCTCCAACATTCCAAAAACATGTTAGGTGAATTGGCGACTCCAAATTGTCCAAAGTTATGAATGTGAGTGTGAATGGTTGTTGGTCTCTACTATGTGGCCTGTGATTGGCTGGCGACCAGTCCAGGGTGTACCCCCAGCATGCTCATGATCCTCGTGAGGATAAGCGGTATACAAAATGAATGGATGGATATTTAGCGTTAATAGGATTTCACAATCCGGTAGTTAGCTTGGAAGTGAACCAGTGTCAGAGGAACATGACCGTAACAAAACGTTTCAGGGCCCTTGAAACAGTTAAGGGCACCCTGGGTGCTACCTGAGTATGTGCTGTGAGAAGTTGTCCTTCTGTTCCGATGTGACCCGCGATGACGGGAAGCCCGGCGGCTGCAGCGCCACCTTCAGCCACACGGTGAGCAGGGAGAAGCAGTGCTTGTTCAGACTGAAAAGCACCTCTGCAAACTGGTCCATCAAGCTCCGGGAAGCCCCACCCCCAATACCCTTAAAAATTAAAAAAAACAAAAACATGAGGATGTGTTACCATAAACAAGGGACATGAATTTGATATAGGGGAAGCTGAAAGGACCTTGTGATTTGCGTGTGTCAGGTTACTCACCTCCAGCAGGGCCTGGATCAACAGCTTGCCTTCCTCCTGCACCACCCTTGCAACCGGAGGCACATCTGAGCAGTGTGGCAGCAGTTCAGTCTGAAGCACAGGCGCACAATCAGCAACATGATTCATTTCTATGCATGTACACGCTTGCAAAGTGTGCACTCACAAAGAACAGACACGTCGACTTTACGGTCGGAGCCTCCGGAAATTTCAGCGATAGGACTCCTGCAGGTGGGGAAGAAATATAGACATAAGGGCAGCAATATTGCGACAGTGGTGTTGCCCATAATTTGACCTCAAAGGCCTAAATCCTGATTTAATGTTCAGATGTTTTTGTGTGAATAGTAGCCATTGTCCACCAAGTCGTACAATTCAGTTCGGTAAAACTCCGGTTTCCTCCCACATTCCAAAACATGCTAGGTTAATTAGCCACTCCAAATTGTCCATAGGTATGAATGTGAGTGTGAATGGTTGTTTGTCTATATGTGCCCTGTGATTGGCTGGCGACTCGTCCAGGGTGTACCCCGCCTCTCGCCCAAAGACAGCTGGGATAGGCTCCAGCACCCCCACGACCCCCGTGAAGATAAGCGGTAGAAAATAAATGAATGAATTTATGATATTTATTAGCTCCAAGCTAAAATCAGCATTGCTAAGAAATACATACCTGAAATATTTCACTGTGCGTAGTGAAATTTACCTTTTTAAATTGAAATCCTGAAATAAATGGCACCTTCAAAAGATATTCATATTTATTATGATGCACCAGCATATGTGGAAGAAAACAGTACACGTGTAGACATCTACACGAAACGCTGGATGTCCTCCATTGTTGTTGTTTACCATGTGGCATTCTCACAATTCCTTGGCGGGATACAATGTGTTGCTCTACTATGTTGTCTCTCTATTTAAGCAGTTAAAAAAACGCCAGCTGAACTGAAATGCATGGCTTGGTGGAAACGTGGCTTTTCAGGTGCAAACTTACCACAGTGGAACACCGCTTTCACGTCAAGACTTTCAGACAAGTACAAATCAGGTTTCCGTTTGAGGGCCTAAGAGGCAGACAAAGGCGTTATGTGGCTTTGTTGTTTCCTTCAGAGTACTGCTTTTAAAACTACAGCCTGGTAGTCAGATCTGACAGCACCATGGGGCATGAGGGCAGCAGATCTGCCTACCAGGCTACGGCGTTGGACTATACAAACTCATAAGAGAGATCCTCCAGTGCAGAACTCAGCGGGTACGACAAATAAATTGCAACAAAATCAAAGTCTGAAATCATTGGAAACTTAACTCAAACTAAAGGCAATGGTGGTATTGGCCTTTTGCCATTTCAAACACTATGTTTCTGTGTTTTTGGTTGACTGGACTGAATATGCAACAAAAGTGTGCAGGTAATCAACATGTGCAGATAAAGAGAAATACAACTCATCTCATAATAAGAAACTCAGTCAAGATGGAGGAGAGGAAAGGTGAGGAGAGGAGAGAGGAACAGGGAGAGGAAGAGAAATGACGGGTCAGATCTATCCCAAGATAGAAAACCAAAGATGAAGACAAAAAATATATATATAAAAACAGACAAGATGTCAGCCAATTTGTCTGAAGTGATTAATATTAGTTGAATATTAATTCGTTTGGGCTCTGATTGGCTGCGGGCTGGAATGACTTCAGAAGGACTTCTCAGCTCAGAGACTAAGCAGTCACCTTACAACCACCATGATCTGTTATGATGAAGATGTGATGATGGCACGGCAGCTTCTCTAATAAATCAAACATGTGGGTGCATTTTTTACTGGACGGTTTAATTTAAAAATAAAAGTAGGTTACCATGTCATGCATAACATCAATAATGGCATTTTACAATTTAAAGCAACAGTATCCCACATTAACCCGAGACGTCAGCTGAGAGAGCATCTAAAAGAGCAAGGACGCATTCGTACTTTGCTCATGAAGATGCTATCACAGAAGAGTACCAGCTATGGCAAAAGTGAGAGTTATGATGACAACCATAGAACCAGAAACAGCAGCATTAGCGAGCGCATCTGTGTCCAGAACAATATCACAATAAGATGACAAATAAAAAAAGAAGAATGAAATGCATTTAATTGTTTTTGATGTGGCCAGACTCGTCAACATGTGTCCCTACAATTAAGGATCTCTGTCCAGGCTCCATAGTATCATATAGCAACAATAAGTCCACACTGACAACATAATAGAAAAGCACTCAGTAGAGTGCAGACCTCTGACATAGGTGGAAAGATTGTGTCCTGTACTGTGAATGCCATTTAAAAAGAGTAGCAACACAGCATTTTTGGTGCCACTGGAGATAGTACCAGAGGCATATCAGGAGCCTCTGTGTAAGGAAATACTGGAATGACGAGACTGGGGCATGAAGTTTAACTAACTAACTTTTTTGTCCATTTGTTCATTTTTACAGACACCAAACACTAAGTGTGTCCCGCTGATTTGGGCATGTTCCTCCACTTTGTGCAAATGTAAACAACTATGTCTCTACAGCAGATCCCTGCATATTCGGAATTCAGCATTCACGACCTTACAGATTCTTACATATTTATTATAAAAAGAATTATGTGGGACATCCCGCCTAATCATTATTTTGCAAGGTCAAAAATTGCAGTGAGGTGAACACAGATTAATACAGTACATAATTTGAAGTCACTACAGGGAAGCATTGTGGATTACAGTATGTTGTCTCTCCACTATATTACTGTTTTTCCAAGGAAATTATTAATAAATGATCACTGTTTTGTGGTTGACCATGGCCTATTAGTCAAAAACATTTTGATGTAGTCTTCTGGTCAATGGGTGTCAGTAATGTTAGGAGACATGATGTTAGATAACATTAGCTTTCACACCGCATGGAGAGTGGCTACTGTGCCAGCAAAGCTGAGCTGACATGCCATGGTGTAAGTTCCGTGTGTAAGTTGTAAGTTTTATTATTTAATGTCTGCTGTGGTCTAATAATGTGAAAACATGTATTTAGAATGTCATAAACAGGTTACATATGCTCTAGCTACAAAAAATAGTCAGTTTAGTAATATTGAATCCCACTTTGTGAAAATGCGCTTATTGTGGTTGGGTCTGGAACCAATTAACCACGATAAACAAGGAATGACTGTACATTGGAAGAATATCTGCATTATCTCAGACTGCTAGCCAGGACGACCCAGTGGCAAGGAATATGGAGGCTGCACCACAGGAGCCTCCATCAGCAGCCTGATGACCAGGCTAAAGGAAAGCCTGTGACTCTGATTCCAACACTTCTCCATTATTATTCATTTGTGGTGAGTACAACTATACAGTAAACAATTTGAATTCATTCAATAAGGGTGTGAGGCATATTCCATTGTTTAAAAAATAGGCGCAGTCATTAGTCGCTGATGCGCTTGTTTTATTTGTTGGGGGTCTTGGAATTACTGCTGTATCCTGCTTCACTGGGTTCTGTGTAAAAGGCAATTGTGGATAAATGCAGGATATACCGTTTGATGCACCACTATTACACCATTTCTAGTGTTTATGTGGCGAGGTGACTGTTAGAATTCTGAGCGTTTCCCCTCACAATTCATTCCAAAGCCTCTCCTGTCATGATGGGACATTTTGTGGTCCGTTAGACGAGAAAGAAAGAGGCAGCGAAGGAAAAGAGGACAGCGAGAGGTGAGAAAGAGAGAAAAGAGGAAAAGAGAGAAACCCAAAGTGAGTGAAATAAGTAACCAAAAACACACCTGAGCTTGGAGTTGCATAAATGAATCAACAATATCAGGATGATCCCTGGGTCCTAAAATATAATAAAGATGAAACTTAAGAAATCAAAAGAGAATAAGAATAATACACAAACAGCAACGGAACAGATTCAACAGTCATGTGGAAATAAAAAAACTCAAAAATAGTTCATTTCAAAAATAATTCACATGTGAGTAAGGAACAAAGTGAGGAGGTGGGGGTGGCATTTCGGAGGGGGGTCGTGTGAAGCGTTGGCAGACTCTTGGAGGGACAAAAAGAAAACAAAAAACAATAGGCAGAAGACAGAGACATGGGTCTGTTTGGTCGAGAACAAAGAAATAAGTAACGAGAGAAACAGAACAAACCTAAGAAAGAAAAGTGGGTTTGGGGTGGGAACCCAGGAGGCACCTCTGTTACTGTCACACTTTGGAGGAAAGGGGCGCCGACACGGAATGAACCGCCCTACCTGCTTCCCCCCGACCCCCCAAAAACCCTCCACCACAAATGAGACCGTTTCAGGGGGAAGAGGTCAGTGTCAGGGGTACATTCAGAGACGGGCCCCTTTGCGTCAAAGATGAACCCTCAGTATGAAATCCAAAAGGTCAGGAAAGGTTCATTAGCGTTACCTCCCTTATGCTGCTGGACACAGACCACAAGACTTATTTTTTTTAAACAATGAGACCAATTGCAAAACAAAAAGATGGATGATTAAACACAATGTCAACTAGAGAATCCATTGGAAGATTCCTGACATTGATTGAAATGATGTTGGAAGGACAAATGTCTGTAGTGAGCGCCCAGCTTTAGCTGTTCCCACACTCCAAACAAGTTCCCTGCACCCCAATCCCCCACCTTCTAGCCCTTCATCCACACACACACACACACACACACACACACACACACACTGCTAGAGAGAATACAGGGCTTATTCAGAGGGCTGCCATGAAGCGCTCTGCTCTAGTAGTCCTTCAACATCCCTGGCTGCAGCCATATTCATGCAGCCTGCTACGCTCCGTGCCAGCCATCTGAATAAGCTGGTGGAACCTGGACTCATACTGTCTGATTGAAAAGCAGGGAGGCAGGGCAAAGAGGAGGGGAGGGGTGGAAAAAAGAGGCAACGTAAAGGGAAGCGAACAGGACAGACAGAGCTTGTTGATAAAAACAACTCCATCTCATCAATGTCCTTTTGGCATGTGGGTGCCATATCAAAAACCTTCAAAAATGCCACTCATTCTGAAATAACACATGAACTTGCCACAACATTAGGTATACCTGCACAATAAGATACAAGTTCTGCCTTTACAGATATAATGATGCTGTTCGGACACTCTAAATTATTACGGACAATTTCTGGAAAATCTAGACTCGAAACAGTTATCATGCGTGAAATCCCACAGCTTCCATGAAAAATCCGGATGGGTGAACTTGTAAAGCAAGAGTATCCAATAACATCAAATTTATCTTGAAAAATCAGTAAAAATCATCAAAATATCAAAAATGGCCGGCACTGAGAAGGACTAATTCAACAAATTGAATCAATTAACCTAGAGGTTGAACAAAAAATGATAAATGATTAAGTGACTCATGCGTATTTCATTTCTCTGACCTGCTTCTTTGTCATCCTGGCACCTTTCTGCTCTACTGTAGAGTTTTTGTATCTTTGTTAAAACATATTGGCCCTGTCATCGTATTTTCCCATATATGTCTACGTATACGTGGGACACAGTGCATGGGTTTTCCCTTAACCAATCAGGAAGCAGAGCACAATACGCGTTCATATGCTGTAGAAAAAAAAAAGCACTAACAAGAGTCCGGGAATACTGTACACTAAATGCCAGTAACAAAAGAGCAGCGTGGCCGCACTTTGGGCACCCCTGATCGACAGGATTGACTGAACAAGTGTGTTTGACTTTTTCTTTGGCTTTAATGTGTGATGCCAGTTCACGAGATACATGAGTTGGGTCTTTGAAAATCACACGAGAGAAAATTTTAACATTACTTGTAAAAAAAGTACAATAAAAATATGACAATCTACTATTTTTTATGTTACTAATTACTATGTTACTACCTTGCATTGCTCCCCACAAGGCGAAACTCTTCTGCATTCTGTGTGTATGCTACCGGCCGTGCCTCCACCCACCGAGATAAAGTGAATGTATGACTGATAACAAGGCTCATTCCATTCATGCCGTTGTTCTACGGAACAAATGCGGCAATGTGTTGAGAGTGAATCCTCTTCCTTCCAGTTTGGAGGCAGAAAACAAGGACACTCATACCCATGCATTATATTGAGGCTGGCAAAATAATCAAGGTAATTTGAATTTATTGTGATTATTTTATTGATTATCAGACCAGTCCTAGCACCCACGAGAGAGTAATTTTCTGAATGAGAAATCTTGTCATGTTTTAATCTTGCGAGATCTTGTGACACCCTTATTCACAAGTGTAGCAGTGATGATACAGACGCCCAACACAGCACAGTCAATGAAACTTCTGAATGCAATACGGAAGTAGTGACAAAAACTACACGTGTCCTGCCTGCTCAGTAGGATACAGCTGTCAGCAATAATGTATATGAATACGTTATAATATGCCCCACCCCAGAAAATAAGGACAGAAGCACTGAATTGCGACATGATGATGGCGCCAATTTGACCCCGGTCAACTCAATTAAAAAAGTGAGCATTACCTTTTTATATTCACTCCTTTGATATTGTGCAGATGTAGCTAGTGAATGTGGATTTCATCACGTCTACACAGACTAGGTAGAATAAAACAAATGTTGCATCTATTGCAAAACAAAAAAACAAAACATAAACAAGTAAATTGAGACTACCCTTAATGACGGCAAAACATTTGACGGTCAACACTGAGGGCAGAGTGCAGTGAACTCACTGAAACGTTTTGCAATTTCCAAGCAAACAAATATATTAACATATCTGTCACTGTGGAGTCACAGTAAGAAATAGGTCTCCATAAATCCAATGACATTAAATATGCAGGATGTAATGTGCAACAAATGTTTCACTGAGCTTTAGGCAAGTGTGCTATTTTTGGAGCATGTGAGATGAAATGCAATACAGTCATAGAAGTGAGGTGTATTTTGCAGTATTACAATCCCACTCAGTATTACCCCGCCCCTCCCTACCTTGCTGGAAGATGGACAACGTTACCGAGGTAACGAGCTCAAACAGAGACTTGATGGGTGGGAAGTGGTCCGTCTGGCTAGCAAAAATATGCACCATCTGAAACGCATAGAGACAGAGACCAAGAACATGAGACCATATGAGAAATACTGTATTTGACTTTCAACTTTGGATTTAATGACTTCATTTCACACAACTACATGCGATTAAGACACAGTTGCCATGACAACCCATTTTTCTGCCTCGAGTTCAACATATTTTCTTCTGTCCACAACAAAGAATTACATTAACAATGTGACGAATAAAAATAACGCCCTGACTGTAGAAATGCAGTATATTTAGATGACACACTACTGCGTTTACGGTTATTTTGGCATTTCTTACCAAATAAATACCCTCAATTGAGCATACCGAGAGCATCATTTTCTAAATATAATACTGCACTTGTGTTTGTCTGCACCTGTCTTGTGAGGTCGAGGGCGGAGGCTTGAGGAATCGTACTATACATCTGTCCAAGCATCTCGCTGAGCTGAGAAACCATGGGCGCGAAATCGTGCAGCAGTGTCTTCACTGACTTCTCGAAGATGGCACACACAGCCTGAGAGGACCAACGTGAAATCAATTTAACTGATCTTGTCTCTCCCAATATCATGGAAGAATATCTGGTGGAGAATGAAAAAGCAGCGGCCTGATAGGATATGGCCTTTAATGGCGCACCTCGACGACCTGTGAGTCATTCAGCCACTTGCTGAGGACATTCTGTATGAGGGCAAACACTTGCTGCAAAACCACCACAACCTTGGGGAAAGAGAGAGAAATGAACGGAAGGACTCCAGCAGCTTTACACATGCCTATCAGCACTATGAGCGCTATGAGTCTAGCATTCAAATTACTATTATTCATAATCCTAATTATGGTGGCTACTGACTGGGTTGGGTCCAGGTGGAGGAGGGGCTGTTTTGACAGGAACAGCTAGGCCATCTGCTGATTGATCATCCTGCTTGCTGATGTCCAGTGTGGTGAACAAGTTGGAAAGGAGCCCCAAGATGTGGATGATAGCTAACTTATTGGATGGATTAGGCTGAAATTACAACAAAAAGAGACAAACAAAATCGCATTAGAAATGATGACATATATCGTGGCCTTCACAAGAGTAGATGGCGATCACCAATTACTTGTAGTGTGTGCCGACCACTTGAATAAATCAACAGTAGACCTCAACCTCTTAGAAATTACCTTTGCTTTGTGACAGTCACTGCGAATTTGATTACTTTCGCTTCCCCACTGGTTTTACCTTCATGAATGTACTAAATCGACCAAATGTCAGCACAGCAGCAATCAAGTAGTGAACACTGTAAACCGATCTACTCATGACCATTAAGCCTTTTAAGCTTGTATAAATAAAGTACATCCATACATACATTGAGCCATGCTCCATCCAGGTAATATGGGTTCCAAATGCAGTGTTTAATCAATGCTGTTTCCATGGTGACATAAACATAACCAATCCCCCAAATCCCAACAGACTCCAGTCCATTATTGTGCTTGGTCCGTTTGCTGACCGCAACATACTGCCCACACTGGTGTATAAATGGGAATGAATCTGTGGTGGTGGTTGAAAAGGCTGTTGGCGCAAACTGGCGGCTATGGCTATCAGTCTACCACAAGGTAGCTTACCATTACCACAATAATGGGTCTATGGATGTCTACAATGATGCTATATAAAATTCCAATTAAAATCAACACAACAAGGTAGGTTGAAGGTCTGCACCACGAGGAGCCCATTTGTCCAGCTATAGAAGCATTTGATCACACTTCATCATCTGATGTAATGCTGATAAAGCAAATGTAAGACAAGAAAACAACGAGGGAGGCTGGAAGGCATTGGATAGATGAGGCAGTGCGCGTCCGCATGTGTGTGTGTGTGTGTGTGTGTGTAGGCTGGGAACACAAGACACACACTGATGAAGGGAAAGCTTCATCTTGGCTGACATCTTGCATCACCCTGAAGCAACTACAAAGAGAAAGTGTACATTTAAATTGTGCCACACAGGTCTGCAAATACAGGCTGTGTCAGACCTTATATTAAACATAGCAACGAAATGGCTTTTTGCATGGCTGCACATAGTGGATAAGTTTGAGTGTATTGGCACTTTTTCTTTTATTTACTGAACACATTTTGATGCAACGTGTGTCCTTTTGAGTCACTAGCCCATAGCGCAAGGTCAAATGCAATCTGGCCCCCGTGAAGACAATGTTCCACTGCAGTGACATCACACAGATCTAAATGTGCTTGCTCTGGCATTAATGTGTGCATGTGTTTGTGTGTTTCTACACGCACCGTCTCCTCTGCTAATTTCTCCAGTTGCTGGATGTAAGGGGTGATGAGGGAGTGAAGATTCCTCAGGATGTCCTCCACAGGCAGCGCAGAAAGCAGGAAGCCAAGTGCCTGCATCAGCCACATGCACTGACTCGTCTATTGCAGGAGACAATCACAAAGGTTACATCTAGTAAATAAACATCTGTTGTATATGGACAAAACCATACCCTCTTTTTTTTATTATTATTATTATTTTTTTAAATGGTACACAACCAGAATGGCATTGGGATGTTCAACCTAATAAGTGTAGTTTGCTTTTCCCTGGGCTTATTTGCAACACATATTCCATAAGAAGAAGCAGGAAAGAGAAGAAGAATACGTAGATGCCAGAGGTTAGATGAAGTAATCAGAGCGTTTTGTTACTTTTTAAGTGTCTCTAGTGGTTAATTAGGTTTTACTAGGTTTTAATGTGTGAAGCACCTTTATCATTGAAACACTATGAAGGAGGAATAGGGCGACATTTAAAAGAGAAAACATTGAAATACTGACCAGATGAACAGGGTACGACCAAACGATAATTTTAAAATAGGTTTTGCAGAAACATTAAAAAGAAGGAAAGACATCAACTGACCTTGTGGATCTGCTTTATGAGAACCTCCTGTAATATATATACATATATAAAAAATAATTAGTATGACCAGAAAGCACAATGAACTTTCTCTATGAAGCACAGTACACATCTAGCCACATCTACCTGAGACACAGCGACTATGTTGGTGGCGTAAGGTGGAAGGTCACATTTGCATTCCCTGCAGATCTTTTTCAGCGTTGACACAGAGGAAATAGAAAGGTCTGGGTTGCCGAGAGCTTGCAGCACAAGGGGCAGAACGCTGCTGAGCATCACCGGGTGGTCCGCCAACCATTCAGCCAGAGCACCTGGTGGGAGGAATTGCAGTAGTGAGTGCGTGTTTTGTTTTCTGTCGCAAAACACAATGGTGGTACAATGAAATTGTCTCACCTATAGTGAACATCACGGTGTCTGCTAACTGAACGTTGTTGATGTTGATTCTGGGGATGATGCCTATGAGGCCCGGAATGACATCAGAGTAATTGACGTCTATCGTCTCTGCTATGGACTGGAACCCATACAGCAACGCTTCTGTGTGCTGGAAGAACAGAAGGATTCCGTCAAATGTGTATTTAACAGCTCCGCCTTTGACTTGCCCTTAATAGATGATCCTGCCCTGTGTATACAACAATCTCTTTACTGAGGAAAGCTACTTGTGAGGGAGCTGCCAATCCTCCCTCACTGATCCGGTGTATGCCCCACCTATACACTGTCATGGCTATGGCTATACCAGGCTAGTAAGAGGCCATTTTTACAACAAGTCTTACACTACTGTAAGTATGTATTAAAAAAATCTCCACAATAATGATGTCTGGAGGCGACCCTGAAGGGAAAAGCCGAAAGAGAAAGAAGAAGTGCCCAAACTTTGTTATACTGCTGTAGCTATGCTCATGTTGCTGATGTTTGTGTCCTCCTGTCCCACTCCTTCATGTTACATTGTTTTATGTGATATGACATCTAGTGCAGACCTACAGTGCATATGAAAGTGCATACAGTGCATATCAAAAGTGGATAAAGTGCACAATAGCACTTCTGTGAGTGCAAAGTGATACAACGGCAGAGAAAATAACGCCAAGCGATTTGTGACGTCAGATTTTTTGTAGTATGCATTTTTGTGATGCAAATGTATTATGCTTTTGAACGCAGATTGTTTTGAGAAGCCAAACGCTTTACTTTATTGTCCACAGCAACTAGCTGGAACTACTTTCCTCAGCACCGAAATGTGACCAGAACTCGGCTCAGGACAAGTGGGGAGTGAGTCGCTGTTGACGAACTTCACTGCTTATGGGGGTGTCATATAACTTCTTCAGCTCATGATCTACTGGCTGGAGACATTTGTATGAACGTGGTAACGTAGCAACGCTGGTGCGGTGGAGCTCAGGAAAAGCCAGACGTGTGGCAACGTCACCTGACCCAGGGATCGAAGCCGGACATTAGGGCGCAGCGTGGTCGCACAGCGTGTATAACAAAAATGTATTAATGCACCTTTCCCGGCAAGAGCGTGCTGCTTCTGGCGCATATTTCATGTTCATATTCACAAAAACAGTCCAGTGAAATGCTGTTGACATATGAAAATATTTTTCTCTTGCTGGATCACCAAACACACTAACTTCTGCCTGAGTGTGTTTCGTAAACAGGGTAGCAGAGCTTGGGGGAGGGCAGGGAGATTATCTGTCTTACAGCCACGCCCATATAAGGAAGCCCGCTCCTCTGTGACGTCACAAAGGGGGGTTATACCACGCTTTTTCAAACCTAGCGTTTTTAAGCCATCCCAAACTTCTCTCAGGACTCACTTCCAAATGCACAAACCTCATTATTTGAAACTTTGGCATCCTTTAACACGAGAATACAACATTGTAACTACATTTATGGGTCAGAAAAGTGGAAAAAGCACAATAGGTCCCCTTTAAAGTTTAAAGCTACAGACACGTGAAATGGGGTCTTCCCAGTAGGGCCTACTAAAAATACTTTTGAAACCATCTACATTTTTATCTGGGGTAGATTTTGGTTAACACATTTCAAACACACAGTTGTGGGAACTCATTGTAAGTTGATGAAGAATATATCATCATAGTGAATGTAATTGTAATCCTACGTAGGTTTGATATGATTGGAGTGTGTTGGATTTGTCACAATCAATGCAGTGTGAAAATGACCTTACAGAGTACTTGTTTATCAAATCTACCATGACACATTGAGAGCCGTCATCTGTGCAACGTGTCCCCTTTAGCCTGCAGTGCGTACACGTTCCACCCACCTGCCACGATGCGGGCTGCTCTGTGTTAGTCAACAGCCGTCCCAGTTTGTCATACAGATTACTCAGCAGCTCGGCACCCAGCATCTCGTACACGTACATTAGCGTGTCTGAGATATCCACCCTTTAGGAGAGACGAGAAGTCTATTTTAGTTGCAGCCTAGAGAGTCTTTTCAAGAAGAACATGTGCCCTTGAAGTGCCAACCTGTAGATGCGGAACTGCTCTTTCTCATCCGAGGACCAGGACGCATACTCTTGGTCTGAGGGGAACTGTGCTTTGTGGAGCAGGACGTCCACCAGCTGGAAATACACTGGCCTGTAGACTTGGAGGTACACCGCTTGCTTGTCAGACTCAAATGATATGATTTCATCCTGAGAAAAGGTATTGCAAAACAATCTTTTTATTATGATGTTAAAATCAGAGATAGTTATTATGAAACTCCCTTACTTGTAGTGTATACCAGAAGGTGAGTGTGAGGGAGCTGGTGGTCTCATTGACTGGATAGTGGCCAGGGATGCCTGTGCAAAACATGATCATGTTGACTAGAGCCAGGAAGCTCTGCCAGTGGTCCACCTGCTCCAGAAGAGTCCTACAAAAGAGACGAGTAAGGGGCAGCAGAGCCATGGAAATAACCTACGTATAACTGAAAAAATGTGCAGTGCTGCAACAGTGCAATGGGACTTTTATTTCAGTTCAAGCCCAAGAGTAGTACCAATACGTCCTGTACAGAATTTGATACCTGGAGTGGTTCTCTCCCAGGGTGACGGCAATACGGCAGATCCCATGGCACGTCTCCATGTCTCCGTTCTGGACGGCCTCTCTGAGCTGATCCTGAAGAGCCAGCACTCGAGGAACCAGCTTCAGCAAAGTGTTCACGTATCTATTCGCCACACAGGAAAAGACACCAATACTGAGACACAATAACATGGAATAACTTGGCTTCTGCAGAGTCCATTTGGTTGCTCTCTTGATAGTTCATCTTGAAATTATTTCAACAAAAGCTCACACGAGCGAAGTTAACTTCCAACCCCATATTTTTATTTTTACCGTCATCTTTCTCAGATATTCTGATGTCAGCCAGTGGTGTCCAAAGTGTGTCCAGAAACCATTTGCATTGCAGTTAGAAATTTAAACAACAACACAAAAAAACCCCCCAAAATGGGTTCAATATTCAATATTCAATATTGCCAGCATGGCATGAACTGAATTGTCTTGAAATGTACTAGATTATTAAAATGATGAAACAATTGATTAAGAATGAGTTTCTCGGTACTCTATAGTGTATTTGTAGTGCCTCCTCAAAAGAAGCCGTTTATCTCCACAGGGGAATGCCGCCTCAGTTCTAACCCACCCACTCTTAAAAGCCCACACTTCCACCAGCAACCGGAAAAATCTATTCAAAGATCCTTCGACTCGGAGCAATCATGCTGCCAGTTAGCCGTCACTCGTCTTCCTGCTGCCTCAACCTTCTAAAACTCCTCTCCATGTACTAAAACACATGCAGACTGTCCACTAATACACATTAAGGCACATCATAACACAATATCATCCTTTATGATATCATGTGCTGAGATGGCATTTAAAGATCAAGAGCATTTGTGTGTGTGTGCGTGCGTGCAAATGTCACAGCCCAGACTATATACTGTACATGTGATGGAAAGCAAAAAAGCGTGAACCATACAGTGTGTGTCTAAGTGAGTCCTCTGGGGGAGTATTGTGGCTTGAAGGCAGCGCTCCTTCCTTCTGTGAATGTCAATAGGGGGCGTGGTTGCAGGATGATTCATATTTAATAATGACTAGTTGTGTGACATTTTTGGGGACTAGGCTGCTAAATGTACATCTTTAATTACAACTACAGCGTAAAAAAAAACGACAACAAACATTTTTGCACCAGAACCCTCATATATAAAGAATCTTTGAGCAGCATTTTTATCCTTAATAACAGAAGAGTGTTCTGTTAGCAGAATGATCATATAGAGGATCTTTGGCTAACATCAATTCTTTATGACTGTGCTATCCATTTGAGGCAAAATATGAAGGTATGCCAGAGCTTTGCATTGACATTATATACAAAATCAAGAATGGCAACAATGGCAGAAGACCCATAATCCTTCTATTCCATTTCACTGTATGTTCTTATCAGGAAACGCAAGATTTTGTTAATCCAATTTCTTTTATTTCCAAAAGAGGCAGATCTGTGGTGAGACATTATGAAGTCTTCTCCACCCCATTAGCCTTCTTGAGAGAGAGCTCCACCCTATTAAGATGTAAAGCATATCAACTCCATTTCATAAGCGTCTACCTGTCTCAGGAGCAGCAGTGCACGGTCTGACTGCACTTAACTCTGAGTGAGTGACTTTGTGTGCATGAGTGAGTGTGTGTATGTCTGAGATGCACTTAGAAAAGTCATTCATTTTTTAACAAGTGCTGTGCACATGCAGGTCATGTCCTCTCAGCTTTTGTAAAGAAAATAGAGGATTTTCCAATACCTTCCTTCATAACTCCTTTCCATCGTACTGTCGTACACTTCCTGATACCTCCTTTATATCCTGCCAGCCCCACCCTGTCGCTTTCTCCACCACCCCGCCCATGTCTGATTCCCCCCCTGCAATTACCTCAACACTCTGAGACAGGGGAAATGGGTTGCCTGGCAACAGGATGCGACTGGACCAATAGTATGCCCCCAAATGAGTTGATTGTAATGCATTTAAACAGAGGGAGAGAACCAGAGGCAGAGAGGATGGCGTGCCATACTGGAAGGGGGAGGGGGGGGGGGGGGGGCAGAAACGGATGGAAGGAAAATGAGCTATTAAAAAAAACAAAGGACATTAGGGCACGTTTGGTTTTGGAGGTAATTTGGCAGCCACATGAAAAACAATGTGGCTCACAATGTAATGTAAGTGTGACGCAAGCTTTTGTTTAAAAGGTGTGGGACTAAACACACCTCTAACTTCAACATGAATCTGCTGTGAATGATGGGTCAGCATCCAGATCCATGACGACATCTTTCCCCCACCTCACACCTTCTCCTGCCCTCCTCAGCAGCTTTTCGTCCCATCACCCCCGCCCAGTTAGGGAGGGGTAGTGGATGCCGCGTCTGAATCAACCGGGCATGATGACATCTCTCCTCGGCTCTGTTACCATAGCAACGCCAGCCACCCAAGAAATGCTCTTCTCTTCTCTCCTGGCTGACATGCCCAACCAGTGCCCACCCCGTTTGTTGGAGTTCAAACACATATCATGCGCCAAGACTTATTTGACTTGTCGTCACGGGCCCGCATATGCGCAGCACACACCTTTGGGAGTCAGGCTGTGAAATGGTGTTAACCAATGCCTCCACGGCGGTGTCGAAGAGCTCGGGGTCGGGCAGGGCGCTGAAGCAGTCTTGCACCAGGCCCTCGCTCTCACTAAGGGGAACGTCCAGCAGCACCCAGGAGGACAGGCAGCGGAGCACGCGAGCTTTCACGGCTCCGGGGCTGTCCGTCCTTCGCAGAAGTTGCTGCAGTAGGGGACACACCGACCCCCACTCCTGCCCCAGGGCGCCCCGGACCTAATGGGAGAATAAATGAGTAACTGCAGTTACGATATCTCCACAAATTGCACGATAAGAAGAAAGTAGAGTGGCGGTAGATTAGGATCAAAAAGAATGAAAAAAGATTCAGTAGAAACGTGTTTATAAAACGCACCAGCCCCTTTCGGTACTGTGGCAAGCGACTGGTCTGGAACTCCTCGGGAAGAACGGTGAGCAGCTCCAGCAGTGCCAGGCACCGTGCTCGCCCGTCCACCCCTCCCCCCTCTTCCTGGAACACCCGCACCATCTCGGCCACGGCGCCAGGCCAGGCCTCGGGCATTGTGTTGAGCGCCAGCGAGGCCAGGGCCACGCACAGCCGCGTGAGCACCATTTTGGAGCCCGCGGAGAAGCAGGCGATCTGAGAGAACAACTGGCTCTTCAGAGACTCATACTGATCGCTGGGAATGTCTGACCAGTAGCGGGAGATCTTGGTGTGAAGTGCGCTTGCGCCAAAATACTGGATCTCCGGCACCTACGATGAGAAGATAATCATTTTACTGGAGAGAACATGACAATATGCATCTTTATGTGTGTTTACAATGTACCTTGTCTGGGCTGAGCAGAGCCCAGCAGAATTGCCAAGCCTGAGGAGAGACCTGGGCCTGCATGAGCCACTTCTGGGCCAGATTCTTGTTGTCAATGTTGGGATCATAGTACAACTGGTGAAGGGCCTGCAAGGTAAGACAGGAAAATACAATTCAATCAAATTAATTATACAATCTACTCAAATGTTTCCCTTTGGAAAAACCTGACCATTGGTGACCGTGATAAAAGGAGCATCTTACACACATGCGCACACATAAAAGAACTAAAAAATAAATAAATAGCAAAAGCACGGACCTAAAAAACAGCACTGAGTGTTGTATTAAACAAGTGAGTGTAGGGAGAACAAGCGGCAAGCGGCGGGGGAGCCAAGAGAATACAGTAAAGATGAATGATGGCATTTCAAAGGAATACTGGCACAAAGTCTTGTTTATCCTCCACACACATCAACCAGCCATGACATAAAAACATTGACAGTTTACCAGTGCAATAATGGTGCCCATGAGAAGCTGTAATATAAAACTTCATTTTGAACTGGTGTGAGTGTTTTCTTCCTGTCCTGGCAAAACAAGCTATACTCACTTTGTTTGGCATGAAATGAGCTATGACAATAAATGTTACAAAAATGGGTAGCTGTTGGCCATTTTCATTTTGTAAAAGAAAAGAAAAGAAAAAAACCTTTGTGACCCCTATATTGCCAGTAGTTCATTTAAAAACATTTACACTTCACCTACTGTATGTGATCATTATTGGTATCATCTCATGGATGATCGGGGTTGGTACCAGCAGCATAAAACCCAGAACACACACACACACAACAAAACATCAGCAGTATTAATGATAGCTGAGCTACTGTAGCTTTTACAAACCACTATTACAACATTTATACAATAAAGCTTTGTGTGCGAGTTATCGTGTGTAGCTGCTGAAACATTTGCATAATAGGTCTCCTTTCACAAATGAGCATGTGGTCTAAGAAAACGGTTGTTTCCTTTTCCATTTTCTCAGGCACTCCAGATCATTATTTAAGTTAAAAAATGTGCTTCCCTTTCCATCCATCCCCAAATGACCTCCAGTGGATTTACATCAGTGGAACACACAGGATGGTCCATAAGAGTAAGTTTTTTCCTCTGGAAGAAGTCCTTTGTCAGGTAGGCATTGTGAACTGCAGCGTTGTGCTGTTGACAAAGTCAGATGAGCGCAGGCTGCACAGACAAGTGCCTTCAGTCATGAGGGACACACCCTGCAACATCTCCACATAGCCAGCTGCCGTTGATGCCCCTCAACAACCTAAAGCTCCATTGTAAATTGTTTACTCAAATTACACAAAAACTTTCTACTCTCACTCCAACCTCTTTTTGCATTTTGAAGCATTACTTAGAAAGCTCCCTAAGATCCAACCGTGCAAGATGTAAATTCTTGCATTTTTTCAACTGGTCTTGAAGTTTTGATCAGGATTGTATAATGGGTTCAAATTTGAGAAATAACAGCTTTCTCCAATTAACGTGTAAATATACTATAATTACAGTATAGCATTTATGTTGTGTCAACTGCTTTAAAGACAACATGGTTGGACGAGTGCTCACTGTTGAACTTCTTACACACAGGCAGCATCCCACCTCTGCTAGGGTTCCGACAATACTACCTACTGATGTACTATATATAAAGATATAGGCAGATGGAGATGAACAACAACTAAATGAGCCCTTTGCAAGAGCTCCAGCAATCATTATTGCAAGCATGTGCATTAAGATGTTTTTTGCAAGTCAGCTCAGCCCTACTTCCATCTTTTTGCTAATTGTGTTGTTAGTGCTGAAAGCAGCGGCGGCGGCGGCGGCTCATTAGTGCAGTTCATGGTGTGATTGCGCTCCCGACCCAAACTGCACCCCTCCTGTCTATGCTTCCCAGTTTTTAATAATCAAAGCACAGGATACAAAACTGTTTTTTCTGCATTTTGCCACTTTTGTCGTCTCACGGCGAACCACTGGTTGTCTTCTTCTGTGAGTCATGGTATGCACTCAGTTGTCGTCAATTAACTGGTTTGAAAACAACAAAAGGAAGAAACGGCACAGGGTTTTTTTTTTTTTGCTGTAGATGGTGGTAACCTGCCTGCACCACCTGGTTTCAACCTAAGCACGCTCTGTTGGCAGACCCTGCTGAGAGGTCGTCATCCTCCCGGAGGAGGAGGAGGAGGAGAAGAGTGATGCAAGTCAGAATTGGATGGATTTGCCCGAGCTGATCTATACTGTACTATGTTGAGGTTGAGCTAACACACAGGAAGAAACCACTAAATCAGAGACAAGCTGGAAATTACAACTGTATCTGAAACAATGTGTGAGAGATGCTGGGAGTATCATAATGTTTATTGCATTCTGGAATACAAAACTATATCAAGACAACATGCGGCATCTGAACATTTAGTTCTGAAGATGTTGCGAGTGGCAGCCAAAACTCCTTCACATATTACTGTAGTTGCTAACATGAGAATGAAATGTTTGCAGAGGAATGAGGAATAACAAGAGAACAAAAACAAACATGTAGAGTGGGTGTTTGCTTGACACCAACTGGCAATTTAAGGACAAGAACAATCATATCTCAGCGTATGAACAACCACACAAGTGTCCAACAGGCATGGGTATCTTCTCAAGGGCCAATACTAGGGAAATGAAACATACATTTACTTTAGAGTAGTAAGGGTACCACTCGTATAACAGTATAGATTTCCCATCTACATACTGAAGAGGAGTCAACATGCAGCCATTATTGTGTAAATAGCTGGCAACTGGGCCTGTCACAATAACAAACTTTGCTGGTTGATAATTGTGCTATTAATTATCGACTGATATTCAATCATTTCTTTCAATATCTGTTGACTCATTCTCAGTGGATAGTAAATCTATACTACAACAAAAGCTGTACACCGGCTACTCTATATTATATCCAAGCTTTATTTCTATATTATTGTCCCATGAGACAATAAAATGGTTGCTGAACTGTGAGGGTTGTGCTCACATTGGTGAGATGCTGTATAAACACACTCAACTTGACAATGAAGAACTTTGTTTGATGAGCCAGAGATGGAACAAAAGGCGTTTCTACTTAAAGCCTGAACCGGGAACCATCATCTCCACCGTCATACACACAACAATCACCAATCCACCAACATACTGGAGATTTTGGGGGAAATTTGCCCATCCACAATTCTTATGAGAGACACAAACACACATCTTTGTCTTTGTTGTGTGTTCTAAAGATATACAAGCAGATAAAAACAGACCGCTCATTACAGCTGTCATTACACACCTATGTTGCCTACAAGACTGCTATTAAAACACCACCAACAAAATTTTATATACATGCTGTGAGCATGTAATAACAAGTACATTCATGATACCATGTGATACAGTATTTTTTTTTAAGTATTAGCGGAATTTCCTTCCTGGGCACATAGCAGCATAGAAAGGAACGCCCACACTGAGCATTAACATTTCCAAACTCAAAAACACATCATCAGCTCCAATATGTAGCTTTACCTTTTGGTTGTGCTCGGAGGCATTGTGAGTGTGGCGCTGAGGTGTTGCGGGCAAATGTGTGGTGAAGCTGGTCTCTAGAGAGCTAGTTGTGGGCCAGTATGATTTAGAAAGGCGTCAAAACGTCAAGAACATAGTTCCATTGGTGTAATAATGTTAATAATAACAACAATGTTGCTGTAGCTTGGTTAATATGCATATGTAAATGGGGCGTTGTTGGTACTTTTTGGATGTTTTTTTAGAAGGCTTTATAGGTGGAATAACCATCTCACATTACGTGAATTCATGGCTGTCTTTTTTGCTGTTTTGATACCTTTAGATCTATCTTTAGAACACACAGAAAATGGAAAAACATCTGTGTTCATGTCTAATAAGAATTGTGGAGGATGCAAAATTCCCAAAAATCAGCAGATTTCCTTTAAGACAGGGATTGTGATGTCGGCTACTGCAACACTTGCATTGAAACAGGAGTTCAGAACATTTAGAGTGAGATTCTCCGACCCCACTAATAAAAATATTAAGCAAAATAATTAAGTTAATTGCTAGTGTCTTAATCCTTCAAGCAAATGCAGTCAAAGGCTCATACTTGCTTGTATGACACTGAAAGTAAAACCGCTGAGCAGCAAATCAATGCTTCACTATGAAGCTCGGATGTACATAGTTGATGGTTAATACAGCTGCATATCAGGTACTTGCATTATTAATTAGCTAAACAATAACAACCTCACAGGTACATAATGTACCGTGGTTCAAAGGAGTGTAAAAGAAGCAGAAATGATGCTCACACTCTGTCACTGTGCCTCTTAATATATTATATATTAATTATTGTTATTATTATTATTATTACACCAGAGAGCACGGCAGTATCAAAGCAACATCTCCCCACAGGCATGTTGTTCCTCTCCTTCAGACCTGCCTCAAATCATCCCTTTGCCATCGCCATCCGCCCCATCTCGCCCTTCCCCCCACCTCCCTCTGGTCACATAATTCGACCCTGCACCCCTCCCTTTTCCTCACCCCCACTCCTAACACATCTCATCACATTAGCTCTTCCACAAGCACAGACACACACACACCTTCCTCTTTCCCCAGTCTCCTCATTGCCTCCCCCACCCATCCTTCCATGCCTGCCTTCACTGTGGCGTCTGTGGCCACCCAGCAGGGACATTCATCAGCAACCTCGCACAACACTATACACAAACACACAGGTCAATACAAGACAAAACAACGGAAATCAATGTTTTGTACTGACAAGAAATGCAGGTACAAAGTGGTGGGCTCCACCCTGCACAAACCGATGTAATGCATCGCCCTGAGTTACTAATCATGTAGTTGCCTTATTTAAATGGATAACAAAATATTAGATCTATACAACTATAAATCATAATAACAGACCTTGTGGCCAGTGATGGAGCCAGGAATTTTTCATTGGGATGGCTAAGGTAAGACCATTACTTACATAGGAGTGGCAATAAGTTGATACCTGAAAAGTCTAGAGGGTGGCCGGAGAGTGGCCAATGGTGGCCACGGCGCATCTCCGCCAGTGCTAGTGGCCTAGTGGTTAACATGCCTGCCTCATAGTCTGAGATCTGAGTTTGAATCTCCCTTGGAACATCTCTGTGTGGGGTGAGCTTTGCCGATCGGAAAGCCTAAATTATCCATGAGGGTGAATGTTAGTGCCAATGGTTGCTAGTGCTATTTTACTGGCGACCAGTCTGGCATGTACCCTGCCTCTCGCCCCCAAAAGTGAGCTGTGATATAGGCTCCAGCTCACCCGTGACCCTATTGAGAATAAGTGGCATAAAAAATGGATGGGTGGATTCAGGGATACCTGCACAGCTTAAAATCACTATTAGTCCAAGATTATATTTATTGCTGTTGTGGTTTACTGTAGTAATGAGTTGTAATGCATCACTCATTGTCTAGTTCATGTATTTATCCATTTGACAGAAGCAAAAATATTAGGTCCACAGCACTTCAACCATTAAATATCACATCAGATTGAGTGATGTTGCATTGGCACTGGATTGTTAAAGTTTACCACCAATTGCACAATGATAAAATACCATCAAATACACCGTGTTAAATGCCTTTTGACTGTTGACAGCTTGAAATATTCTTACCTTTTCTACGTTTTCCACCGTGAAGTCCAAAGCATCCGGTGTAGTTGCTATCCTCCCCGGCGTATCCATAATGATAACCCCGCTGGGACGGAGCTGTCAAATAGCCAAACAATAACAATAAAATTAGAGAAACACGTGAATATACGTCTCGATCTAAATAAAAGCTGCGCGTTACAAGATTTAACTCTAAAAAGTTAGCATCACAAGCGAGGTATGGTTTTGTGCTAACCGGCAAGCTAACGTTAGCTCGCCGATGCTAACGTACACGCAAAAGAAACACATCCGGGACGGATAGCATGAACAACCACAATGCTAACGCCATGCTAGCTAACTTTAGCAATGCGCGTCACAAACTAACCAAATATAAGAGCATTGCTGGTGAGTGTCAGTCCATGATATACACAGTGTTTGTAATGTAGCGAAAATAACAACGTTTCCGCACCTTTGTATCCAGAAGGAGGAGAGCGGCGATGCTGTCAGCTCAGTGCCGCTTTACTGCTTGTGCTCCGCCACGGACTTGTGCTACGTTCAAATGCTATGGTAACTACCGAGCTCTCCTAACCCGCCCAGCAACAGTACCGTAAACTAGTCCAAACCAGCTCTGCGGGTGAATATTATTTTTTAACATCTCATCTTTTCTCTTTTTGTGACTATGGTGATGCTAAGGGTTGTGTGTTACTCAAAACGGCGTTTAAACAGTACAGTAATAATAAATAATAGCAGTGACGTAATTCGTGAACGCAACATGGTTTTGACATGCCGTAAAAAAAAAGATACATTTAATTTCCGAACCATACTCATGACAATTTAATGTTTTTCATTTTTCAAATATATGTTGCTACATAGCGTAGTACTGTAGTGAACTTACTTGTGATATTGTTTTTGTTTAAAATAAGGATTGTTGCTAGTGGTGCACCTATGGGTCTCTGAGAAGTGGAAACAATATTGTATACAGCACAAAATACACAACCATAAGGCTGCCGGATTCAGACAAAAAGTCAAAATAATGTGACTGTACACTACTAAAACGGCAAATATAACACCCTGTCTGTACAAAACAACACCGTAAAGAGGGATAAGACAGTCAAAAATGACTACAGCAAAGCATGCTGGGAAATGTGTAATCTGCCCAATCCACAGCTGCAAACTCTTCCACGTTGTACATTTTGCGGATTGTGATGTTTTAATATAAAATACGGCTGCCCTTTGCCCTGCCACTGGGAGAATGACAAAGGGGTCGAATATCCACAATCACTTTATTGAAAGGAACAACCACACCAAAACAACCATGGTCATATATTAACCTGAAAACACAAGCAAAGGGGGGCATTATACTCTATGTTCCAATCCCGGCATTGCATGCCCGGGTAATCGGGATAAAAGGTGTGTAGGCTGCTTACTTATCTA
The DNA here is from genome assembly GCF_030265055.1 of Doryrhamphus excisus. Taxonomy (NCBI): domain Eukaryota; kingdom Metazoa; phylum Chordata; class Actinopteri; order Syngnathiformes; family Syngnathidae; genus Doryrhamphus; species Doryrhamphus excisus. The sequence continues at coordinate 25,167,415 of NC_080470.1, forward strand.
TTTGTCAGTGTTGATTAGACATTTTCGCAAATATGACCATATACAATTGGTTAATGACTGAATTAACAAATTGTGTTGCTTAGGGGCTCGGGGTTAATGTCCAGTTCGGCCCACCACCTAAATTAGGCTTTGAGTTTTGCCCCCAGGTGCGATTGAATTTGACACCACTGGTCTACACGGAGCAACAGCGACACTCAGTGGTCAAATGGCGACATTGCACACCACCCAACCTTTGTAGAAAGCCAAAAGTCAAGAATCAAGTGAGCAAAAAAAGCAGACTCGAATTGAATTAAAACGTTTTTAACACTCAGTTAGCTGTTGTAGTATTTTCTGTGCAAGTATACAAAGTTCAGATTATTATAAGGGAGGGCTATGATGGCAATATTAATGTCCCCTAAGGCAATAACAACGGACTATTTTTGAACCGGTAGTACGTGGCAGCGTTTCTGGTAAATCAGAGAGCGAGAGAGAGAGAGAGAGAGAGAGAGAGAGAGAGAGAGAGAGAGAGAGAGCGAGAGAGAGAGAGAGAGAGAGAGAGAGCGAGAGAGAGAGAGAGAGAGAGAGAGAGAGAGAGAGAGAGAGAGAGAGAGAGAGAGAGAGCGAGAGGGGGCAAGTTAGGGACGGCTGGTTTCAGCCACGAACACAGTGGCAGAAAGGCTGAAAGCTGCTTGCACACTAGTTAGTGACTGACTGACGCTGGACTCTTCCTGCTTTAGTGGATTAATCCCCCCAAAGAGCCTTTTTAAAGACTATGGCGGCTAAAATCTGCATTTGTTTTGGTGCCTTGTTAGTTTTCCACCTGGGAGCTACTGAACACGGTAGGGGTCACTTTGTTTTATGGAATAGTTTGTTTTCCAGTATTGTCACATTGCTCCTGCCCTTTCAAATTAGCATATTAGCATTGTTGCTTAACACTTTATAGCTCAAACACTTGATTTAAATACATTATTATTAACAGCACAGGCAGTGTACAAAGGGCCATACAAGTGTCATACACGCATAAGAGGTTAGCACTGTATAGTAAAACTACAATAAAGTAAAAACACTCACCTTTTGAAGGTACTTTGCAGACCCATAATGGAGGGCGAGGAATAGTGTGTTGTTGTTAGCCATTGTTTTGTTTAGCTGCATGATATTTACACTGGCATATGCATGGTACACTTTGTGTATATGTAATTAATATTAAAGTAACTGTACAGTATTGCTCTTATTGTGCATAGCAGCAAGTTCCATTGCTGTTTCTATGGTTATCGTCACACATTTTCTTTTTGTCATCACTGATATGATTGTGTCACACAGAGGCAACACCCCCCAAAAAGCCAAAGAAAAAGCAAATGACTCTTGGCAATGGTCCTTTTAATGTTCCTGTCTATTCAGTGGCTTGGAGAAAACACATGGATCCATCCATACTGCTTTATATTGAGCTGCAGTGTCTAGTATAGATATAGCCAAATATGGTTGCCTTCCGTCCTATAAAGGCGGACACAATCTCTACTTCCTTCTCAATTGTCCCTCCCCATTTCCAGGCAGCTGTATTTGTTCAAACAGCTTCACACTTTCACCTCCGCACCCTTCTTCCACTTTCAACGGGCATTGCACACCTATTACACACACATCCTGCATTTGACATGAGAGGTTTACTGTCTTCACAATAATTGGCCTCTACAGTACAGTGTGCCCACCTTGCATGACTTTCTTGAAAGTCATGTTACCTCGATCAGGTTTTTGAATACTGGTTATTATTAGTAATTACCAAGCCAAAAAGAAGAAAGCGTTCTAGTCAAGAAGCACTTAATCAAGTAATTATGTGACTCCACCACGTGCAGAGATGTCTGTTAATTACCGCTCTTCACATCCATTCCATCTTCTATTTTGGTTCCAGATAAAAGAAGTAGAAAAGCTGCCTGCATGTTACATTTACAGATTTTACAGATGGGAAATAATCAGATATTGATATCAAGTGATATCACATTTTTATGCTGATATCAGGCCGATAATTAGCAGTACTGCAAATTTACTATTATCTAATTATTATTTATCCATCCATCCATTTTCTATGCTGCTCATCCTCATTAGGGTCGCTGGTACGCTGGAGCCTATCCCAGCTGTCTTCGGGCGAGAGGCGGGGTACACCCTGGACTGGTGGCCAGCCAATCACAGGGCACATATAGACAAACAACCATTCACACTCACATTCATACCTATGGACAATTGGGAGTCGCCAATTAACCTAGCATGTTTTTGGAATGTGGGAGGAAACCGGAGTACCCGGAGAAAACCCACGCATGCACGAGGAGAACATGCAAACTCCACACAGAGATGGCAAGCGGAGGATCGAACCCAGGTCTTCCCGATCTCCTGACTATGAGGCCTATGTGCTAACCACTCGGTAACCGTGCAGCCTATTTATCATTTATACTATTTATTATTTTTATGCTAGACAAACATAACACGTCTATAAGTGCCCTGCGATTGGCTAGCGACCTGGCCAGGGTGTGCCAGTCAGCTGGGACAGAAAACGGATGGATGGATTTTTATGTGAACATATATCAACAATAACAAGGATACCATACTTGTAAGCTGCTAGACAGTTGTTTGATGACTGTTCTATTGATCACCATTATCTTAAACACTCTGACTCAAGTGAAAAATGGTGGCGGTGTGTATGTACAAATCCGTCGGTACAAGGACATAAGACAACTCCTCTTTTTATGACTCTTTTCTAACATCGTATAGTCAAGAATGTCCTATTGAAAGCAACTGGGATTGATTTTGTTTTACTCACATGTTAATCATTTTTACAAATAAACAGGTCCCTGCCAGCATATCCATCACAGCAGGCCAAATCGAGGACACAAAAAGAAAATTTGAGGCTTGAGACAGTTTGAGGTCACAGCTTAATGCCATGTTGGGAAAATGAAATAAAATTGGCCACAATCATTCATTGGGAAAACAGTAGCTTGTCTGCTTAACAGAGTGAACCTGCCAGTCAAAGATTGTCTGTATGACAGGTGTACTTCTTTGTAAGTAGATGGAGTGTACAAAGACACATTTTCAAAATGAAGAGGGGGGCGATTGTCCTGCCCATGAACATACAGAAGACCGTCAAAGATGGTTTAACAAGACCATCAAGTGTTGCCTCTGCTGCTGATGTAAGGGCTATGGCATATTGGGGGGTTTCTACATACATTTCTTTTTTTGTAAGTGTCACAGAATATACTTGTTGGTCGGTCTGATTCCCGTTGTATGTTAGTAATTGATGACTTTCAGGACCAAACTACTTGCTTGAGTAGCACAGGCATGTTGCTACATGCAGAGGACAGCAGGGTTAATGACACTTAGGTATACTAACTTGGACCTGTAGAATGTGTAAAGGCAGCTACACAGGAAACAGTGGTTCACTGTATGATCCTGTACACGTGCCTGAAACCAAATGCACACATATAATGTATGTGTACACATACAGTATATATACCTAAAAGGAGTGCAGGATCAGACTCAGGTTGCTAAAGCAAGGTGAACAAGGCCAGCATTATACAGCCTCGCTCCTCTCTGTGGATTTATGAGCCAGTGTTTGCATCATGCAGAGTTCAAACAGGACCAAACTCCCTCCTCGCAATGCGCACCGATGAACTGTGTGAGTGATGCTGGAGGTAATGAAAGGCTTCGTGGTAATGAGTTACTGAGCGGTAATGACATTACGCTACATGAGTTGCTCTGCTTTGCATCAAAGGAGACGTAGGAAGAAGGAGATGACGACTTGTTAAACTGATCAAGAGCAGTGGAAGCCATATTAGTGACCAATTAGCAGATATCCCTTTGGACAGAAGGGAGGATGAGTGTAAATGCTGTTGATGCTAATATGTCATATTGACTTTGAAAAAGTACAGGGGGTGGTATGAGCTCTTTCCTTGTAAACCTTTTATTAAGAAGTACTTGCATGCTGTCACATTACAGCAAGCGTTTTGTCTTTTTTATAATATAGCGCCGCAAAGCACAAAACTAGTTTGGATATACTTTAGAGTAGTCAATATAGATTTACTATCCACAGAAAATTGTCTAAATGGCTGTCAAGACAAGTGCGGAGCAAGGTAATTGTGTTATATGGGGCATTCAAGTCATGTTTGAGGCTGCATGAGTGCTGGGGACACGGCGGAGCTGCAGTTCATTGAGCGGAAACATGAAGTTTAAAATTCCAAAGAAGACCACGTCCCTTCCATGGCAGTTTTCCAAGATGATAAGGAGCCCAAACACACCTCTAAGATGACAAACACCATGCTGATGTAGCTGAAGTGGACAAGTACGTCTCCTCCACACCTGAACCCCATCAGGCATCCTCAAATGGAAGGAAAGGAGGAATGTACGAGGTGTCTATTATCCATCAGCTCCAACAGTGATGTCACAATTCGGTGTAGTCGCTTGTGTTGCTAGCTAGTTAGACAATAATGGCTGTGTGCTGACCCATTTTCAATTTCATACAGGATGTACACGGACTAAGTTAAAGTATATTATTGTTAAGTTCTAATAAAATGGTTACTGAAATGAGAGGGGTGTATTCACTTTTGCCAGATACTCTATAGCAGAGGTAGGGAACCAGGTAGGGCTCTTTTGATGACTGTATCTGGCTCTCAAGCATTTACCACAATAAAAATGTATGTTTGCTAACATTTTAAAGTAAACATCACCGAAGTCACTGTTAAAAATATTAAAAATCAACAACTTTCTTATGCATTTTAATCCGTCCATCCATTTTCTAATGCAATACGGCCGACCATATCTATCTTTCCTGATGATATTTTCCAGGTCAAACACCAAAACTCGATTATTACTGGGTAATGCGGTAGTGTACCTCGGTCATTAAGATGTAAATGTAAACTTTCCTCCTTTATTCAAATAGTCACCTAGCTAAAGCTGCAGAACCAAGCCTTCTGGCAAAGATGGCCAAAAGAATGAAATATACTGAGTACGGTGCAAAACCATGCAGCAGCAGAAGTTGCATTAATGGCAGCAAGCATTTGATTTATTATTGGACACTGCGCTGCTCACAAAAGTGTGCTGGCCACACCCCCTTGGCGTGGGGTAGTGTGCCTGGTCTACATAATTAGAGCCCATTATATCTAAAACTGTTGGTCTTACATAAAAATGCACACATTTTATTGCATTCAATGTTTAAAAAAATGTATATGGCTCTCACAGATACACATTTTAAAATATCTGGCCTTCATGGCTCTCGAAGCCAAAAAGGTTCCCGACCCCTGCTCTATAGTTATTTGTTACCACTCCTATGCTACAGGAGGGCACAGCGGCATTTGATGCCTGGAAAGCTGCTTCCTCACTCATACGAGAAGGTTGTACGTATTTAAATGTAACATAAAACCTGTAATTGTGTGTAATAGTGTTTGGGGAGAGTGTGGATTGCCCTAAGCGACGTCAATGGCACTGAATGACCACTAATCGAAGCTTGGCTGTGTGTGTCTCTCATCAGGTGCCGAGCACCCCGCACATATAGTACCACAACCAGACCTAGACCTGGACCAGCAGACCAGCGCTCCGAATACCATATTTGAAACAAGCTCCACTTCTTCTAGTGGCGGAAGCTTGAACATCACCACACATTTGGAAACCTCCACTGTGACGCAACAACCCAACAAAGACAACGGTAATAAATAAGCATTGTTTATGTGTGATGTACAGTATACGTATGTGGAGATTTACCAGAGGACGTTATTAGCTTGACTTTAGGTGCTATATTTGTCCTTAATCTTAACTGAACTAGATAAGGTGATAAAGTGCTGCCACCAAAGTGTTTGCTGACATGCCTAATACTGACCGCATTATTAGGTGCTGTCAATTAATACTACTGTACATCAGAAAAGATCATAATTGTGAAATAAATGGTTCCTTTGGGTAATGGTTGGTGAAGAAGGTGTGAGGAATGATTCTACAGTATGCTATGTGAGACTTTTCACCACAGGGTGAGAAAGGTAGCGATTGTAGAAGCACACTCACACACCCAGGACTCAAACATATTCACAGGCTCGCGCATTCCCAGGCGCCTGCCAGTTCTACCAGACGACAGTTTGCCTTCACAACTGAGTGCAAGCTAGCTCTGCAGATAGTGGTGGCTCTTTACTTATAGCTGCCTTTAAATTCAAAGTCCTGCTTTTGTTTCAAATTTTGCGGCTTCATGGATATGAATTAATAAATCATGCAGTTTCGTGGTTAAATATGGCTTAATAGTGAAAACACTGTCATATTTAAGGAAATGTTATGTATTTGTAATTAAATGAAGCCTTTTCAAGGATAAAATGGCTAAATGAACCAAAAAATCGAATGTAAGGCACTCAGACGTTGATGTAGTATTCTACACATGTCAGCAAAATCTACAGCAACACGAGCACAAGTCTTATTTATGTCTTCAATTCAAATATTTACTCCTTTTGTGTCCACTGTATGGGGTAATACGTGTGTAAAGTTGATTATAGGGGTGTTAGCTCGTGTGTAGAGGGCTCTAGTAATGTTAAAAAAAATGTATTTACAAGGCAATAAGCAGGTTTTCTGTGCTCTAACAAAAATATTCAATTTATAAATAAGGATATTGGCTTTGTGTTGAACCAATTAACCGTGATAAACAGATTGCTGTATTGAAAAATGCTTTGGAAAACATGATAGCATACATGTAGTACAGTTATCCTCAATGCCATTAGAATGGTCAATGACAATTGGTTGCCGAGTCGTGCCCGTGTTCCTGCAAAGACATTGTGTGCATGGCGGCCAAGCTTTTCAACCAATGTTGCCCTAATTTTACAAACATGTGCTTGTCAGTCCCCAAAGGTATGGGCCAAATTTTGTGGCGATTTGGCTAAACACCCTAAAGTTACAGTGGATGTTTTGTAGTGTACATTGAGCCGTGTGATAATATACGTACATATACAGTACGTATATATATACATATATATAAAACATAACAGCACCGTTGTGTGGTGGTGTTTGCATTTATTGTAAAATTATAGCACAGGCAACACAGTAATTGTGCACGTTTTGCCAAATGTTCCCCCTTTTTCTGTACTAGGGTTCAGGAACAGAAGTGGCGTAAAAAAACCTATTTTATGTTTTTCAAACACAATTGAGAGACTGATAATATCTATTAACTTATATGTACTGTACGAAACTGACTGAACTCGAAACTGAAACCAACAAAGTGCAACAAAATGTGAAGCATACAAGCGTATTTAAGAGTCAACTTGCATGTTGGCAGATCTACACTCATATTGAAAGTCCTCCCCTGACACAATTAGGTATATAACATGAGCTAAATGCACATTAGCATGATACTTATGACAACGCACTAATGTTAAAAAAAGCTTTGCTAATGTTATTAAGCGTTTGCTGTACACACATTAAATTGATTCCCTTACTGTCGATGTCCCAATACTTTTCTCCATATAGTGAGTATCGTTGCTGTTGTGATGATAACGCTAAGTACTCTTTCCAGACACCAACATGGAGGTAACATCAGTGGTGTCCAACCAAGAAAAGGGGGGTAACCTGACTGATGATATGACCACAAACACTTCGGTTCCTGTCATCCTGACCTCAATTGCCCCCAACACATCCACAAGCATCCCTGCACACACGGTCCTCACCGATGCACCAACATCAGCACTCCCACCGCCATCAGACCGACTTCCCGTCTCCACCCCACCGCCAAGCCAGACAACGCCAAACTCTCAAACAGATTCTCCCTCATCCGCCGCCATGACGACAACGCACAGTACAAACACCATCACCACCCAGTCAACAGCCAGCACCAGCTCCTATCGAGAGACCCCCACATCTCTCCTGTCGGTGCAAACCAGCTCGGAGCCGCATCCTGAGGTCTCTACCAAATGTCACCTACAGACCACCACTGTGGAGCCGCCTCAGCTCACCTCCACACAGACCAGGCTGCATTCCGGAACACCGTCACCGCTCAATGTAAAGGGCGACGGTGAGTACTTTGAGTGGTTTTCATGAAAATACACGCATAAGAAATAAATAATGATCAACTAAACTACAAACAAGTGACTGATGTCGATCAGGAGTGTCAGTTTCCATGTTCACTATGCTGTTTACTAGAATATCAGTAATACGGTAGCATGGGCCATCTGCTAAATGCAAAATGGCCACCAAGAACTTTTTATCTTCTGTATTATCCCTCGAAATGTGTTTGGTGCTTTTCACTGCAAACTAAATTGTCTGTAAAAACAAAAGCAACACTGTTCTTTGTGCCCTCAAGACACAAGCCAGCTCTTTTCTTGCATCTTCTACAATCCACAAGTCCCGTCACCACCAGGCCGTCCACAATCATGACTTTGTTTGAGACACAGTCATGGGACTCGTGTTCTGTCACTCTTATTTACTGTAGATACCCACAGCAGCTTTCTCCATCCACTGTGGGAGCGACGTGCAGCCTACTCATTTTATCTTTCCATCTGTCTGCCAGATAGTTTTTTAGAACGTCGACAAAAAAAGGAAACCAATTCCTGCTTCCCTCACCGTGTGTGGTTTTTATTAGTCTATGCTTGGCACTTTGCCTCTTTCCATTAGCCGGCGAAAGAGGCATCGCTCCCTCCACTGTGGTTGTTTGATGATAGGGAAACAGCAAAGTTGGCAAAACACTGTTCCATAGCAACATTCATAGACAAAAATACACCTCATTCTACCCTGTGAGACACATAATGTCAACTATGCAGAAGCATTCAATGAGCATAGTTTCAATCAATTAAATGAAAATGAATAAATAGATTAATATTTAAATGAAATCCAGATTCCACCCTCGGCCATCTCTGTGTGGAGTTTGCATGTTCTCCCTGTGCATGCGTGGGTTTTCTCCGGGTACTCCGGTTTCCTCCCACATTCCAAAAACATGCTAGGTTAATTGGCCACTCCAAATTGTCCATAGGTATGAATGTGAGTGTGAATGGTTGTTTGTCTATATGTGCCCTGTGATTGGCTGGCGACCAGTCCAGGGTGTACCCCGCCTCTCGCCCGAAGACAGCTGGGATAGGCTCCAGCACCCCCCGCGACCCTCGTGAGGAAAAAGTGGTAGAAAATGAATGAATGAAATCTAGATTTTAAAAAAGATGTTATGCATCCACGATATACGTACACTGTCTAATAATGAAAGAATCCATTTTTGTTTTTCTCTGTATCTTGTAAAGTGTCCTCAAGGGTCAAGTAGGTTGTCAATTACATTTATGCATTCGTGCTGCGACTGATCGGCCACCGATCGGTATCTGCCGATATCAGTGAAAAAGCACGGTATCTACATATATCGGCCGATACTTGCTTTAAAACGCATATCAGCCCCACAAAAAGTAGGTCTGCTGTGTGTGGGACTTCCTGTCTTTGTGACAGTGATGCAAGTTTTGCCCCCTGCAAAACGTGCGGCAAAAAATGTCTCACCCGGGTGGCGATTTGAAAAGCTTTAGATTGGTCCTAGCACTTGGCAGGGTGTGGTGAGTTTGAGGCTCATGATGTGATCATCCATCAGGCAGCGGTCATAAAGCCCCTGCCTGAGTACCGCCTCAGTCCGAATTTGGGAGCATGCAGACACTATGTAGCACTTTTAGTACAAGAAGAACTTTTGTTGTGTGCGGGGCTCCATCGGGATATGGACAACGTGTGATGCACGTACCCTCTACTACCACTTCTGACTCCATGGTGAGTGAAGCAAAACGTGAGTTGTGGATACCAGCATTTTGTTCACGTTCTGGTATCGATGTGTTCACTCATGGATTATCAGGATCGGTATGGGCAGCATATAATGCATGTTTCAGATCATCCAACAAATTTAAATATTACTCAACGGCAACACAACTGAACACAAAATGCAGTTTTTAAATTCAACTTTGTATTATTAAGGGAGAAACCTAACCACACCTACATGAACAAAAAAAGGCACTTTTTCCCCTGCGGTTGGACCATGTGGACCTTGTCAAGTCAAGGTCAAGAAGAGAAATGTCACCCTATGTATTTTCTATCCCAGCCGTCATGGTCCCTGACGCCCCTACACTGGATCCCCTCTTGGCCGGCCTGGTGTCAGCCTTCATCATCACTGCTGCCATCATCACCCTGCTCCTGTTCCTCAAGCTGCGGCGAAGAGACAACAGACCAGAGTTCCGCAGGCTACAGGACTTACCCATGGTGCGTGAGAGAGGACTGGTGTGATCGCAACCAAACAACCAGAAATGGCTACCTGTTTTAGTTATTCTCGCATGTCTTGTCTTGCATGTGTTTCCCGTTTAGGACGACATGATGGAGGAAACACCTTTGTCCATGTACAGCTACTGATATACGGACGTGCGGCAAAACTCCCCAAAAAGCTCCTTTCTTCCAGGGTATTTTTTTGTTTTAGTTTTGGTCTGTCTTCTTGTGAATGCTGTCCCGGAAGAATCCAGGTTTGAAACAGTACGAGGGTAGCTCCTATTTATGCAGATCTTTAAGATAAGCGCTGATGGAGGATACAGTGGACAACGAGGACATCAGGTTCTGTAGCAAAAGTCTATTTTTGGTCTTTTTAAGTACAATTTGGACCTGTGCCTCTGCTCATTACTGAATATTTTCAGCCATTTGTGGGGGGTGATTTTATTTCTCCCGAGTGGACAGAAGAGAAGACATGATTCTGTCCATCACTCAGAAGTCCTGCCAGACGCTCTGCTCTCTTTCTCAAATATAATCTAATTAAGGCTGGGAGAACTGAAGTCTTTTAGGGTGACGTGCAGGCCCAAGAGGAGAAAATAACAAAACAGCTTGACTGTCGATTTTTTTTTTTTTTTTAATGAGGTTGCACTTTATTTTTTTTCAGTGTGCTTGTGTATATGAGAAATGTGTGTTTGTGCAGGCGTGCAGACAAAGCTGTGTGTGTGCATTTTTAGCTGTGTTTTAAGTGTGTGGGAGACTGGAGTTATTTAATTCTATCTTTAATTTGTATGTTACTCTGTTTGTATACTATTTAGGTACATTTGCACAATCAATAAAAAAGAGCTGTATTACAAAAATAATGCTTGATACAATATTTTAATGTGTTTGCATATAATTTAGTGGACATAATTAATGTTATTTAATTTTATTGTCAGGTTTAAACTTAATCAATTAAACAAATTAGAAATAATTAGTCATTTGTCTAATATATAATTATTTATGAGTCATTTTCAGTGGTACAGGCCCAAAAGTTCATGACATACCTCTCTAGTGTTAGATCTTGTGGAGCAGGGCTGTCCACATCCTGAAATATGAAAGGATCCAAGAGCCATTTATCTCAGGTTTGTGACATAAGTGAAAAAGCCTATTAGTATTATTCCCACCATTGTTGTCGTTTATTTTTCCAAATATCTCCATTTCTTTCTTAAATATTCTTCTCATAGTATTATGACTTTATTCAAACAATATTTTAACTTTATTTTCAAAATATTATAACTTACTCCCCAACCTAACTTAACAAAAAATTAATTTTTTATTTAGTTTCATTGTTTTTCTTTAAAAACATTGTTTTTCTTTTTAAATACTTAAACTCCATGCTCCTAAAATGACATTTTTCCTGATAATATTACAAAATTGGTACTTTCTCGTTGCAGTATGATGTTTTTCCATAATATTTTGACTTTATTCTCATAAAATTACAGCTGTTTTGTCCAGTTCTGCGATTTGTTTTTTTCTGCCATTTCAACTTTCTTCTTGTACATTTTCTTCTTATAACTGTGACTTTATTCCCCTAACATTGTAAGTTTTTCCCCAAGCTAATTTTTCAAAAAATACAAATAGTTGTGTTTCTCATAATATTAGAACGTGAATTTTGTTTCATGAATATTTCAACTTTATGCTACTAAAATTACGTTAGTTCCACTTCTAATATTACAACATTATTCCCGTAGATGATTTTTTTTAACGTTATTCTTGTAAAATGAGTTTTCAATGTTTGCTGTTGTATTTTTGCTTGCTAAATTATATATTTTTAGAATGTGTCGCAGGCCAATGTGGAAACCTCCCCTCCCCAACAGTTTCAATTTCAACACCGCTGGGTTACAACACGTTCAGGTGTACCCAATGAAGTGTCCAATGAGGGTAGCATACAGTATGTCCATCCAGGTTGCAGTGCCTTTTAATAAACATTTGTATTCATCCATACTGTACATGCAAATCTGACGAGCCTGGAGCATGTTGTTCATCTTTCATAAAGTGAACTGTGGCCTTTCAGAAAATGTTCATATTGTAAATACTATACTGTTGGGTGCAGCAAATCCTGATTAAAATGAACACACTCCATCTCGAAATTCTGCATTTTTTGTGTTTATACAAGTGTCATCACTGCATTTTGAGGCTTTGCTGCTCAATGTGGACTATGAACTTCTTATTAAAGGTTATTTGAAATGTATCTCCTGTCCTTCTTTGCTTCACTTCACATCTTAAACGAAAGCCTGAAGCCCTAGGCTACCTTAGCATGATGCTGTTAAAATAGGAGTCTAATGTTAGCACTGTAGCTGCATTTGTATCCTCCTATCCCACTCCTTATTTGATATATGGCATTCGTTACATTGGACAAGTGCAGTTTTCCTGTCTATATGACAAAAGTAGATCAAGTTTTCTCATTAGAGCAGCCATATGCTTTGTATTCAAAATTTCTTGTGTTTTGTTTTGGTGTAAGTACAGCGGGCGGCGTGGGCGTGTCACACGGGACCAAACAACACTTTTCTCACACTTCAAAATGTATTTGCAATTAAAACACCATGGGAACATACTAGATTTCCTTGTGGGATCACTAAGATGTTATGTTTCCCATTCTGAAAATCACTGACCTCACACAAAGAGGTCAGAGGTCAGTCAGACTCAGGTCAGATCCTAAATCAGGGTTCACGTCGTCATCAACATCATCCTCAAAGTCAGTCCTTGCTCTGGATTGACGCTCTGCTGGTTTGTAATGAGGAGCTGGCAGAGGAGCAGAGGGAAGTCGTTAGTGTGTGTGTGTGTGTGTGTGAGGTCATCCTTTGCTGCATCACCATATGGGATTTCACTGGAGGACAACACAATCATTTCCCATAATTTCCCACCAGACTAAATGATTCTGGAAAGCATTTAGAGCTAACACTGCAACCTGCACTGGGATCAGCAGTCTTGTGTTACAGTAAGTGCTGGCATGTGCACACACACTGTAGTGTTTCATGTTTCCCAAAATGTCAATGTATTTAACTGATCAATAATAAACAGAGATAAGTAAACACAATGTCTGTGACACACAATGGGACCTCATTCATTTATATGTAACATAACTGTCACACCCATCTCTTCATGGCAGGCCAGCTTCACTAAGTGGAACACCTAGATCCGGATCCGAACCCAGTGATGGCCCTTAACGGACCTGTGACCAATTAAAGTGAATGGAAACTATAATAACGTGTAATCATGCTCGTGGACCGATCTCAGTGGCAGTTTGCGGGCATAATTACATTACATTACATCAAAGGCGGTGACATCACTCAAAATAAGCCAATGAAATAGCTTGTTTACTTGCCAGCCAATGAGAACCATCCATCCATGCAGGAATTTTGTATGCCGCTTAATCTTCCAATAAAAACCAAGGCTTGCTCAAAACTAAGAATGTTAATCGAGAAAAAACTGAACATTTAAAGAGTGAAAGGATACACCAATATACTGGATATTTATTCTTCCACAATCCAGTGTGTCTCATATGCTCCCAAACTGTAAAACTAAAATGTACGAGAGTGGCAGCACATTCATTTACAGCACAGCAACGTGCAAATGAGTCCTCACTAAAGATTGTATGGGTATTGGAGCAAAACAACATCATTATGTTCTGCTGCAGAGATCTTACCCAAAGGTTTAAAAAAAGAGGAATCGTGTGACAAATTCAGGCAAATTCCAAATTCATGTAAGTTTATTTATTCACTTGATTTAAATGCTTGTTAAAACAGGGTTGGACACCTAACTGTTTCACACAGGTTCTGGTTAGTTTTTGGTGTGGAAGTAGTTCCAGCTTAAGCAAATCACTTTATGTTTGTGTCCCCACAACCTATCCGTAACTACTTTCTTTAACACCAAAAACAAACCAGAATTCGGCTCACAGGACCAAGAGGGGGTAAAGTCACCGTTGATGCACTACACTCTGTTAAATTCCTTAATTGACTTTTTTTTACTGCGTTTTTTCCTGATATAATGGCCTCATCAATATAGTGCCCCCTGCTGTTTAGACAAATTTGTTGACTGTGTGTGGACAAAGTGTAAGAAAAGACTCACGTGAGTCATCCAGTAGTGACAGATCTTCTGAGCTGATGTCAGCCAAGCTTGGGGTCAGGCTGAAGTCTTCAGAGTCGGAGTCCCTATGCTCCTCTTCAACTTTGACTCTACTCCTGTGTAGGGGTGAGGTGCACGCTGGCAGCACAGAGTCACGCTCTCGGAGACGCCTGACCTCGCCTTCCAGTTCCGACACAGTGGTGCTGTTGGGAGACAAAAGTACTAGAGCACAGTGAATCAGATGGAATAATAAAGAACTGTAAAAGACAAGATGCACAAGGTGTACCTGATATGGCGGACCTCCTGTTGTGTGTGAGAACACTCAGAGGTAATGTTTGCCAGGTCTTTGTTGTGAGTTCTGTAGCGGTCTGTTAGCTCCTGGACCATCTGGTCAAAAGCAAAGGACACATGGGATACCTCTTCATAGTGCAAATTTCTAATTATGATGAATACATCTTCTTCTTTCTCTTTCGGCTTTTCCCTTCAGGAATCGCCACAGCAAATCATCTCCTCTATCCAACCCTGTCTTCTGCATCTGACTCTCACATCAACTATCCTCAATTCCTCCTTCACTACATCCATAAACCTCCTCTTTGGTCTTCCTCTACGCCTCCTACCTGGCAGGATATATAGTCACTATCTCTCCTCTGGACATGTCCCAACCATCTCAGTCTGGCCTCTCAGACTTTATCTCCAAGGCTTCTAACATGTAATGTCCCTCTGATGTACTCCTTCCTGATCCTATCCATCCTGGTCACTCCCAATGAGAACCTCAGCATCCTCATCTCTGCTACCTTCAGTTCTGCTTCCTGTCTTTTCCTCGGTGGCACTGTCTCTAGACCAAACAACATGGCTGGTCTCACCACAGTTTTGTATGCCTTTGCTTTCATTTTAGCTCAAACTCTTCTATCACACCAGACACTTTTCTCCACCTGTTCCATCCTGCCTGGACATGCTTCTTCACCTCTTTTACACAATCTCCATTTTTCTGAACTGTTGAATGTATATGCAAAAAGAGGATATAAATAATATTCACTGTGGGTATTTTTACTCCGTTAAACAATGTATATAAATATATAACATATAACATTGACGTATATGACGTAAAGATTTGGAGTCTGAATGTATAATGCAAACAAAGCGTAAGCACCTGGCAGGTATGTTGGTACTTTCTCCGTGTCTCTCTGGCCTCTTTCTCCTGGAGCATCATGGCCTCTTCTTGTCTCCCTGTCCCACAGCACAAAAAACACACAAGGAAAGATGAATCTCTTTTGGGCATGACTGCACTTGCCTTTTCTTTGAAGGCCAACAATAGGCTCTGGACTTGTGTGGTCCTGCGGGGTTCAACGTGCACGTTTGACTCACTTAGGCGCATTTTCAGTTGGTCCACCTCATTGTGCAGGTGTTCCACATCCTCTCGGCACACCGTGGAACTCAAACTATGCAAGTCAGCAAAAAGGTCAAAAGATTCTATCCATACAAACTCTCTTTAGTGTAGTATGCTGTTGTTGATGCTCCACCTCTCCTTCGGGATGTCGAGCATTGTCGCTCCGTACCGGTTGCTCCGCTCCGCTCCTGGACAACCATCAGTCTCTCTTCTCCTTTCACTCAGGTCTTCACGCAAAGTACACAGCTCCACTAGAAGACAAATTCATGTTATTATTGCATATTATTATTGTGTTATGATCATGCGCTGCATGACATTTGATAATGATTCATGCAGACTAAAATGTCACAAATAATTGCACCGCATGAAGTCTGCCTAGCGACAAGTGAACGACAAACGTGTAGTCTACTTTTTGATCTGGATTTCAGCATCTGCTTGATGGATAAAACTGTATTATTAAGAGGGCTGTCAAAAATAACACGGTAACTCATTTTTTTTGCCGTAATTAACGCATACGCATCATGGCAAACTACGCCTCTCTGTTATGACGACAAACAGTGGCACAGTGTAGCTCTCCAAAGAGTCACACAACAGCAGTACAATTCCAACAGCATGTACTGTACCTACAGTGTCTCCGACTCACAAACACGTCTCTAGTAAGTTCAGTCTCGGAACGACTATCCGCGAGATGCATTCAGAGACACTTCCAACATCTCAACAACATCTTTATTAGGCGTGTGTGTGTGGTCTAAATAAACAGAAAAATAAAGAAGAACAATAAGTACATATTCTTACCACTTACTTTGTAATTCTTAATGCGGAAGTACAATTTGCTGCATTTAAGTAGGCTTGGAAATCCCAGACAATTCCCCCAAAACATGTGAATTACACTTCAATGACGTTGTGTCAAAGTAACCCCTCAGTGCTCACAATAACACAGTTAAAGCATACTTTAACTTTAAGCTTGATTGATCATGTTCAGTTAATTTGGAGATGTTATAATCCTACCCGGTCTTTTATATTTCTTTCAATAAAATACAATACAAATTGCCATATTAATTAATCATGATTAATTCATTAGAAAAATTTAATTAATCTCATTAAAATTTTAAATCACCTAACAGCCCTAATACTAACGGTATTATATTTTAAAATGAATCATTTCTAATCCACTTAGTTTATAACTGCATTAAACATGAAAATGAGAAAAATAATATGTGTAAAGAACGGGTCATCTTATATTCAAAGATTTCAAAGCAAATAACTTCTTGCCACTCAAACAGACACCAGCTCAAAAAAGTTGAGCATCTAAAAATAGCAAATGGTGTTACCTTGTAACGTCTGGATGTGACGTTGTTGAGATTGTTTGTCCCTTTCCACATCAATTAGTTTCTTGGTGAGGGACTCAATGGCCTTGGAAAAAAGGAATGTGGCATTATATCACCTCTGATAAAAATCTACAAAGAAATAATGAGGATTACGACGACTACAGAAACTACTGCACAATTCTGCCAAACTGAGCATCATCATCTTGATACATGATTTTGGATCTCATTAACACTTGAATAAAGTGTCCATCTCACTGATTACGGTCTGTTTACTACCTGACTTTGTGTCTGGAGCTGAGAAAGTATAGAGGCTATGTCTGACCACTGCACACTGGGACTGACGGATGGAAGACCTTGTTGTGGACTCAAAGACGGAATGGCGTGGGTGCCAAAATCTGCATAATGACGAGACAAGGCATAAAGTAAGATTTGACATCCTTTTAATGTACAGTATACTGTATACAGAATCTCATAACCTCGTTTCACCCACCTTCTTCTCTTTTGGAGGAGTTCCCCAGTAAGGTCAGTCTCTCCTGGTAAGTAAATAAAAATATTTTTCAAGCACTTTCAATTGCTTTCAGTACCTTATAGACTGTATTTACACACATAGGAAGCTTGACAGAAAGACAGTGAAAAAAAAAGACTGGTAATCCATTTACTTACTTACTAATCATTTTAAATAAATCGTATTGTGCTTCAACCATATAATATTATCTTATAGTTGATATGTAAATATAATAACACTACTGCTAATAATAGGTTATAGCAATCTATGCTCGCATGTTTCATCACTTCTTATCAAACCTAGCACTGTTTGACATTTCTTGCATCTTTGTTTCCATGCTTTGTTAAGTTGTCACTGGCAGCAGCTATCTAGCTAGCTAGAGTTATCGGCCTAGCTTCTCATCTTCAGATTCCAAATGTGACTTTTTACTACAGAGACAAGCAATGCGGTTAGTTTGGAGCTCGTTTTTTGCCCCATGTTCATGGAGTATATTTTTTATATTATATAGTGATACATTTTTCATGTATCACTGAACAATTCTGCTCTATGGTTGCCATTATATTAATGTTTTCAACTTAGCAACTTATCACAAAATTTGGTGACAGTCCAAACCCACTTGGTGACATGCTTTCTCAAAAACGACTAGTAACAAATTTGCCAATTTTATGTTTTTTTGGGACTTAAAAGCATGTATTGTTCTGTATCGTTCAAAGCAGTCACAAGCCATCAGTGCATAGTCAGCTTCCGCGGCACACTGAGAGCCTAGTGGAGCTCTATGCATCCATTAGACATACATGCGCAACGAGCAATGCCGCCAGGATGGATCTTGGCATCGACTGGCATAGCCTGTATCAAGGCGCATCATTTTGTTGGCAACCGGTGATACAAAAGATATGTGGAATATCACTTCCCTCTAGAGACAGTTGCAGCAACAACAACATATATGACTGAAAGCAGGCAGTATTTTCATAGAGGAGGTCAAAAGTATTTAAAAATAACCATGAGTTTATCATCAATGAATTGTTAGCATAAAAATATAACTACTGCGATTTGAGGTGCCCTAACCCTCGTTTTGGCCACACTGTCATCTGCTGCTGACAGGATGGAGCTCAGCTGTCGATCCCAGTTCATGCTACAGTTGATCTAGAAGGAAATTGTTTTCATTAATAATTGTAAATTATAAAAACAATATTAAAAAAAGGAATATTCCACTGACGACAACAGGTTCACTTGTAACTTTATACTTTAGCTATGTATGACAGCCTCGTTAATACAGTATCTATGCACTTTGGCTAAAGCTAATTGTGCTACAATACAACAATTGTGTCGGCATAACCTATTAAATGTGAACGCACGACACAGTCATTAGAATTTATAATATAATTATTGAAAGTATTTGTTATAAACTGCAATATAAGCGTAAATATTACTGCCTCTAGGGGGATACTTACAAAAAGCGTCGCGTTTCAATTTTAAATCCAGGAGCCCATGGAGATGCGTGATGACGTCATAAAATGCGCCAAGAACCTCTGGGAGTTGTAGTTTTAGTTAGTATTTTCTTGTTTTTTTACACAATAACCACAACATAATTCGGTCGAAAATGTCTTGTATGTATTGAATTGTATGTTTCACCTGTAATTATTTCTTTGAACAGCGGTTATAGTTGGAGAAACGTCTAATTCATTCACCAGTCCAGGCCTTAGCAAGAGAACACTCCACCCCATAATGCAAAGCGGTTGTGTGATGTCACATAAAAAATGGCGGCCTCTATTGTCAACATGGAAAATGTCAAAAAGTTGCTAGAGGAAAGCCTATCAAAACTCGGATTTGAAATTCACACATTAAAGGTATTTTGTTATATATTTACATGTCATCTAATGTCATATAATCATATACGTATTCAGTATGTTGCAACTTCTTGGTACTTTTCATTTGTGTTGGAGTGTTTGTCGTTTTCTCTGGCCCTAATACCCTAATTTTCTCTGTGTTGTGTTGTCAGGTTGGTTGGTACAACTCTGTGTTGACCCCCAAGCTGCACCTGCCTTACCCGGATGACTGCCTCGCCATAGTGGTACTCAGCACTCCCTCCATGTTTGAACAAGCCTTCCTTCCCTTCATGGAGGAGAGGGGCTGTCAGGGGGTATCAGACCCCATTGATCAGTGCGTCAAGCACTGTGTTACCTCTGCTGTCTCACAGGTTTGTGTGTGTTGATTTGTAAAAGGAAATTGGCATTGCTTTACTAATTGTTCCATCATAATTCAGTGTTTTCCAGGACAGAAGGTGGACATGAGGTACGACTACGAACTGCTGCCCAGCAGGAAACCAAAATTCTTAGCACAAACGGCTGCTCACGTATCAGGAGCAGCTTTCTACTACCAGCAGACTGATGTTGCAGACCATCCCTGGCAGAATAAAGTACTGTATTGACCCATATATCAGATGACACTGTTTGTAAGACGAGCCTTCTTTTTATTTTTTATGAGTTGTTTTATAAGAAGACCTTGTCCTCTTCAAACTTTTTTTTGTGAAATTGGTCAACCTGACCAATAATAGCCTAAAATGTCACAACAGCAAATTGACAGTTTCCCTCTTTGTCTGACAGAAGCTGTACGGCGTTTGTATACATCCCAGATTGGGGGGCTGGTTCGCCATCAGAGCTCTGCTGGTGTTTGAAGACGTCAAGGTGGACTCGGATGTGGTCCAGCCCGCACCTCCTGACTGTGTCCCTTCAAGAGAGGACAGGATTCACCTCCTGGAGGCTTTCAACTTTAACTGGCAGGTTGGTACAAGAACGTGAACCGATTCATTGTATAATTTGAAGTGATTAATGAAGCATGTTTTCCCCATCGCCAGGACTGGAACTACAGGAACATCATCACTCCCACTCAGACCTACTCCCAGAAACAGAGGGACTATTTTGTCACTCCGCCCGCCAAGCGACACACTTTGCTCAGGAGTTGGGGTTTCCTGCCAAAGTCGGACGAGCCATCTGCACCCGGATGCAGCTCAGGTGAATTCAGTCAGATGAATGGACATGGCTAAGATCTTGTCACATTTTTCACAGACTCTACTGGGGTCATTTTTTATCTTTCCTGCTTTCAACATTTGACCTGTTTTAAGCTGACTTAAACTATGCATAGTTCACAACCTTAGCACAAGTTTGAAAAGTTATTTTTGTAATCATATCACAGTTTAAAAGTGGAAACCGTTACATTTGAAATGGAAACACTCTAAAAAGTTATATAGTCATCCCTCATTTATGGTGGCTAATTGGTCCCAGACCCGACCATGCTAAGTAGATTTCGGCAAAGTAGGATTCAATATTAATAAAAGGAAGATTTTCATAGGTGGAGCATAGAAAAACTGTTTATGACGTTGTAAATAGGCTTATATTACCGTTATTAGAGCTTTGTAAACTATAAATAACACCCCATAGCCACCTTTACACTCCTGTTATTCTTTATTTACACCACATTGCTAATACACAGGCTATGGGACTACTTCAGGGACACGAGACGGACACAGCTTTAAGGATAGCATGCTATCGAGCTAACTAGTTACCCTCCAATTTATTTATTCTAAACTTAAGAAATTGTTTCAAATGGAGTGGGGAAGGAGAACAAAGGAAAAAGCCAAAAACTTGCCGCTTTCACACTGAATGGGAGGAGAACCATTTTTCACTCCATCACGTCAGACATGCAATGGCGGACTATGTGCATTGTGAAGGTAATGTAAATGGAATGTCTCATCATTGTTTTGTGTCATTACTGATGCCGAGTGACCATACTTCACATAACTTGTCTTTAAATATGTTTTGAATAATAATCAACCACGAAACAGCGATCATTTATTTAAGTAATTTTTGAAAAAACACAAATGAGGCAGCAATGTTCAAATCGTGATGTGGGAGGACGCAGCAAGGAAAGAGATACGGGAACTTGTTATTTATTGAACTTGTCATCAGATCTCACAATGATCACATAATGGAATGGAGGGGTATTGCTTGGGGGTGTTTTTTGTTTCATATTTTTGTTTTAATGCTGGGAATCATATTTTCTTGAAGGCACAATTGAGAATAAAAATAAATGTTTGATGTTCATGCAGGATAATGACTTATGTTTATGTGAATTTAAAAACTTTAACTTTTAAATAATAATAGTATATACTAGTATAGACTTCCAGGAGAGAGGTTCAGTTGTTGAGAAGAAGGCATCAGGACGCTCAAAGTCTAGCAAGTGTCAGAACTGGATCTGAAAGTTGATTTAGCTGTGGGGTCAGGGCTTGTTGAGGAATGGCAGGCAGATGTGAGTACATCTGCTTGGAGTATCATAAAATCCACTTCTCTCGAGCAAAGACATCAGGAATAGACTGGTATTCTGCAAAAGATACAGGTATTGGACTCTTGAACACTGTGGTAACGTCATTTTTCTCTCTTTCTGTTTGTTTGGGGCAAAAGGTAAGCGCTACCATCAGTCCAGTGTCATGCAAACAGTAAAGCATCTTTAAATCATTTATGTGTGGTGTTGCTTCTCAGCCAAGGGAATAAATAAGCTCAGTCACTTTTTGCTGAAGAACACAACCATGCTTTTTGCAGCGTGATGCTGCCATAAGGCAAAAGTAGAAACGGCATGAATTGAAAAAGAAGGTTCAATAGCATGCAATGAATGAGAATGAAATGCTTGTAATTATACTTCAGAATGTCATTGTAGCATCTGACAAAAATATCTGAAAACATTAAACAAGCAAACTTTGTGAAAAACAATACTTTTTGCAGTCATCAAATCTTTGGCTGTGACTGCACTCAGCAGTCTGTGATAATATGTATTTCCTGCAATAGAAAGTCAATTGAGGGCGCGTTCACGATACAGCCGCTAGGTGTCAGTATTGTAGTGCTTTCTGTGTTTAAGTGTGACCAGCTGCACAACTTGAAAAGGTCTTTGCACATCATAAGGTAATAACACTTTCTGCTCCATTTAAATGTTTTAGTAGGATAGCGAGGCGATCTTTGAATAACTTTACTTCATACGGCTGCACTTTTCTCGAATGAACTTCTCACCTGAGCCCGTTTTCCCACTTGTGCCGTTACAGTAGAACTATCTGTGTACTGAATCAGCATTTCTGGCAAAGGCCTGCCGAGAGGCGAACCAGAGTTAATTAAACTCCGACTGATAGTGCATCTATTTCAGTTTTTATCTATCACCCATGCTATCATTGCAGTTATTGTATATACACAGTAACGCCTCTGGCCACGATCATGTTTTTTGTGGTCTTGTGCACAGAGTTCTTTATTACTAGTAAAAGGGCCATCTCGTGGAAAAAAAATAATTTAAACGTTCTAAATGCATATTTACACAGGTGATGTTACTCAAAATGGAAGCCCAAATATCCCAATGATAAGTCCTTTTTAAAAAGTCGAAATAATGACACGACAAAGTAATAATTATGAGATAAACTGTCGAAACTATGGGATACAAACTGCGCATGTGCAGAATGCCGTGTGACGAAAGCGCCAGTGAAGAAGGCGACACGTGCAGTTTTTTGTCGCAGTTGTTACTTTTTATTTCCTACTTTTTAGTTTTTCTCTCCGAATTATGACTTACCATTGGGCTATTTTTCAACACACCAACTATATTATTGTTATTTTGCGATAAGTGCTTGAATGCCCTTAAAATACTACAGAAACAAATGCCATATAAGTACATTTGATACTTTCCCCACCACATTTGAATTATTATATGGAAATTAACAGGTTATACATATAACACAATTGTATCTAGAAATATTTGTATTTACTTTATTTTCCAGCAGCTATATTCACTATATTACCAACAGTATTTACTCACCCATGTAAATGATCAGAATCAGGTATCCCAATGACTTGGCCTGGCCATGTGTATAAAACGAAGCACTCGGGCATGCAGACTGTTTCTACAAACATTTGTGAAAGAATGGGCAGCTATCAGGAGCTCAGTCAATTCTAGCGTGGAACTGTCATCGGATGCCACCTCTGCAACAAATCCAGTCGTGAAATTTCCTCACTCCTAAATATTCCACAGTCAACTGTCAGCTTTAATATAAGACAATTGAAGAGTTTGGGAACAACAACAATTCAGCCACAAAGTGGTAGCCCATGTAAACAGATGGAGAGGGGTCAGCCGATGCTGAGGCGCATAGTGCAAAGAGGTCGTCGACTTCCTGCACAGTCAGTTGCTACAGAGCTCCAAACTTTATGTGGCCTTCAGATTATGGACGAAAGAGCAATGGAAATGCGTTCTCTGGAGTGATGAATCACACCTTTCCATTTGGCAATCTGATGGACGAGTCTGGGTCTGGAGGTTGCCAAGAGAACGGTACATTTGGGACTGCATTGTGCTGAGTGTGAAATTTGGTGGAGGAGGAATTATGGTGTGGGGTTGTTTTTCAGGAGTTGGGCTTGGCCCCTTAGTTCCAATGAAATAAACTTTGAATGCTCCAGGATACCAAAACATTTTGGACAATGCCATGCTGCCAACCTTGTGGGAACAGTTTGGAGCGGGCTCTTCTTCAAACATGGCTGTGCACAAAGCAACGTCTGGTGTGGATGAAGTTGACTGGCCTGCACAGTGTCCTGACCTGAACCCAATAGAACACCTTTGGGATGAATTAGAGTGGAGACTGAGAGCCAGGCCTTCTCCACCAATGTGCTTTTGGAAGAATGGTCAAAAATTCCGATAAACACACTCCTCAACCTTGTGGACAGCCGTCCTTGAAGAGTTGAAGCTGTAATAGCTTCAAAAAGGTGGACCAACATCATATTGAACCCTATGGGTTCCTATAAGTTCATATGTGAGTTACGGCAGGTCAGCAAATACTTTTGGTCATCTAGTGTAAGCTTTTTTGAGAGCTTTAATGACCTCATGTATTCTGGCAAATTGTACCGTTTGTGGATATTGTGAACTATTAGCACCTAGCGCTGGTGTGTACAAATGCATACAAATCATCACCCAAAAAAAAGCTATGCTGTAAAGTTGTCATTTTGGTTCGTGAGGGCTATTTTTAGGGGTCGTACATGGGTCACTCATTCATCAGCGCTCTAATCGAACCCTGTATACTAGTTACTAGAAACACCATGATCCCACAGCAGTGACCCATTTGTGGTCACTCTCTGGTGTTTTGGGAAATACAGCATTTAGATCTGAGAAGGGGGAAACGTTGCATCGAAAAGCAACTGCACAAACTGCTGCTGTGGTGAGGATTTTGGGTGTCGAGATGAAAAGAGCAGAAAGAGGAGCGAAAAAGCTAGCTAGAGTGAGAGTGAGAGAGAGAGAGAGAGGGAGGCAAGAGCTGGAGTGGTGTTTGATGAGTTGTGGATCAGTGAAGCAGCGTTATCCGCCCACAGGCCCCCGCTAACAAGGAAGAGAGGGGAAAGGCCAGCAGCGTAGCAACAACGCAGGAGCAACTAAGGACTGAGTAGGGGGATGAAAAGACCCACCGTCCTCTCAATTTTAGCGTTGATATTTGTAGTTGATATTAGGCATAAATAAAGATGTCCTCAGCTGCAACATTAGGTACACCTGCACAATCTAATGAGTTCAAAATATGCATGTCTTGTCATAAACACACATTTGACATGCTGCTGTCAGCTTTTAATCATATAATCAATCATATGCTGAGCTTTTGTCAATATTTTGGTTGCTTTATTTAGATACACTTTTTCCCTTCACCCTGTTTGTGTGGAATGTTTCAAAGCATTCCTCTTATCAGCCTCCTTCTGGATTAACATAATTAGTCGGGCCCGTTTGGCACCAAAATACCGCCGTTGTCAGCTGGGCCTTGCACGGGTCGATGAGGATGTCGATGAAGGTCAAAGAGGGTGGTCAGCCAAGGACAAAGAAGGAGGGGCGGTAGAGGGGAGGGCCAGTAATATGTTTTTTTAGTAGTCTACGTAGACAGTATTTGTTATTTGGAGGCGCGGTACACCCTGGACTGGTCACCAGCCAATCACAGGGCACATACAGACAAACAACCATTCACACTCACATTCATACCTATGGACAATTTGGAGTCGCTAATTAACCTAGCATGTTTTTGGAATGTGGGAGTAAGCCGGAGTACCCGGAGAAAACCCACGCATGCACGGGGAGAACATGCAAACTCCACACAGAGATGCCCAAGGGTGGAATGGAC
This sequence comes from Doryrhamphus excisus, assembly GCF_030265055.1. Lineage (NCBI taxonomy): Eukaryota > Metazoa > Chordata > Actinopteri > Syngnathiformes > Syngnathidae > Doryrhamphus > Doryrhamphus excisus. The sequence continues at coordinate 25,193,091 of NC_080470.1, forward strand.
TCAGGTCTCCTAGCTGGCCACACAGCTAGCGTGCTAACCACTATCACCTATTTTTATTGTATTTATTACATTTTCTAAAAAAATATATATATATATAATAATATAATATATAATTGAAGCTACTTGAATAAAGGTGGGTGGCAACTTAATGACCACTAGAAAATGTTGGTCTACCAGTGATGGTAGAGGAGACCACTATAGGCATATTACGTATAGTTTGTTATAGGCACACACTAATTAACTAATCGTATCCATGCTCTGTATTAACTATATAACATTCATTCCACTAATTTGAGCACCAACATGAACCAGCATCTTTATAGTGCTAACCCCTTCCTCCCCGCCGCCCCCGCCCTCCCCATGCCATTATATATGACTCTCTGAAAAGCGGGGTGCACGTTTGCCTGCGCACCATCTCAGCATTGACACGCAAGCGCCATGCCGCTCGTGGCCGCCATTATCAAGCGGCAAGGCTCGCAGCAGCAGGGGTGGATGAAGTGATGCTGATTGTTCCTGCGCATCAGAAAGCGGCTGGCAGCAACTTTGCTAGCCAGCTTGCTAGCATCAAATGTACACAGTGTGTGTGTATAATGTTGATATGTAGCAAGTCCGGGTAGTGTTTGGTGCTGATATGAAAATAGGATTACTTGTGTTATTGCAGCAACATTCATCTGGCAACCCCACTGTAAAGACAAACACGTGGATAAATAATCCCATCAAAGAGCAGACAGGAGGATTTGCTCCAAACTAAGGTTACTCTTGCATAAACCGGAGTTTTAGATGAGCGCCTCCCTGAGAATGTGATACTCTTGGAACCAGAGAGGGTGGATTTGCCGTGTAAGAAAACGTCCACACACAAATTGATGCTGTTTGCTTAAAGCATCACAGTAACATTGCTTTGTTGTTGTCTGGTCAAAGTACACTCAAATAAAGTTTATTACTGTGTTTGACTTGGCTTTAGAAGGTATGAACATTCAGATCTTCATGATACCATGTGGTGGCTGGATGCCATTATAGCGGAAATGTAAATATTAGGCATCGACAGCACAAAATGCAGTTTTTAAATGAAACTTTTTATTATTAAGGGAGAAGAAAAATCCAAACCTACATGGCCCTGTGTGTAAAGATGATTGCCCCCTAAACCTAATAACTGGTTGGGCCACCCTTTGCAGCAACAACTGCAATCAAGCCATAACTTTCATTGAGTCTCATATTCGTCTCTGTGGACGAATATTGTTTCATATTTTCACCATTTGTGGATAATGCCGCAGTCACAAAGCTTTAGGAATGGACTATTTTTTTCTCCCTTAATTTTGTGTCCATCCATCCATTTTCTGTACCGCCTATACTCACTAGGGTCACAGGTATGCTGGAGCCTATCCCAGCTGTCTTTGAGCGAGAGGCGGGGTACACCCTGGACTGGTCGTGCTTGAATAATTAGTGTATTCAAGTAAAAAATGGTAGCTTATTTATATTAATATTGTACGTATATTTATTTGATTGTTTGATTTGTTTTTAGGGCTGCACGGCGGTCGAGTGGTTAGCGCGCAGACCTCACAGCTAGGAGACCCGAGTTCAATCCCATCCTCGGCCATATCTGTGTGGAGTTTGCATGTTCTCCCCGTGCATGCGTGGGTTTTCTCCGGGTACTCCGGTTTCCTCCCACATTCCAAAAACATGCTAGGTTAATTCGCCACTCCAAATTGTCCATAGGTATGAATGTGAGTGTGAATGGTTGTTTGTCTATATGTGCCCTGTGATTGGCTGACCACCAGTCCAGGGTGTACCCGCCTCTGGCCCAAAGACAGCTGGGATAGGCTCCAGCACCCCCGCAACCCTCGTGAGGATAAGCGGTAGAAAATGAATGAAAGAAGGATTTGTTTTTATATTTATACATACATACACTAATATTTATTACATATGTTATTAATTACAACAATCAAAACGACGTATGATAGTAATAACACACTATAAATATTTGTTTACAATGAATGTAATTGTAGAGAAGGGGCCTTTGATTGACAGGTAGTCTTTCATGGGTGAGCCCGCTTTTTGCTTATGTGCGCCGGGATAGGCTCCAGCTACATTATGATAAAATACACATTGATGATATTGGATATACAAGCTAATAATATAAGACATAAATTGCAAATAGATATATAAAAAATATATAATAAAAAAAAAAAGAAAGAACACTAGCCTGCAATAGAGAGGCGCGGCTTACTCGCTGTTTTTCAATGCTGAAAGATTAGCTTCTGGCTCGTCAACGGCTGGCATGCTGCTAATTTATAGCAGTGTGTTTAAGTATTACATCACAACCAACGAATGCCCATGAACTGTAAATCTGCCACTTGTAGTACTAGATATACCCCCCCCCCCCCCACCCATCTCTCCACGTGCACTTTAGCTCTCATTTGCATAATCCATCTCTGTTTTCTCGCTAATGTATTACATTTCCTCTAGTCCCTTTTCCCACAAGGTCTTCTTCCTCCTTTCAGCATTCACTAGAATAGAATTGACTTTTTTTTTTCTTGTATCGCTGCTATTTTATCAGTTCGGTATTAAAAATGTGCAATGATGTGAGCAATATTACTAGATGACACCCCCTGGAAGTGAAAATTGAGGAATGAAGGATTTTAGTGTGTACAAACTCTTTCCAAAAGTTTTTTAATGGGGTTCCTTTCACACCAAACTCTTCAAGAATGCATTTATGGATCCACCCACGAGCGAATAGTGCTTTCACCAAAGTGTTCTATTCAAAAGAAATCTTGGGCCTTTGACAGGAAGTATTGTACTTGTAAACATGGCAACATACAAAACTCTACTTTTTTCTTTTAATACACTGAACAACATTTGGGGGCTGCATGGCGCGCAAGTGGTTAGCGCGCAGACCTCACGGCTAGAAGACTCGAGTTCAATCCCACCCTCGGCCATCTCTGTACGGAGTTTGCATGTCCCCGGAGAAAACCCACGCATGCACGGGTTTTCTCGGGGTACTCCGGACTCCAGAACACATGCATGGCCGAGGGTGGGATTGAATTCGATCCTCCGCTTGCCATCTCTGTGTGGAGTTTGCATGTTCTCCCCGTGCATGCGTGGGTTTTCTCCGGGTACTCCGGTTTCCTCCCACATTCCAAAAACATGCTAGGTTAATTGGCCACTCCAAATTGTATGATTGTAAATTGTATGAATGTGAGTGTGAATGGTTGTTTGTGTACATGTGTCATGTGATTGGCTGGCGACCAATCCAGTGTGTACCCCGCCTCTCACCCTGGATAGGCTCCAGCACCCCCCCCCCCAACCCCTGTGAGGATAAGCGATAGAAAATGAATGAATGAATGAATAACATTTGTGTTCTTACCTTTTACATTAAGTATATGCAGCCTTTCCTTGGCCAGGAAACGTTCTGATACTTTGTTGTAAAAGTCTGGTCACCTCTTGGTGAGTTTTGGATATGAAATCCTCCATCTTGGCAGTCAACAGAGAATACATTGAATGCATTTCATTTTTAGAGAAAAAATGCTGTCTTTTCTTCAATGGAAGGACATCGTGACAAGAAGGCTGTAGACGGTCATGGTGTATAATAAATGCTTCTGCAACATTATATTGTTGTTGACACGGGGGCGCTGAGAAGCCACCTCAGGGTGGCCTCACCTTAGGTTTCCTCCTTGTATTTGATCAGGAAATCTGCAAAGCCAGCAATTTTTACTCAAGAAAATGTTCAAAACAATTGGAATCATACAGACAATACATTTAATCTCTGAGAGCATCCATCTATGGTATCTATCTATCTATGATGGATGATCCTCATGTACGTGTAGAGACCCCCATATCTGATGGTGTCCGTGCCTCCAAAAAAAGTGTTTTTTTAATGAGGTTGTGCTCGTCGGGGGTGTCAGCCATCTCCACCAAGTCACGCATGGCTTGTAACGGACAAAGGTTTAAAGGTGAAAGCCCCTTCCAGGCCAAGCACTGAAATATTGACGTGCAGAGAGGAGCTCTCTCCGGCCTTCGTTGGGCATGGATGAGCGTAATGTGAGAAGAGATGAGTTCATTAGGCTCACGCTGACCTGCTGGGAGAAACAATTTAGCTTCAAACACACTTAAGCACCTGTGGGAAGGGAAGGAAATTAGCATTTTAAATAGGGAGCATTTTAGGCCAGGACACTTGCTTGTGTGTGAGCGTGGAACTGCGTGCACACACACACACACACACACACACACACACACACACACCTACACCTGATGGTGGCTTTATGAAGTATTGACAAAACATGATGTTCTCCTCCCACGCTTCCATGCATGAACTTTTTTTTTTCTTCGAAGCTATTTTTAATTTAGGAGAGATGTGACATAACACAAAGGAACCACTTTGCACGCTCCTGCCACCGCACGGAGCGAGTGGAGTCCCAAACCTTTTCTAGCAAGGGCTGCCTTCAAAAAAAATAATTTTGTGGATTAAAGATGCAAAAAGCAATCCAGTGTAGGTCAAGGTAAAAAAAATAAAATCTTAGCTTTGTGTTGTAGGTCAGGGGTTCTCAAATGGTCTCAACCTGGTACCCATATTTTCCAATGGTCATGGTCAGCTCTGACCCACTTTTATTTAAGTTATTTTTAACACTGAAGTTTCATTTATTTTTATGCTTTTTATTGAAAGCATTTTCATTTTTGTTGTTTTTTTTTCATTTATATTTATGCCATTTTTATTTTTATTTGTTTTGGTTTTAAAAACGTGTTTCAGTTATTTATATTTATTTGAATACATTTTTTCACTTTTATTTAAGTCAAAATATTTATTTTTGTATGTATTTTTTGCATTTTTAATTCATTTATTTTTATTTATTTTTATAATATTTTTACCATTTCATTTAAGTCATTTAAAATGTTTGTTTTTATTATGGTTTACATCTTTTTTTTTTACATTTTTTTTATTTTTAGTAATTCTTTACAGATATTCACACTTTTACACTTATCATCTCTTGAATTATTAACACACATAATTACATCATGTCATCATTTGTCATCCATTTTAATTTGTTTTTAATTTGTAACATGGAAAACTAACTCTGTAAAGATTTCTGGCTTTCTGTAACAGATGTATTTGATTTACATTATTTCTACTCTGGTTATGTACACAACTATTGAGGAATTATGTGAAATTGTGTATTTTGCCATATTGAATTGAATTGTTGAATCATATCAACTACTTTGATGACCTGTTAACTTTGAAGCAATATGTAAATCTAGGAGAACACACATCTGCAAGTTTAAATATTATGGATGGAGTACCCCAGGGGTCAATACAGGGACCAAAATTACATCTGCAAAGTCACAAAAGACCGGTATTATTTGCGGATGATACTACTGCCTTTTGTTCAGGAGAAAGCACATAAAAAATAGTAAAAGGTCACAGATGAAATGGTCATATTAAAAAGATGGTTTGATAATAATAGATTGTCCTTAAACCTAAGTAACACTAAAATCATGCTGTTTGGGAACAAGAAAAAGACACATTTGTTTGCAAAATACATGGGACAAGAGTCTCTCACGATGTTTAATTTGATGCATTTTAATTCAAATAAAATTATTACCATGCTATGAATGTGAAATACTAATTATTAGTATTTGGTATGGTAGTTTAGCAGCAGCGGCTTATGTCATATAAATATTATGATTTAAAAAAATCTATATTATGTATATAACTGGTGAATAGCTAATATTTTCCTAGCCTCATGTCATACTAAGTGATGCTAGATTGTTGAAATACTGAAAAAATCCTGTTTGGGATAACCCTTAAGTGCCAAAAAAACCCCTGACCCAAACATGGCCAGGCGAGTGTTGCTATAAATTGTTCCCGGTGTACATGAAATCACTGGAAAGCGCATAGAAAAGCTGCACTGATTGGCTGCATATTGAAGTGGGTGTCCATGAGATTTTTTTTTTAAGATGAGTACCATTTTCTCTGTACAAAAAGCAGTTCACTCCAGCATGCAAATGCATCTCCAGCGTGATGGCACTCTGACTGTGCTAAATCCATTAGCACTTTAGCCTCCAGCCACTAGCAGTTATCTACCGCTCTGTTATCGTTTGCAGTCAAGCAAAAAGAAGCCCTGTTGTTCCAAAGCCACTTTTAGTGCATTGCTTTGCCGCCTTGCATACACAAGTGAGATGACTTGTCATCTTCTTCTGTCTTAGGTTGTCAGCGGAGATGAAGTGCAACATGAGAGGGGAAAGAATTGGAGTGACTTATTGTGCCTGAATGTCTCATTTCACATACTTTGACTCATAGGCCACAGAAGTACACAATCGTGTACAGAACGGAGTTTGATGCAAAGAAGAGAGAGAGCAAGAGAAGAAGGGAAGCCCTCATGGAGGAGAGGAGGAAGCTTCCCGCCCATCTTCCATCCTCATCTCTTTTGTATTGACGGGTGGCTTTTTAGCTCGCAGCCTCCGCCTTGGATGTCTGATTGTCATTCTTGCCAACTCATCCTCCTCTTTTCCCCTCCGCCGACACGTATGTCTACGTATTGTGATGGTTGTGATCCGCAGCGGTTGAAGAGTAGAAGACTTATATTACACAAACAAGCGCACACGTCCGTATATCTCCTTCAGTACGTCTTGGTAACAGCCCCACTCCTCTCTGATGAAGCGCATGACACATGACTAATGGAAGCACCGAGATGAGGAGTTAAAGACACAATGAGACCTCATTAAGGCTATCTCACAAGTGTGTGTGTGTGTGTGTGTTTTTGTCTGTGTGTGTCAGCCATAGCACATCCCGGAAGGCCCCCATGGGAGGTCTAAGTAGGGAAACAGAGGAGATTGAGGTGGGGAATTCTCATCAAAAGTGTCCAAATTGGGAAAGGTGTCGGCCATAGCCACTCTGGGAGGGGACAAGGAGGAGGAAGAATATGAAGAGGAGGAGGTTCTGTTGTAGGAAAGATGAGTTTGAGGTTTGACGTAATAAGGAGAGACAATACGAGAGGGCGGCTTATGAGGAAAGGTGGCGAGACTGGGGGGGCGGGGGGTGCCTTATTTTACCGTCACAAGGTGGGGTTCTCCATCTCTCGGGGTGCTGGTTGATCCTTGGGGGCAGTTCGATGGTAATGAGCTCTTAATCTCAAGAGGAAGACGACATCTATTCCGGGCAGACGGGAGTTTCTATTCTGGGCTTTAATCTGAGGCTTCACCTCGTTGGAGCTCAGCACAGAAACGTACTGGCTCATTAAAACATACAAAACCTTTTTATTTTTTTAAGCTGCTGTGGTAGTTTTAAATATCATATTTTCTTTATTTTGTCAAGCTGCTGTGCCTTTGACTTGGCTGAAGTAAGCTTAGAGGAGTTAAATACAATCGTCCCTTGTTCATCATGGTTAATCGGTTCCAGACTTCACCGTTATGGCGTAGAAAACCTCTTTACAGTCTTCTAAATACAGCTTTTAACATTATTAGGACCATCTAGACATGACATAACATCTATATAATTCTTTTATTTTTGCTTCCTTTAGTTTTTGTTAAGCTGCTGCAACTTTATGTACCTGAATTGAAGTTAGCTGAGCAGGTTTAAAGGTGTATTCTTCAATTTACTTTTGATTTTCGCCTTAGCTGAATTTAGCTTAGCAGGTTAATAGTTTTTTATTCATTTTGACAACTTCCTGTGCCTTAGTTCAGAGGTGTACAAAGGGCAGCCCCGGGGGCCATTTGTGGCTATTTTGATTTCATTTATTGGCCCTCGACACTTTATAAAAATACAGTAACAAAACACGAGAATAAAGACAAATATGAAGAGAATGGAGTCATAAGAAAATAACAGCATAAGGTAAAAATATTAAAGTCTAAAATGTGTTTTTTTATAATATAAGAAACATAGAAATCAAAGAATAAAGTTGCAATTTTTGGAAAATTAGGCAGTGAAAAAGTCATAATATTATGATAATAAAGTTAAATGAGAACAAAGTCATTATATTATGATAATAAAGTTAAATGAGAACAAAGTCATAATATTATGAGAAAAAATACACATGACAGGTTGAAATATTTGAAAAAAATAAAACAGTAATGTGAGGAGAAACAAAGTTCATACTAATACAATAGCATACAAATAATACGTTTTCACAGATAACATAATGTCACAGTGCGTCATGCCAGGATGCAGAGATGAGGACCAAGTGCAAGTAAAAACGTTTCTTTTCTTTACGATAGGAGCGTAGATAAAGAGAATCACTGGCCTGCAGCACGTAAAATGCTCAATGCACCAACAAAAAGACGACGCACCCGGCTGAACTAAATACAACAATCAAATTACTAACAGTTGCGTGTAGGAGAGAAAGTAAGAGTGACAGAAAACAGGACAGACCAACACAGGAAATAATACAAAATAAGAGCATGAAACAGGAACTAAGGCAAGAAAAGAAACTAAAAGAACTGTCACAGGGGCTAACTCCTGCATTGTGACACATAAAGCTCAGGTACAGGCTGTCTTTTTTCTTTAAATATAAAAAAATATGCATAAATGGCCCCCACACCCTTGACTTTTAGTATTGGCGGTATGGTTTGGTAATAAAGTCTTTGTGGTGCTAAGTGACCTTAGCATATTTAGAAGAATAAGTTTGTCTGTATTTTTGTTAAGCTGCTACCCATTTGCCTTACTTTCAGTACCTAAGCAGGTTTATAAATATACTGTCTTTATTTTTTGTGTATACGGCATCCAAAGTTCACCACACTGTGGTGTCTCACGTGGACTAAAAGCAGTACGCTGTGATAACCCTCCACCTCGGCTGTGATGTCTTCCTGCCCCCGTCGAGTGCCAAGTGGGAAATGACTCCACTATAGCATTTGACCCATCCTGGCACAAGTGAGGTGTGATAATGAAACTGCTGCTCCCCCCAAAAAAGGTGTAGCACAGATAAATGAGGAGGAGACAGAAAGTAAAACAAGAGCAACCAAGGCAGGGAAACACAACGACTACAGAGGGGGTGTCAAACAGGACAATTCATAACAGAGGAAAAAAGATTGGAAAAAAAAAACGAAAGAAGAGTTGTATCAATCTTCTCCACCATCTCTCGATTTCTCTCCTCAGTGACAGGACACTGATGAAACCACCTCTCTGCCCTTCATCCCTCCATCCCTCCATCCATCCACACAATATGCTGACACTCATCAGGATGAAGGGATACAACTTGAATGTGTCAAAAGATGAAACATGACTTCATATACGTACTGTAAGTCAGTGCGCTTCAGAGAGACCTTCTTCAACCGCTGAAGCCTTTTTAGCCTACCGGAACTGCCTACAGAACTGGAACCTCCAGTGGAGTTAACTCCACATGGTCCACACCACACGCCACATGGCCATCACCATACTTTGGGTGGGTCACATACACCATACTTTGGGTCTACACAATGGTCCACCCCATTGTCCACATTGTTGACCATGGCCCCATATGGTCTTACACCATAGTAAGGCCCATATAATAACCCACACTATCCAGACCACAGTCCATATGGTCCACAATGCACTGTAGTCCACAACATGTACCACTGTGAAGTTAGGACCCAAACCCCACTCTACTTGGCCAACACCATAGTTCTCACTATGGTCTACTCCAAAATCCAGATGGTCCATGCCACGGTCGGCAAAATGGTCCACATCTTGGTCACATAAGGTTCCAATGAAACAGAAGTCTGTCCAAATAAAACATGGGGGAGAAAACCTTCGAAGTCAGAGGGACGGCAAACCAAGTGGCCTCGGCAGGATAGACAGCCGGGATGGGACGGGTAGCCCAGTGCAGCGGTGGGCCCCCACCATATGCTTGGTCAACGAGCGGCCCACTGCAGGTGGGCAGAAGAACGCTTTGGAATCCTGTTGAGCCAAGACAGGAACTGGCATCGAACCGGGACACAAAATGCAGCAGAGGGAGTTCCGGGTCCATGGAGCTGGAGGCGGCTGTCGGCTGGGTGCAGGGAGGAAGGTCTGGTGAGGATTAACTGGCTGAAAGGTGCAGAGAGGTTTGGGGGATGGTCTCTAGCCACACAGCTGATGGAACCTGGTCTGCCTAGGAGCGGGTATGTGGGCGCTTGGACCTTGGCTTGGTGTGGAGCAGACGTAGGTGGTGACTCGACCTGAGCCTGGAATGCCACATGACAAAGTTTCCAAATTTGTTACCAGGCTACCCTTTAGAGAGTATCAAGAACTGGACAGAGTAGAGCTTGTTGCCGTAAAAAGAAGCCAAAGTGATGCAAAACACTTTATGTTATGACAATCTCTGATATCCATACGTGGACATGGACCTCCATGGACACGAGGCTGACCATTTGCATGAAGGATGTGGAGGAGAGCCATATACTACAGTACTCCACACTTGAAGAACAAACTGCTCATCAGTGCTGGAAGGCGTGCTGCTGTGGCAATGATGTGTATTTGTGTGTTGTTGTGTCAATGTTGTATTGACTTATTGCATTAGATGGTCTATGTGGGCTTCATGCTTAGGAGCTAACATCACCCTTAGAGAAATAACGGGATCATACCACACAGCGTGCACACAGTCAGGCACTACACCCACACAATCACACACACACACACACACACACACACACACACACACAAAGCTTCATCCTGAGCAATACTGTTGTGCCGCCAGTCTTTTGTGTTCCTCGTAGTCGAAGTGAACGGTCTTCCTGTTCCGTGGTAGATGATGCATTAGCTGCAAATGCTGCAGATGGTGACGTGCTGAAAAAAGCTTTTATAACAAATTCAATTGCAACATTTATTTTTTCATTTCTTCCTTCCTTTGTTTTTGGATTTATTTCCTTAGTGTGTCATCTTTCTAACTTCATGATCCTGCCGACTCTTCCTGTCCTTTCACTACTTTGGTGGGTCCTCCTAAAGTTGAATGATTGTGCCCAATGAATGCTACCTAGCAACAAGTGACAATATGTATGTATATATGACACAGAGAGGAAAAGGGAATCTTAAAGCTATCGTCTCATTGTGAATAACACAAGTATAAGAATTCAGTCCAGATTTTTTTCCTCCACTCATCATCTGTCAACTTGTTTATTGCTCAGTGATACAGGGTGTACAAAATGAAAGAAGAATGTCAAGGAAATGACAAAAGAAAGCAACATCAGCAGGTACATGTCCGTCTATATTATTAACATACGTCCCACACACATTCTCTCACACACACACACACACACGCACACACACGCACACAGTGAGGACCCTTTGGTTTTGTTGCATTTGAAGACCTTTTGCGAGCCATGACAATGACAGCATATATATGTGTGTATATATATATATATATATATATATATATATATATAGAGAGAGAGAGAGAGAGATCTTGAAATAAAAAAATAGACAGAAAATAACACAATAAAATATAATTAAACTGTATTTATTTAATTTTAATTGTTTACATGTGAATATGATTATTTTGTTCTGAAGGTTGCTGCAAGCAAACATATTGCAACTGCAAATGCATCTGTATATAAAGGAGCATGTTGCTTGTGTGTGGGCAAATCATTAAAAGTAATACAATTTAAGCACTGAAGCAAAATTTGAATGACATTAAATTAAGGCGCTTAAAGGCTTATACAAATGAGGTAAATGTAATGGAATCTGCGACCAGTCCAGGGTGTACCCCAACCCTGTGTGAAGTTTTCAAAACTGCAGTTATTAACACTCATTGGACACTTCATTACGTCTTATTCATCTGCACGCTGCCTCTAATGGAAAATGTCTGCCTTCGCAAAAACAATAACCCGAAGGTAGCAATATTGTTTATCATTGGGGTTTCCGTTCATAATGTGAAGTGGTCATGCAGGCTTTGATGGCCACTTTGAAGTCACGTTGCCTTCATATAGCAGCTTGATGTGTGTGACGATGAGGTTGTGTTCCTGTCAGGCCAGATGAGCTCTCTTGCGTGCAAATGAAGAGATAACGACTCACGTTTTAACACGGAAATGTTCTTGTGGTGCAACTGTTGAAGACATTATGGCTGGTCCACGCACAAAAAAAAACAAACATCCATGAGCTCCTTTCCCCACATTACACTGCACGTGTGTGTGTGTGTGTGTGTGTGTGTGTGTGTGTGTGTGTGTGTGTGTGTGTGTGTGTCAGAATGAAGATGGAGGGTAGGTGGTGATGCATGACAAGAGAGAGAGCAAGAAAAACAAGCAGCTCTAATGTTGACGCTCTGACTTTAACTGCGCCCTTGAGGTTCGCCGTGCACGTGGTTGTCAATTTGTGTGTGCACAAGCGCGCGACAGATTGAGGCTGGAAGACTGTGTGTATTTATATGTGTGTGTGTGTGTGTGTGTGTGTGTGTGGATGAAGATGATGAACCTCAGTAGGCTTGACACATTTGGACTAAAGATTACAGTGGCTAATTGAAAAAGAGCAAGTGTTCTGATGACTCTTCTGCGTCCTTTCTATCCCCCATACAGGGTTTTATATTGAATACAGAGCGGTGACTCAAATGCGAGAAACTAATGTGTACCAATAACTTGTCTCATAACCCTTATACACTGCAACATCTAACACGTCTAAGCAAGGTGCTTTGTAAGACATGCAAGTATCCTCAGTGTTTTACCATCACTAGACACATGCTCAATGACTTATGGAAATTGTTCTATAAAAGTTGGCTTGCCAAAATGCTTCAAGCAAAATACAAATATTTTCTTGTTCTTTTGGCAGATTATTTTCCATATCTGAAAAAGTACTTGGTCGCATATAGAAAGTGAAAATGTATTGTTAGTTAAAAATAAGCATTTTAAAAAAACATTTCAGTTATTTCTTCTTGTGGTTAGCATGTTCGCCACTGAGTCGGGAGATCTGGAAGATCTGGGTTTGAATGACTGTTGTACATCTTTGTGTGGAGTTTTGTCTGGCTACTCCGGAATATTCCAAAAACATGCTAGGTTAATTGGTGACTCCAAATTGAGTGTGAATGGTTGTTTGTCTATATGTGCACTGTGATTGGCTGGCCACCAGTCCAGGGTGTACCCCGCCTCTCGCCCGGAGCCAGCATACCACCATGACCCTAATGAGGATAACCAGCATAGAAGATGGATTGAATCTTGTTTGGATTTCCGTTTGTTCAACCAAAAAAACATCCTGCATTCAGTGAGCATTTTAAGGTTTAACAAGTGTTAGATTGAACCTTTGATTGTGTTATCATTCCATACAGATTAGGCCTTCATTAACATTTCTGCTTTCATTGATAATTTAGAGTACGGGAAGAAATTGACAACAAATATTCCTAGAAATCCATAATAGCCCAAATTTAGTACGTTTTTCCTTAGCCCGTTTCCAAGTTTCATTGTTTAAGTACTTTTTGTGAAGTCTTGCTTGCAACCCAACTTTTTGGCAGAGGTAGGAACAGCAGGACCGTTGAATGGTTTGGATGATGAACTCATGGATCAGTCGTCCAGGCTACTCAGGGAGATGCCGTTTGACCGCTCTGCCCCACTTTAACACACACACACACACACACACACACACTCACAGAGGAACAACATGAGGTCAGCCAAACGCGCCTCGCAGTCACTTAGATTCACGTTTAAGCCACGCAACGGACTCGATCGCCCTGACATGGTCTCCGTGCGTTAGCCTGATTCACTTCTTCCACAAGGACAGGTTGGAGCATCCAGTGGAACTTAATAACCGTGTGTCAGCTGCACACACGCAATGACATTAAAGGTAGCTTACCACAGATTGTTTTTGTACCACAAATATATTTTATATTCATGTTGTTTAGCGTGGGAGGTTGGGCGGGGGTATCCGCATTGTATTTTGTTTACATATTTGTGTGCGTTTATTCAACTTCCACAACTTTTCGAATCATTAATTTCCTTCCTTTTTACAATCTCATTCCACCATTCTGTTGTTTTAGTCACTTGTAGTTTAAGTAGAAAAGAGCATGAAGCTTTTTTGGAAGGGATAAATGCTGTAGTAAAATGAAAAAAATGCAGTACAATAATAGATAAAATAAAATAAATGTGTACAGGGAGAGGCGTGATTGTGAGGGACCAACTCCATAGTCTGGTGTCTACCAGTCTACATGTGTTTTGTGGAGTTGGAGAAGGCATTAGAGCATGTTCCTCAAGGAACATGGGGTACCGGACCGCCTAATTCAGGTGGTTCGTTCCCTGTATGACCAGTGTGTTTGGTTTGCATTGCCGGCAATAAGTCGGTTGAATTTCCTGTGAGTGTTGGCTGCCTTTTGTCACCAATTCTGTTCATTACTTTTAAGGACAGAATTTCTAGACACAGCCAGAACATTGAGGGCATCCGGTTTAGTGGCTGCAGGATTGGGTCTCTGCTTTTTGCAGATGATGTGGTCCCGCTGGCTTCTTTGAGCCGTGATGTCAAACTCTCACTGGATCGGTTCGGAGCCGAGTGTGAGACAGCCTGGATGAGAATCAGTACCTCCAAATCCGAATCCATGGTTCTCGCCTATGCCATCAGTTGGGGTTGAAAAATGGAAGTACCTTGGAAACGCTCGGTATCAGAGGAGCGGGCTTCCTTATATGGGCGTGGCTGTAAGCGAGATACGCTGTCTGCCCTCTCCCAAGCTCTGCTTCGCCCACCCTTCCCCAAGCTCCCCTTCTCTGTTTACAAGAGTAAAAGTTATTGGATTTGGTGATTCCCAGCTCAACTGCATTTTACATGGGACAGTTTTTGTGAGCATGAACGTGAAATATCCGCCAAACTATAGTGAAGCTAGAAGCAGTGTGCTCTTCCCGGAAAGATGTATTAATGTCTGACATGCTGTGCGTCCACGAAGGTGTAGAACCACGGTGCTCACCAATGTCTTGTAGTCCCGCAAAAAACGTGTGATAATCACATTTCCACTACCGATGATTTGCCAAGATTGTCTGCTGTTAGTATACATGTGGCTTCTGCGCTCTATGGCTCTAACGGTGCCTCTGACAAAGTGACAAAGTTAGGATGTACTTTAGGAGTGTGACCAATCACAGCGGAGTGGGCTTACCTGGAGGTGGGCCGTGGGTGGAATAAATTAAAACAGACCGCTTTGGCAGGAAGCACAAATTCAAGGAAATACAGTTGGAATAGGTGCAGATTCTGGAAGCTCTAGAACGTTTTCTATGCAGGTTATTGTGTGTAGCTGTTCTTTGAGAGTACACAACGCAAAAACAGTTACAAAATGGACATTAAAAATGTTATTAATATGAAACGGGGGCAAAATAAATCAACAGTGCAGAAGGAGCATGTTGACTCTTTTAATGTATATCAAAAAATAAAATAATTTGCATAAATCTCAAATTAAATGATTCTAAAGGGGGCTTCAAAATAACAGGTAGAAGAAATTGCAGTATTGAAAGTGTTTGTGCTGTACTTATTTGTCGTAAATCTTACTAAATTCTCAGGAGACGTGGTTATTAAGTTATTGCTGTCAATACTGTCATGGGTCATTTCCTATTCTCGAGTTGAAGGCATACAGTTAGTCTTCCTTAAAGTCGTCCGTCACTCACCACGCACACGCACACGCACACGCACACGCACACGCACACGCACACGCACACTCACACTCACACGCACACGCACACTCAGTCCAATGTGTTGAGGAGCGTAGCTGCAGTATCTAAATGTGTAGCATTTGCAGAGTCTTTGGTCTCGGGTCATTGGTCCATTCAAACCTGCATGCCAGGCTTGCTCATGTCCCCGTTGCCCTTGTTCCCTCCTCCTCCTCCTCCTCCTCCTGCCCCCCTGTCATCCTCGTCGTCGCTGTCCAGCTCCTCGCTCTTGCGCTTGCTATAGCGCTCGTAAAGCACCATCAGCACGCCCATCACCCAGGCGGACACGGTGCCCGCCGAGAAGATGACGAAGCCGATGGCGATGAAGAAGAGGTAGTCCCAGTAGCCCAGGCCTTGGTGGCAGTCCACCCGCAGCTGCATGCCCACCTCGGCCAGCCGCCGGCCGGACAGCTCGGGGGGGCTGTGGCAAACGGTCTGGCCCTCGTCTGGAAGAACGATAGAAAAGATTAACATCAACAAAGAGGAGGGAAAGCTTTGGATACACCACTTAACGACTTCAAAGCAAAAAAAAGACAAAAAGACAAAAAGTAGGCTTCGCTACACATCTTATCGTGGACCTATTATGGTCATTTTCAGCCCTTTGTATTGACATGTGTACTCCTATAAAGCAGCTACACATGAGAACCGTCCAGCAGTATTTCCTTGGATTCCCAAAATGGTCTGTTCTAATGTATTCCGCTCAGGGCCCGCCTCCAGGCACGCCCACTCTGCTGTGATTGGTCCACCTAGCTTGTACGGCTAACAGTTTGTCCGGCTCACATGTTAGAAAAAAACTCTCTGAAAAGTGGAAAAAGCATAATATATCTCTTTTAAAATATAACCTTGAGCTTCACCAACTAACACTCAGTTAGCTACAGACGTGGGAACTGTAAGTTTGATCTCTAAACATGTGACTGCTGTGTTAGCATTTTAGCCCACCTACCTAACTAAGCTAGTGTTGCTTCCGTCTGTGTCCTCTTGTCCCACTACTTCATGTTACGTTGCTGTATGTGTTATATATCTACTATGTACTATGTAGTAAGTGCAGATTTACAGTGTATATGTAAAAAGTGGATAAATTACATAATGGGGTTTCTTGGACAAACGCTCTGTGGGACAGACACAGCTCATTAGCATTAAAGCTACATACAGACAAAATGCTGTGTTCCCATTATGGCTTGCTAAAAGCTCTTTTAAACTGTCTCGGGCTACATATTGCAGTACAATATTGTGGCACCTTAACAATATTTAGTCTCATACATGTTGTATGACACGTCACATTGGCGGTCAGAGGTCATGCATGTTTCGCTGTGTGCTCTGCTTGCCCTTTTCATTCTGCCTCAATGACATAGCATCATTAGCATATTGCGCATATATTCATTAGTGTGACTGCAGCTCGTTATTAAGAGACTGTGTCGCCTGCTGTGCTTCTCCAGTCTATCTGACAGAGGCATCAGCCGCCCCCCACCCCCCCATCCTTTTTATCAGGTCATCTAACTTCATCTCTCATTACCAGCACTGCTAATTGTCGTCCTCATCATCGCACCCCCCCCCCCCCCCCCCCATGCTCAATTGACTCTCGGAAAAGACTTTTTAACGCTGTCAACAACGAGGAGAGACGTGAGAGGACACAGGAGACGGGAAAGAGAGAAGGCAATTACATGCAGATAGGAAGTGGAGCACCCACCACCCACCAGTTGGTGGCGTTTTTCCCTACAGTACTTTATAGTTTTTTTTCTATTTCATACAGAGTCATGAGGCATTGTTTTAAAAAAGACACTAACAGGTATGGTGTAGTAGGTAGCCTATATACTGTAAGTGGTCGGTGTCTCACCATTTATATAAAGTTTTATTTTGAAAAACACATCTATAGAGAAGGGCGGCACGGTGGTCGAGTGGTTAGCGCGCACAGCTAGGAGACCAGGGTTCAATTCCACCCTCGGCCAACTCTGTGTGGAGTTTGCATGTTCTCCCCGTGCATGCGTGGGTTTTCTCCGGGTACTCCGGTTTCCTCCCACATTCCAAAAACATGCTAGGTTAATTAGCCACTCCAAATTGTCCATAGGTATGAATGTGAGTGTGAATGGTTGTTTGTCTATATGTGCGCTGTGATTGGCTGGCGACCAGTCCAGGGTGTACCCGCCTCTCGCCCAAAGACAGCTGGGATAGGTTCCAGCACCCCCCGCGACCCTCGTGAGGAAAAAGCGGTAGAAAATGAATGGATGAATGAATCTATAGAGAGTGAAGTAGAGTAGAGAGTTGGCCACGTTCCCTTTCACTGACGGCTGATGACTGCTACCACTCTCCATTAAAGTGCACTCAGGGACCCGTAAGGCCAAAGGTCCTGAACATGGAGATGAAAGATGGAGAAAAGATGGTAGAAATGATGATCTACACATACGTATATTCCTCGCCAGGAGTTGATTTCCCATCCAACGTAAGAACTATTTGTCGTTATGATAATGCTCACCACCAGTTCTCCTTACAGAACTTGCCCAAACTGTCACCTTACATTTCCCTCCTTATTGTCTCAGCTCACTTCCTCTTCCTGTCTCCTCAGTCCTTCCTGTGTGAAAGCCGTCAGGTCACCTCCATCGTTCTTTGTCACTGTCTGCCACATTTTGGGGCCGATCTGCTTGCTACCACCCTACTGAGCTGACCTCCAGCTAACGCCGGGATCTGGGCTCTTGCTGATGTCAGGCAGCTGCTAATTGGAGAGAGGATAACAAGTAGGTTGTATACTGTATACAACAAGTTACTTTGTAACTTTAATTGTGATTTGGCCAACATGACAAAGTTATGAATTTGGTTGCATTTAGATCGTATTATCGACGGGCCGATTGTGATCCTTGATATCGTTGTCAACAAGCACTGTAGCCTCTTCTGGTCCTCCATTTCGCTTGATGTAGACTCCTACTTCGGTACGTGACAACATTTTTTTTACTATATTAGGAAAGCAGGAAGTGAACAAATGTAACAGTTACTGATTGTAAAAGTACCAGATGGAGGGGTAGGATTCAATAAGCTTTGCTTCTTCCTACTCCTTTTGGACATGTGGAACTGGGAACTGATTATGGGATGCACTCAATTGGAATCTGATGCATGTTCAAATGAAATAAAACCATTACCTTTACTATTATAACACGAAAGTTGGGGTTTTACACCACCAATTGAGTGGCGACATTTTAAAGCCCACGCAGAGGTGGATAAAGCTGCTCATGATACTTCTAATCCAGCTACTGGAGTTCATGAACAACTACAACAGGAGGTTGTCTCCAGCCACAGCTGTTAATGCCAATGTTTTTTAACCCGATTATTTGCTTTTGTAGACCAGACACCCGGTGACTATACCCGATTAATTGAATAGCGACTTTAACTGAAGCATTTGTACATTCCTTTAACAAATTATGAAAAATTGAATATGTTATGGAAAGAAAAATGGCACCTTTATCGATGAGGACATTATGAAGTAGGGCTGTCAAAATGAATGGGTTCATTCCAGATGAATTAATTTGCGTGATTAATTCGAGAGACAGTTTAATGCAATTAACACACGGACGGCACACACTGACTGACACAAATCATCTTCTGTGTGTCTTTTTTGTATTCATTATGATTAATTTGAATTAATCCCTTTGATTAAACTCAAACCTTAGTTTTAATGTCTCAAACATTGTGTCACATTTGTCTCTGTAGTAAGTAACTACATTTGATGCAGTAGTTGTGTGTGTGTGTGTGTGTGTGTGTGTGTGTGTGTGTGTGTGTGTGTGTGTGACCTACTGAGTTGCAGAGGTGGGGATATCAGGTGTGTGTGTGTGTGTGTGTGTGTGTGTGTGTGTGTGTGTGTGTGTGCACAACCAAATGCTACACTGGCCAAAAGAGTGAAACAGGGAAATAGAGGGCAGAGTATGAAGATGACAAAGCTGGCCGGAGAGACATGAGAGAGCATGAAGGAAATAGAGTGAAAAAGAGCTGAAGGGAGAATAAATGTTCAATCGCCTGAGCGGCAATGAAAAAAATGGAGCGGGATAAAGAGCGAAAGAAGAGAGAGAGAGAGAGAGAGAGATGTTGCTTGCTGACCTTCACTGGCTCCCCACTTATCCTCTGCCAGAGGAAGAAGAGATCATATGGAGAAATGACGGCAAGGAGGATGGATGGATGGCGGCGTTGTGACTAATGCCGTATTTGAAAAAGAGAGCAGCGCGAAGGCGTGAATGCAGAAAAGGTCAACTATTCTTAGGCTTGGCCGAGTGCCGTGTGATGCGTTTATACCACTAAACGCTCCACATTGGAAGCCTCCAGCTTCTGATAGTCTTGCAGATAAATAATCATTTCATTAGAGTTGAAAAGTTTCTCCGGAATCTTCCGAACTGTACTTAACACTGTGCCCTCTGCTGGTGTGCTTCACACAAACACAGAATTATGTCTGAGTGCTTTTAGAGAGGAGGGGCCCACAGCCGCACTCGCCGCTCACTAGAGGAGCGGTATGTGCTGTCATGTCAGAGTCACCAAAAGATTTGTCACAAGTCGCTTTTCTGAGTAACCAGAGGGGTCTGATTACTCTCTAAATATAGTTGACAACACCCATCCCTTTCCTTGTTCTCTGACAGACCAGGTATGCTTTAATACGGTTAGGAGCCAAATCGATTTGTGGCGGTCCAAAATTAACATTTAACAAATGATCCATCCATCCATCCATCCATCCATCCATCCATCCATCCATCTATGGTCGCGGGAATCTTGGAGCCTATCCCAGCTGTCTTTGGGCGAGAGGCGGGGTACACCCTGGACTGGTTGCCAGCCAATCACAGGGCACATATAGACAAACAACCATTCACACTCACATTCATACCTATGGACAATTTGGAGTCACCAAACATGCATGCTTTTGGAATGTGGGAGGAAACCGGAGTACGCGGAGAAAACCCACGCATGCACGGGGAGAACATGCAAACTCCAGACAGAGATGCCCGATCGGGGAATCGAACCCAGGTTTCCTGGCTGTGTGGGTGTCCAACATTTTTTTCCTTTGGCGGACCACATCCCTAATAATGAAAGGACACATTTTCATTCATTCATTTTCTGCCGCTTTTCCTCACGAGGGTCGCGGGGGTGCTGGAGCCTATCCCAACTGTCTTTGGGCGAGAGGCGGGGTACACCCTGGACTGGTGGCCAGCCAATCACAGGGCACATATAGACAAACAACCATTCACACTCACATTCATACCTATGGACAATTTGGAGTCACCAATTAACCTAGCATGTTTTTGGAATGTGGGAGGAAACCGGAGTACCCGGAGAAAACCCACACACGGGGAGAACATGCAAACTCCACACAGAGATGCCCGATCGGGGAATCGAACACAGGTTTCCTGGCTGTGTGGGTGTCCAACATTTTTCCTTTGGGCGGACCACATCCCTAATAATGAAAGGACACATTTTATGTATATATATTTTGACTTGACTATTGAATATTCTAACTTCATTTCCAACTGTTTTTGTTTGTTTCAGTCGTGACTTGAAGAGGCATTCAAAGGCAAGCGGTTCTCAAGGTAAGGTATAATTACTGTACGTGGGCATGGGTCGGTACACAAGATGTCAGTCGAGTAAGGCAAATGTATCCAAATATGGCAAAAAAACAGGCAAAAGTCAAAAACCAGGCAGCGCAAAAACTAGAAATGTTAGGATGCGACATACGAGTTTAGCAGAAATTTGCAGCTAAGTAGATAGTATTCATAGGGAGCAGGTAATCGGAGGAGATGAGCAGGGAATCAGGCAGGGGAAGGGCTTGGCATAATGAGGGCTTGGCAACAGGTGTGACAGGTGGCAGGCATGACAGTTTCCATTCATCCATTTTCTATGTCTTATCCTCACCCCGGTCATGGGAGGTATGCTAGAGCCTACACCAAAACCTTGTTAACCTTGTTTACTCTTTAATGTTTTGTTTTTATTCTTGTAAAATTAATGGAAAATTTAATTGGACATTTAACATTAAATTAAACATTTAGTTGTATTTTTACAACGTGTCGAGGGCTAATTATAAACAGCCATGAACTGTAAATGGGCCGCACTTATTGTTCATATTACCAATAACTGCCCTATAAAGAGTAAATATTTCAAGAGGAAATTAATTAGAATAACAGAATTACAATGAATATAATATAGTAAAGCGACACGGTGGATGAGTGGTTAGCGCGCAGACCTCACAGCTAGGAGACCAGGGTTCAACTCCACCCTCGGCCATCTCTGTGTGGAGTTCCCATGTTCTCCCCGTGCATGCGTGGGTTTTCCCATGTAACCAAAGACAGCTGGGATAGGCTCCAGCACCCCCGCGACCCTCGTGAGGAAAAAGCGGTAGGAAATGAATGAATGAATAATATAGTAAAAAATATATATATTTTATTTTGTATTTTGAAGATCGGATCAAATTGGCGTCCGCCATGAGATTGGGCTGATCCGGTTGCCATGTAACGCTTCTAATCATAGGCCACACTCCAACATGGTAGGTGCCGCTTGATTCCCGCCACCGAGAAGAATAACATACCGCCATACACACATGTCCGCGGAGTACCTTGGTAAAGTTAGTTTAACATTGGATATTTGGCTCGGTGGCTACAGCGGTAGTTATCCCTCACTGTGAGTGGACTGCTGTGTCATGGTGCAGGGCGATAACCGCTGTTGTTTAGACTAAAGACCTTCAGTAAATTACTGTTGCATTGAAGAGAGTTTGATTAAAAAAAAAAAAGTCATATATTCTAATCTATAACCATCTCAAATGACTAGTCCTACCCCAAAAGTATTTTCCATGGCCATATTTTCCAATTTGATCTCTTATTGGATGGGCTTTTATTGGCTTGGGCACCTGACTCACAGAGGTTTGATACAAAAGCCAACAATATTGTCAGAAATACTGAAGACCTATTTTCATAACCATATTCAATTCCACAAGTTCATGTTTGTAATAAAAGCTTATTGTTACCAGATCGGTGCCGGATCATAATAGATCGGCAAGACAAAAAAAATGGATCTGATTGGAAGCCAAAAAATGTGAACCGGGACGTGCCTAGTAATTAATGCAGTTAATCGATTACAAAATTAATCATGCTAATCACATGAATAATCTGTGATTAATCATGATTAATCAATCTGGCCTTGGACTTAATTATGTAGACTTTATCTATGGAAGTACTACAATTGGCTTGAATTTAGTGTCGAAATAAAAGTATGGTTGCTAACTGCAGTCCATTGGTCTCCTGTCAGTGCTTCCACCTTCTCCCCCCATCTCCATCTATACGCTGATTAGCATACGCAGTGACATAATTAAAGTGTTTATAAATAGCTCTCTGGCCTGCAGGTTAATGCTGTGGTAGTTTGGACATGTGTAATATACAAACATGATGTATCATTTTCATGTACAGTATATGTTTAATCAATGATTAGAAGCAATGACTACATCACCCCGACTGGGGCACACGCGTACCCTGTGGAGGAGCGCCACGGCACCACACCGTGCGCACGAGCTGGGTGATTGGAGGGACAGGTGTCCACCATGCCGTGTCACCACCGTGCGTATAAATACTCTGATAAAGTGTGCTAAATATGCAATTGGAATATGGATACAAAGAAAATGACTTTTACAAGGTTATCAAAGAGCGTCCATATCAATAGCTATCATCGTGCTGAAAAGTTATTTCGCTCCATTTTAATTTTGACTTTATCCGCGTTATCGACCTTTTTTCTTTTTTTCCACCAAGTATGCCTCACCTTCCCATTTAGTCCCAAAAGATGAAATAAAAGTGTGGCAATTTTAATACTCGGACCTTAAAAGAGTGAGCGATAAGAGCGGTGACAAGCGGCGGAAATGTCAAGGACATCCCGGCAAAGATGTCGTGGCTGACTGATGGGATGTGGGAGTTTTTTAAAAAAAACATACATAAGAGTGACAAAGAAACAAAGTGACTCATCCCAGTAGTCACTAATAACTACCAGCTCTGGATAAAATACTGTATCCTGAAACATCGTTTGCTTTAGCTCCATCCAGGCATTTAGGTCAGACTCGTTTTCAATGCGGGCCACATCACACTTGTGTTGGGTTAAACTGCTTCCAGTCCTGACCACCATACATGGATTTCTGTGAAGAAGGATTCAATGTTAATAAATGAAATATTTTTGTGATTTGAAAACCTACTTTGTACGACCCAATATAGTAGACTTAATAATAGATAATAAGCCATCTTTGACATAAATAAGCATTGGCATCTCATCATTGTAACATTGCTGACAGCTAGAGTGTAGTACTACTGTACTACACTCTACTGTTTGTGGTTTCACAATGCACTTCAATCGCTTTATCAACAAGCAGAGAACACATGCGTGAACATTCACACAGGAGCTGCTGTCAGCCGCTTTCTACACTGCTAACCTGCTGCTAGCACTCAGCTAACACTCTACTGTAGCTCATAATGCCTTATATTTGTGTTTTCGTTTAGCCATTTTTCTACTTGAAAATGCTTTATCAGGCCATTAACACGTACAGTTTGCTAAATATGCATACTTGAATGGATGAATGTACCTACAAATTTTTGGTCTAAATTGAAACAAATTTTGCCATGGCGGGCTTTCACAGGACACAGCAAACTATGCGTCCTTGAGTTTGACCACTGTGCATTAGGGGCAGTGAGGAGCTATGCCCCACTCGTCAAGACAACAGACTTATTTTTCTTTGATGGCACTCTGATGGCACTTCCTGTCCTCTACACGTCTGTCCGCCCAACACTAAAGTGCCCTCGGGAACACATTAACTGTGACACACACAAGCAGGAATGCTATTTACATCGGAAATAACTTATTTACTCTTATTTTGTCTACTATATTGAGTTATATGATTGTAAAGCCATTTACAATACATTGATGAGAAAATAGCCATCACAGGAAGTACACTGTTCAGAAAAAACTGCCAATGTGTTTTCTTATTACTGTCTAGTATGTCTTAATTTGTCTTATTATAGCTACTAAATTGAGTAATACAAATGTAAAGCTGACTATGGGGTCTCCTTTCATGTCTAGGGTGCTCTAATAATATTAGAAATCATATCATAAATAGGTTTTCTGTATCTTACTTAAATTTACTTAACACAGTCAGGTCTTGAGTCAATAAATGACGGACAGCTGTAGATGTTGAACAATCTCAGGTCCAAATTCAATGATCAGATGGACCCAAATTCACCCTGTCACACAACAAGACCTTGTAGAAGGTCTTCTCAGAAGGGAATATAAACTTTTTCAGCACAAACAAATCTGTCCCATGACTTTTGCCCGTACAATGTGTTTTGGCTAGGGTGCACAAGTAGGCCAGTTGAATTCGATATGCGTTTCTCCACAGCAGCTGGGATGGAGGAGTCGCTCCTGGTGATGAATAATGAATGTGTGCCTCCACCTGTATTGAATTGGCATGAATGAATTTGACTGGCACATTCAGACCATGTGTCTCATTAGTCCTCATCTTGTTTGTCCCTAACTGAAAAGTCCATTTGATGTCCACAAAAACTCCAGACCTCTTTCTTCTTTAGAGCTCTTAGCGGATGACTTTACATTACAACACGTCAGGCTGTTCAAGATAACTCTTAGGGCGAGTAGAGAGTGCAGGAGGAAAGACACTGGAGGGCAGACAAACCAATGCAGACATTTCATGGAAACTCTTCAATAGGTTGGAACATTGTAGTTAACAAATAACATGGCTGGCAGCCTATACTATATGCTATGTATCATCTGCAAAATGGAGTACCAAGCAAAGCACTACGTAGGGGTGCAGCAATACACAAAATTCACAGTTTGGTTAGGTTAATTGGCGACTGAATGTGAGTGTGAATGGTTGTTTGCCTATATGTGCCCTGTGATTGGCTGGCGACCGGTCCAAGGTGTACCCCGCCTCTTGCCTGAATACAACCGGGATAGGCTCCAGCATACCCCCGCGACCCTCGTGAGGATAAGCGTTAAAGAAAATGAATGAATGGATCAAATTTGTTGACATTTTTCTCACATGCGTCTTGATTTACTTTTAGGTGTTGCCACAAATTAGTCGTGTTCTTTGCTTTGCTGGTGCTGGAGCCCTGGCTAACTTGCACACTGCATCTAACGTAACGCCTCCACTTTTACACTTCCTTTTTGCCTGTCAAGTGAAAATATATACATTTAGTGCATTTTGTGCATGAACATAGCATTTGATGCTATAGTTGAGCATTTTAAAAGAAAAACAAGCGGCTGTATTGGGCTGAAAGTGATAACACATAGGCTAATATAAACGGTAAAAGGCTTAGCACATAGAAAATTGATGGATGGATGTATGTTCAAAGACAAAGACATCTTACAAATATCAATGCGTCATATTTACGAGCTATTGAAAAGTTCTATCTGCAGCCACTGTCTATTTGCAAACAGCTGAAAAACAAATGTTGAAGCAAACATTAAAAAGTAAAAAAAAGTTGCCCACCAACAAGCTGCTTTCTAAACAGGTAATATATCAAATGACAACTCAAAAGGACTTTGTATGAAGACATGATCTTGTGAATGTGAACACTTTAAAATGAGTTATAATAGTCTTGGATAATGAATGTATTTAAAGTGTATTTAAAATACGTTCTCTAAAGCTTGTGTGAAAACTACACCCTTCTCCTTAACAGCGTGGCACAAAAGTATAGTGTTATTTTCTTTTACAAAGTCACATATTTAAGCATATATAAGCTAGTCGGCGAATTGCGTCAGATTTTAAGCCCTCGCTAAAGTTTATGGTCACTAAAATGAGTGAAGGAGCTGGACCAAGTAAAAAGGCAAAAACATATCACTTCCATACGGAATGGGAGGTGGACTTTTTTTTCACAATGTCTTTTTCGAAGTGCGTTTGCCTCATATGCCATTCTACCATCGCAGTACCAAAGAAGGGTAATTACAAAAAATGTTAATAGTTAATTATGTGTGTTTTGCAATATTGGCTCATTTGGTTATGTAAGGTACATCAACATACATTGTACGTACAAATAATCCTCAATACATTTGAAAATAAATAGATGTTTTGCATTTTTGTAGTGGGTAGATCATTTTGACTCGGTCATTTTAAAAGTATGCTGAAAAAGTGTGAGCACCCCTGCTGTGAGGGAACGACTGAATCGCGGTGCAGCAAAAAAAATCATAGCGTATATACGTATCATATATATGGCAAAGCCAGCCAACATTTTGAGCATGCCAGCCACGGTGATGTGCTGGAGCAGAGGAGGAGGAATCACACAGCGTGTGTTAAATAACCTACCATGGGGCCAAAGAAAGTTGTGCGTGATAAAGAAAAATGACAAACACTGTTGGATTTCATCCCGCCAGGATGCACGGAAAGTCCACCTGAACAGTTCTGTGTGGAATTATCCATTCCTCTATTTTCTATGCCGCTTATCCTCACTAGGTTCGCCAGTATGCTGGAGCCTATCCTAGCTGTTTTCGGGCGAGAGGCGGCGTACACCCTGGACTGGTCGCCAGCCAATCACAAGGCACATATAGACAAACAACCATTCACACTCACATTCATTCCTATGGACAATTTGGAGTCGCCAATTTTTTCGCCATGTTTTAGGAATGAGGGAGGAAACCGGAGTACCCGGAGAAAACCCACGCACGTATGCGGAGAACATACAAATACATACAATACATACAAAAATGCCAAGCAGCGATTCGAACCCAGGATTTTTTCCCGAAATGTAGTTTTTACTCATATTTTGGGGTATTTGGAATGGATTAATTGCATTACCATGTGACACCAATAACATGTAGCTAAAGCATCATAGCTAGTGACTAGCCTGACAATGTAGCTAAAGCATCATAGCTAGTGACTAGCCTGACAATGTAGCTAAAGCATCATAGCTAGTGACTAGCCTGACAATGTAGCTAAAGCATCATAGCTAGTGACTAGCCTGACAATGTAGCTAAAGCATCATAGCTAGTGACTAGCCTGACAATGTAGCTAAAGCATCATAGCTAGTGACTAGCCTGACAATGTAGCTAAAGCATCATAGCTAGTGACTAGCCTGACAATGTAGCTAAAGCATCATAGCAAGTGACTAGCCTGACAATGTAGCTAAAGCATCATAGCTAGTGACTAGCCTGACAATGTAGCTAAAGCATCATAGCTAGTGACTAGCCTGACAATGTAGCTAAAGCATCATAGCTAGTGACTAGCCTGACAATGTAGCTAAAGCATCATAGCTAGTGACTAGCCTGACAATGTAGCTAAAGCATCATAGCTAGTGACTAGCCTGACAATGTAGCTAAAGCATCATAGCTAGTGACTAGCCTGACAATGTAGCTAAAGCATCATAGCTAGTGACTAGCCTGACAATGTAGCTAAAGCATCATAGCTAGTGACTAGCCTGACAATGTAGCTAAAGCATCATAGCTAGTGACTAGCCTGACAATGTAGCTAAAGCATCATAGCTAGTGACTAGCCTGACAATGTAGCTAAAGCATCATAGCAAGTGACTAGCCTGACAATGTAGCTAAAGCATCATAGCTAGTGACTAGCCTGACAATGTAGCTAAAGCATCATAGCTAGTGACTAGCCTGACAATGTAGCTAAAGCATCATAGCTAGTGACTAGCCTGACAATGTAGCTAAAGCATCATAGCTAGTGACTAGCCTGACAATGTAGCTAAAGCATCATAGCTAGTGACTAGCCTGACAATGTAGCTAAAGCATCATAGCTAGTGACTAGCCTGACAATGTAGCTAAAGCATCATAGCTAGTGACTAGCCTGACAATGTAGCTAAAGCATCATAGCTAGTGACTAGCCTGACAATGTAGCTAAAGCATCATAGCTAGTGACTAGCCTGACAATGTAGCTAAAGCATCATAGCTAGTGACTAGCCTGACAATGTAGCTAAAGCATCATAGCTAGTGACTAGCCTGACAATGTAGCTAAAGCATCATAGCAAGTGACTAGCCTGACAATGTAGCTAAAGCATCATAGCTAGTGACTAGCCTGACAATGTAGCTAAAGCATCATAGCTAGTGACTAGCCTGACAATGTAGCTAAAGCATCATAGCTAGTGACTAGCCTGACAATGTAGCTAAAGCATCATAGCTAGTGACTAGCCTGACAATGTAGCTAAAGCATCATAGCTAGTGACTAGCCTGACAATGTAGCTAAAGCATCATAGCTAGTGACTAGCCTGACAATGTAGCTAAAGCATCATAGCTAGTGACTAGCCTGACAATGTAGCTAAAGCATCATAGCTAGTGACTAGCCTGACAATGTAGCTAAAGCATCATAGCTAGTGACTAGCCTGACAATGTTGATGCCTGCCACAACTGAAAACTAGCAGCTTGGTTCAACGCTACTCGGATCTACTTGCCTTGGTTGGACTGCGGTTTTCTACTTTGAAATGAGAACCCATGCTGCATTTAAAGTATCAGTTGGAATGAGACGCGCTAACAATCGATAGCAGTCAGGTTTTCTTGTACTGATTTTGTTTCAGAGGAGACACTGGGCAGAAAGAAAACAGAGCGCTGCAGCCAAGTGGAGACTGTGGAGTAATAATACGGTAGAATCCAGAGCGATGGCATGGCAGCAGGACATTTGATGATGATGATGATGACGATAATAATACTACAATAATGACAAATCGCATGTCGCACTTGCAATCCCAACTGAACAGGTACTAGAAATAGTACCTGCTTATAGAGTAGAGTGTTGTTAGATAAGAGTATACAATATCACATGAAACTACTACAAGAATCCAAATAGAAATATACACAAATGGAGGAAAACCATGTCAGCAAACTGCTGTAAGTCCTTGATTATTAAGATTAAGATATGCCTTTATTCGTCCCTCAGTGGGGAAATGTGTAATTATCACACATTACATTAAGCAATGGCTAGATTCAGCTTAGATTATTTCATCAACTTCTTATGGCAATGCCAGTCAGTGTAAATGGTCTCCATAGTGCCCTTTTTTTGCCGCTTAGATCCCTGTATGGATTGGAAAGGGTGCATAAGTGGCAGCTAAAAATACAACGTAAAAGCAGGATCTTGAACACATCACAAACAATCACAACTCCTCAGTAAAGTGGATTTTTCTCCTGAGAATCGACCCCCATTTGTCGAGATATCAGCCCCTCCACCCACCACCAGCACCCACCCCTTCTTCCTGAGTGAGTGAGTTAGCGTAGCTGGTGCTTACAAAGACACGCTTGCCTGCACCTGATTCATATTCGCCCTGAGAGATAACGATAGCTGCAATCTCTGTACATTAGACTCACTGCCTTCCAGTTAAGAGTGGCTGCGTATTTTTCAATGGAGGACTGGGGGGGGGGGGGTATTGAGCATTCAGGACTACTTCATGCTCCCTTGACCGCTTTCACTCTGTTGAACCTTGTCACTCCACATGCAGTGTCAGGCATACATGTAACTAAGTTCAAAGTATTTTTTAAAAACACATTTTTCAAAAAATAAAATCCCTTGTTTATCGGAGTTAATTGGTTTCAGCCCTGACTGTGTTAAGTGAATTCAATATTAATATAAAAGGGTTATTTTCATAATTAGAGTATATGAAACTTTTTATGACATTCTAAATACAGTTTTTACCATTATTGGAGCACCATAGACATGAAATAGCACCCCTATAGTCACCTTGACACTTGTATTACCCAATATAGTACATATAATAATACAAAATAAACCATCGTAGACATGAATAAGATAACATTAGCATTGACAGCTCCTGCAGCGGCTAATGTCTCATCAATGTAATGTTAGAGACCAGTGTAGAATAATACTCTATTGTCGCTGTGTGTGATTAAAATGAGATTCACAATCCATTTCAGTCGCTTTATGAACAAGCAGAGAACACATGCAATTAACATTCACACAGGAGCTGCTGTCGGCCGCTCTCTACACTGCTAACCTGCTGCTAGCACTCAGCTAACAGTACTGTCGCCATATAATGTTACTTCTCAGGCTCCGCTTGTTAAGTTACAGATACTGTATTACACTTCATATAAAGTCTCCTGATTGCTTTGGATTTGTGTTCATTTTGCCATTTTTGCGACGTTCAAACCGTGACATAGCGAGGGATGATTGTACCTAATAAATCGTGCTGTTTTGTGGTTGAATACGGCCTATTATTAGTGAAAACAGGCTTGAATTATCTCAATAATTCCTCACACATACTACTGTTGCGGGTGTAACCCCTGGCAACCTAAAACTCAACTCTGAACCCCTGATGTCACTTCCTGTCCGCCACCCCACTATATTGGTTAATATGAGTGTAAAGGTGACTATAGGTGTTATTTCATGTCTGTCTTCAAAAGTATTTGACATACTGTATAAATAAGGTGTCCTACTTTGTGCAAATTATGGTTGTTTTTTCTCATGTAAAACGTGTGTGTGTCTTTGTACGTCTCTAAGGATATGCTAACATGTCTTACAAAGATTTTTGACCACAACCCATAGGGGGCGGTACAAATGCGGACATAGCCTTGACCAATTCTGTGATTGATGTGTTAAAAACTTTTCAAGAGCTTCTTAATCCTGCCTCTATAGACCATGAAAGTGTCTCCTTTGAGCCTCAGACTACACACACTTAAGTGAAGCGGAGTGAGTGTCTTAAAATACACTCTCCTCAACGGGGGCTGATTTTGTCCAGCATGTTATTCTAATATCTGGACAGGGAGTCACAAAGAGTGGGAATGCACTCATGCAGGAAGAGGTAGAAAAGGACAAAATTCCCAGCATGATCCAGGTGATCAAGAGGGTACAAGCACTCACTTGACCTTCTCGCACATAAGCATCGACTTCCAGTATATTTACAAACACTGTCCGGTGGATTTTTACACGTGTCGTCTCTGTCAAATGGAGGTGCCATGAAGGGTAGTTTGGAGCGGCCCGGGAAGCACGGAAGCCAAATCTCCAGATTGCTCTGACTCCGAGGTCAAACCATTAGCTGCGCATTGGATGGCAGAGGGAAGCGTGTGCACGGAAAGGAGTATGGCGTGACGGACGCCCGGCATTAACATGAAAGGAGTGGTGAATGGAGCGATAAGTGGCCCACTATCTGAGATTAAACTGAAGAGCGCCCAGCACTGCAATCGCATCATCTTAATGAGCTGATGTGACAACAAGCAAGGTGAAGACCTTGGAGTGTCTTTGGTGAAGTGTAGACCCTGCTCCGACCTGACTTTGGAAGCTTGGGTACGTATTGTAGCTGGACAGTTACCTTCGACCTAGATGGAAGGTGCGGCAAGAACGCTGCTTCTTCTGTCTAAAAGATCTCACTTCCTCCATCTCTCCTCACCTTGGAATTTGAAGCCCTCTATCTGTACCCAAAGGCAGAGGTCCTCTGTGTCACAGTCACACTTCCACGGGTTCCCGCTGAGGCCCAGAGACCTCAGAGCCGGCAGACTGATCAGACCACTGATGTTGAGGACCGTCAGGTTGTTCCGGCTCACATCCAGAACCTGCAGAGCCACGTTCTCCGAGAAGGCATCCGGGTGGATCTCTCCGAGACCGGGGTTATCTGTCAGGCGCAGCATGACGAGGGATGCCAGCGGCCCGAAAGTCCGGTCCTCAATCTGTAGCAAGATGTTGAAGGACAAGTCCAGGTAGGCGAGTTTGCGCAAGTTCCCGAAGGTGGACTCTGAGATTTCGGTGAGGGAGTTGTTACTGCAATCCAGGTAAACCAGATCAGACAAGTAGTTGAGCTGCAGCGCTGGCAGATCTACAATGCGATTGTTGGAGATGATGAGCTGCCGGGTAGCCAGGGGTAGGTCGCTCGGGAACAGGACCAGATCCTGCCCGGCACACTGGACCACCAGCTGGTCGTCGCACACACACCTGTCGGGGCAGCCAGCGGTCAAAGCCGGCGAGGGGGCCACCCCCATCACGAAGATGAAGAGGAAGAGAAGTTGCAGGGAGTGGGTGCTGGGCTCGCATGAGAAACGCATGACGGGGCCGCCCGGAGCGTCATGCATTCGGGTCGAGCTGGACCGGGGCTCCCTCTCTGGTCATCTTGCATGGGCCAGAGAAGCGGCACTGTGAGGCTGCAGGCTTTGGATGTCCAGATGACGACTCCTTGCTGGAAGAGGCAGACAGGTGACCCAGGTAGGCGAGCGGTTCAGCGGTCCCAGCTGAGGTGCTGAGCCACTGGATGACTCCGTTGGTGACTCATCTTTGGGAGTTAGTTGTCCCCCGCGGAGTGCATGGTGCCAACACGACTGACCTGCACCTCCGATCCTTGCTGACCTTCTCAACGGATGAATGAGCCGTCCTGGCTTCCCCTTCCTCCTCCACGCGTCTCTCTGAGAGACGAGGCTGCAAACACGTCCTTCCCTCTGCTCTGCTCCGTGCGCTACTGACGCTGCCTCGCTCTCTGGCGCTCCACGCGTGTGCACGTGGCGAACAGAGCCATGCACGGTGGCGCCGTACGCCAAGGGATAATCGTGTCACTTGCGGCGCTGATGTCACCAGGTGTCGCCCTCGGGGGGGCAGGCGATCAGCGGACGAGAGTGCCTAAACTCCAGACAAGGGAAACACGATTCTCTCTCTGACACACTCACACATACTCTCTCTCTCTCTCTCTTTCTCTCTCTCTAATGAAACCAAACATGTTTCTTAAATCTTGGTTTGGGCTCCTATAAATACAACAGTAATAATATAATAATAATAATAATGATGTGTCTCTCTCAAACACATACACTATTTGTCTCTGGGTGCTCTAAAAAAACACAACCAATAATGTACAAATGTAGTTGCATGATTTGTGATAAAACTACATCCCAAGATTGGACAAAACATGTAAAAAAAAAAACAAGACATTTAAAAAATATGTATGTCATAAACTGTTTGACAGTTTATTGATGCAGACATCTGAAAACTGGCCATGGAAACTTCATTCACATTATATACACACACAAGTGACATCGCCAACTAGTGGCCCGGCATGCATATTACAGTCATCGGTGTAGATGAATGTTGTTTTTGTCTTATTATGCTTTTTCCACTTTTCTATTTGAGTCAATTGTTGCTAGGCGGAGTTCATGTGGCGCAATAATACTCATCTTAATGCTTCAGAAGATAAAAGGACAGGGAGAGTTGGCAATTAGTCCAAACAAAAATCACAAAAAGGCCTATCAGCTTATTCATTTTGCATTTCAATAGTTTGTAGCAAACTTGTTCTTTTGACTCAGGCGGCAACTACTGGATCTGACAGGGTGCTGCACCACTTATTGCAGAAGCATCTTGGGAGCTTGGGAACGTACCTGCACTTTTTTTGGACCTGTCTTCACAAGACTAACACAAGTATGTTACGGTTTGTATGTGTGTGTGACTGTGTGTGATTCTTTCTTTAATAACAGAACAAGATTCATTCATTCATTCATTTTCTACCGCTTTTCCTCACGAGGGTCGCGGGGGGTGCTGGAGCCTATCCCAGCTGTCTTCGGGCGAGAGGCGGGGTACACCCTGGACTGGTTGCCAGCCAATCACAGGGCACATATAGACAAACAACCATTCACACTCACATTCATACCTATGGACAATTTGGAGTGGCTAATTAACCTAGCATGTTTTTGGAATGTGGGAGGAAACCGGAGTACCCGGAGAAAACCCACGCATGCACGGGGAGAACATGCAAACTCCACACAGAACAAGATATTTAATAATAATTTGCCCTGAACGCAGCAGCCTGTAAAAAAAACACACACACACAAACGCACACAAACGCACACAAACGCACACAAACGCACACAAACGCACACAAACGCACACAAACGCACACAAACGCACACTGATTATAACAGACCTCGTCTCATATGCTCCACTGGCTAATTTCTTCTCCTTCTGTCCCCCCAGCGGTGTCTTGACTACATTATGTATTCAGATTGAATTGGGGGCGCCGCAGTTTATTAACTTTTTTTCCTCTCCATATTTACATTTTTAATTGAGGCCGTTTGTCAGAACACCGGTGGTCTCTGAAGGATACATCTTGTGTCACCCCAATTGTCTTATTGAATATATGGTGGTGTGAATAAGTCTTTGCCCCCTTCCTGAGTTCTTGGTTTTTTGCATGTCTGTTCAAACAAATGTAATTATTAGTCAATGACAACACAACGGAACACAAAATGCAGTTTTTAATGAACTGCCTTTTTAAGGTCATGCCACATCATCTCAATAGGATTCAGGTCAGGATGTGACCTGACTAGGCCAATCCAAAATCTTCATTTGTGTTTTTCAGCCATTCAGTGGTGGACTTGCTTTTGTGTTTTGGATCATTGTCCTGCTGCAGATCCCACGTTGAGGTCACCAAAAGATGGCCAAACATTCTCCTTCTGGATTTTTTGGCTAGAGTGTAGAATTCATGGTTCCATTGATCACAGCAAGCCCCAGACCATCACACTACCACCACCATATTTTACTGTTAGCGTGATGTTCTCTGAAATGCGGCGTTCAAAAGGTTTATTTTGTGTCGTCAGACCACAGAGTATTTTCCTAAAGTCTTGGGGATCATCAAGATGTGTTCTGGCTAAATGGATGTCTGAATGTTTTTTTTTTCTTGGAACTCTGCCGTGCAGGCCATTTTTGCCCAGTGTCTTTCTTATGGTGGCGTCATGAACACTGACCTTAACTGAGGCAAGTGAGGCCTGCAGTTCTTTGGATGTTGTTGTGGGGTCATCACTGAACTCTTGGGTTATTTTAGTTGGCTGGCCACTCCTGAGAAGGTTCACCACTGTTCCATGTTTTCGCTATTTTTTGATAATGACTCTCACTGTGGTTTTCTGGAGTCCTAGAGCTTTACAAATAGCTTTATTACCGTTTCCAGGCTGAAACATGTCAATTAATCTCCCTTAAAAATAAGAAGTTTCATTTAGAAACTGCATTTTGTGTTCAGCTGTGTTGTCATTGACTAATATTTAAATGTGTTTAATGATCTGAAAGATTTAAGTGCAACAAAAACATAAATCAGAAAGGGGGAAAAACACTTTTTTCACACCAGTGCATATGGAAGCAAACATTTATATCTTGACACTTTTCATAGGTTGCAGGTTTAGGACCATAGGCTCACATACAGATATTATTAGTTATTATTTAACAATTTTAAATAAGTCCAAGATGTGCCACAATAGTGTATTGGAGGTGTTGTGTTCAAAATCTAGCCTTGATGCAGGAATTTAGACACGATAAAAGTGCTTTTAGTAGCCCTATTGGGAACACATGATTTTGTGTGTGTGTGTGTGTGTGTGTGTGTGTGTGTGTGTGTGTGGAGCTTTAATGCAAATAAGCTGTATTTGTCTAGCACAGAGTGTGTGTTTCTGAGAAGCGCTATGTTGCACTTTATCCACTTGTTTACTGACACTGTAACACTGTAAATCTGCACATGTCCAAGATATAGATGCCATACATCACTGGGGATGGCCCATAAACCATAAAACCACCTTCACAAAAACAACAAACACATATTTGACTTATTTTTTGAAGAGAATATATCATAGTATCATGACGCCCATCGAGTTGTGGACTCCTATCGAATAGCTACTCAGAAAAGTTTATAGATCTTCCAGAATCTGCACCTATTCCAGCTGTATTTCCTTGGATTTCCAAAACAGTCTGTTTTAATTTATTTCACCCACGGCCCGTCTCTGTGCTGTGATTGGTCCCAGTCCCAAGCGCTCCCAAGGACTTCTGGATTACTGCCGAACCCCACTTTCTAATTTTGTGGGTATAGGAGTTGATAATAAATGAACAAACCTTTTTGGAGAGCCACTTGAAAAGTGTTCAGGAGCTACTGGTAGCTCATGAGCGACTGGCAGGAGACCTCTGACTTACCTTGTATGAAGTCAAACAGTGGTAATTTAGGTCCGTAACGTAGGTGTATTGAGTGCAGACAATCTTGGCACAGCATCGGTAGTGGAAAATTTTTTGCGGGACTACCCGTGTTTAAAAACCTTGGCAATCTTGTAATTTGCACGCATGAAGGTAAGACACAATTAGGACACTGATAAATTGTTTGAGCTTATTGGGTATCGTCATAATATCAAAAAATTACATGAGTGAATAGACTCCCATCACAAACTTTGGGTCATACCGATGATGTATGCATTTATCTGTAACCATTTTCAAGCTACAACCTTTTGAAATAGTAATATCAAAACTGAATATTTTCTTGAAAAAAACAACTAAACGGTTAATAATATCATATTAATAATAACGTATTCCCCCTGTCATAACGCCGGGCCCCCAGTTTTAAACCCACTGCTCTGGAGACACACATGACTGTTACAACAGTATTGAAAAGTCACTTTTGCATAATAAATATTGATCAAGTCGGGTCATTAAGACACCAAACCGTTGACACAGAGGGGGCAGACAGGCCGCCCCACCCCTTTCCCATCAAATAGAAACGTCTTTCTCCAGGCTCCGTTTGGTTCCTCCGTTCCTGACACATCAGTACAAGAGATGGATATCAGCAGCGCAACTCAACAGGCTGCAATTTTTCTCCTGTCAGCTCCACTTCACATGGCAGTCATGACTAATTCATTGTGTCGCGTACCCTGGCCTGCCTACCAATGTGTGCATGAATCATTTAGGATCATATATGGAGCTATATGGTGGATGAATATGAGAGTTTTCTTTGCATGGAATGGAGTGCATGCTGTAAAAAATGCCATTTGTACTGTCCACATGTGTGAGGACATTAGCAGAGTACTAAACACATGCAGCCTCTGTTCCATTGAAAAATGCTTTCAGGTTAAAGGCTTGACCTTCCACAGCGGGCATCATCTTTTTTTTTCATAAATTTGATTATGTGTGCCACCCATCCTAATAGTGAAAATGAGTATTTATAGAAACATTAAGCTCACTTATCTGTGAAGGTGCTGAAATATGCGCCATACTTTCCTTCTCTGGTAATGATGTAACAATTGCATTCATTCATCAGTATTAGGTTGCTTCATTAGCTGAAATGACAGACAGAGGGAAAGGTCAGCGACCTCTGTGTGACCCTCGGAGGCATAAAATGTGCTTCGAAAGCATCAACGCTGCACACAGATGTGTTGCAAATACTGCAAAGGACCGGTCATGAAATCACAATATTATGTATGCAATATTTATTCATGCTGCGTTATTGTTATTCAGAATCAGTCCAACTTAACTTTGCTTTTTGTATATGCTAAGACGTGATCTACAGTACATTTCAAGAAAAAAACAGTCGCCAGCCAATCACAGGGCACATATAGACAAACAACCATTCACACTCACATTCATACCTATGGACAATTTGGAGTCACCAATTCACCTAGCATGTTTTTGGAATGTGGGAGGATACCAGAGTATCCCACCCATGCACGGGGGGAACATGCAAACTCCACACAGAGAAGCCAGAGAGGGGAATCGAATCCGGGTCTCCTCGGTGGGTCACCACTCGTCCACCGTTGCAGCACATTCTAAAAAAAATAAAAAAACAAGGGCAAAAATGGAAAAATCAGCAGTAATTTCATTAGAATAAAGTCAAACTGTCAATACAAAAGAGTTGCACTCTAATGAGAACAACTTGTCATTTTACAAGAATAGCATTGGAAAAATAACTGCATTTTAGTTGAATAAATATTTATTTAGTTCATATTTTTCCACATTTATGCTCACTACTTATGTATTATTTAAGACATAGGTGTTGTTTTTGTAAAGTCATAATATTATGTGAAAAAAAGAAAACTAAATAAAGTTGTAATTTCTGGAAATTTTGGTTTGCGGAAAAAGTTCTAACAATACAAAAATAGGTCAAAATATGATGGAAATAACTTCAGAATTATGAGAAAAACATTTACAAGAAGAAAGTTGAAATAGTTGCATACACTATTGCATGCAGTGGTAGCACCGCCCCCACTTACCATATATGGTGACACCTTTACGTATGAGATATTTATTCTAAAAAAAAATAAAAGCAGGTTGGTTTCCTGTTATAACTCCGCCCACCTCCTTCTGCTCAATATGGTCATAACTTCTCGGGCCATCTTGCCTCACTTAGACCTTGCCTGCAGGTTCTTTTTCCCAGAACTTGTCCACCTTCATCACCCTAATGTAATTACAGCAAAGGCCAGGATCATCCCTCAGGTACACTGATTAGGTTTATAGCTCGTGGCGTGATTGTGGGTGTGTGTGCGTGTGTGTGTGTGTGTGTGCGTGTGTGTGCGTGTGTGGTCAAAGTGTTTGTTTTTTAACTTTATTCCTTCCATTCATTCCATCTGACCTTATCTATATGGACAAAAATAATGGGAATGTGTCTTTCTGGGAATCCATTTGTCAGGTCGGAAATACCTCTTTCACACAGTAATACTACAAAATGACAGTATTAAACCAGAACATTTGGCATTTATCCAGCTTTGCGGTGAAGGTGGACTACTGCTGCGACTGCACTTTCGGGTGCGGCGAATAAGGGACAGCGACGATTGTGAGCGTCACAATCCCTTACACTACTCTTGTTATGACATCCAGTGGTGGTGCTATGTGGTGGCCACGGCCACCCCGCTGGCCATCCAGACATTTCAGGTACCAGCTCACTGCCACCCCTATGTGAGTAATGCTCTCACCTTGGCCACCCCAATGAAACATTTCTGGCTCTGCCACTGCCCCATCCAATGTCGGTAAAGAACAGCAACAAGAAATTAAGGCAGCACATAATGCTAGCATTTACAAACCGTAGCCTCTTTTACACTGATCTACTATTTTAGCCCACAGCAATCTCTGTGTGCATATAACGTCTTGCCCTAACTAACGTCTTGGGCAGCGGCATCCTCCCACTTGCCAAATGAATAACAATCATGTCTGTTGTGGAACTAAACTGCCAACACACGCCAAGAAAACTATCTTGGGGAGGGTAGCACATTAATAAGCTTTAATGTCATATGGCATTTGAAGAAAAAAAAACACGTGATTATCAGTCAAACAGCAGCTAAGCAGCCATGTGGACACTCGCCCGTATGTGCATGACCGTCAGAAGGCTAAGCAAATAACCCGAAAAGTAATTGAATTCATTGGACAAGATGAGCAGCCTTTGTCAGCAGTGGAAGATACTACTAGCTCTCACGTACCTGGAAATCCTGCTAGAGCTCTATGTATGTACTCTCACATCCAAAGTCTCCAGTAGGTGGGATGCAGCCAGGAATTCTGGGGCCCCATAAAAAAATCACACACCCCCCCTTTATTAATTACTCATTTTATTAGTACTTTATTAGTACTAGATTTTTGGGCCCCCTGGCAGTCAAGGGACCTTGGAATTGTCCTGATTTTTCCCCTTTATATGGCACCTCTGGCCAATTAAACAGGACCTATTATCCATTTTCACTTCACACGGGACTGTTTTGTGAACATGTAGCATTCTGGAGCTAATGCCCCGGGTTCGAAACGCCACTCATAAGCATCATCCGTATTCGTCAGGAAGGGCATCCGGAATATAAAGTGCTCAAGCCAAAATCAGTATGCGGTTCAAAAAATCCGCTGTGGTGACTCCGAAATCAGGAAAAAGCCGAAAGAAAGAAACTAAAAGTGAAGCTGGACTATCGGCAAAACGCCTTTTCAACATTACTTGGTCGTGTTGAAGAGTAAGAGTAACAATTGATCAGTGTCCTAACTCCATTTATCTTGTAGAAGTAATCGGACTAAATGACTTCGGCAGCTGTCCGGAAGTCCTCGACATTGCTTGGGTGCATGACCAATCACAGCGGAGTGGGCTTGGCGGGAGGCGTGCCCGGGAGAGGGCCAAGGTTCCCCTGGAGACTGAATGTCTAGGTTTTGCCTGTGTGGACTGCATCTAGAGGTGAAAACAACATGAAAACCAGAGAGACGTCTATGGGTGGAAAAACAAGCAATTGTGAATCTGTGAGAAGATGGAAAATCCATCAGGCCCATACAAGAACGTAGAAACGCATAGAAATAAGCTTAAGATATCAGGCCTGCTGCAAAAGAGACTCTTTTCCTCCTTGTTGGCTGGATGTAAGCTCCATGGGTCGGACGTAAAGAGTCGAGTGTGCTGCATTCAGACGCAAAGGTCAAACACAATGTCCATGCCCTGAGCGCATCAATCACTTGTG
Organism: Doryrhamphus excisus; assembly: GCF_030265055.1. Classification (NCBI taxonomy): domain Eukaryota; kingdom Metazoa; phylum Chordata; class Actinopteri; order Syngnathiformes; family Syngnathidae; genus Doryrhamphus; species Doryrhamphus excisus. Next base: position 25,233,747 of record NC_080470.1, read on the forward strand.
TTGTCTCGCTCCTTGGCAGACACATGCACCAACAGGATCACTCTGACTCATGCCCTGTCACCAAGCACCACCGGCAGGCCTCGCCAGGCCCAAATTCTGCCCGCTGGCGGGCGTTGATGAGGCGGACGCTGGACGTGTGTCTGCGGCCAGACAGCCAGGGATGGGTGGAGTAGTGGTAGGAGTCACAGGAGGAAGAAGAACGTTATAGAGTCAAGCGAAGGTCAACAGAACCACTGTCTGAGATGAGGCTGCCCCCTGCTGGATGGGAGGGGAAGCGATGCAGCTTTATTGGACCAAATGAAAAAAATTCGACTTCCTCTACACGTCAGGAGCGCTTGCTGTTTTTAAAAGCATGCTGGAAAAAGTAGACTATTCAAATATCCTTTATATGTCTGCTTATTTTGGATCTACTGAAACAGATCATAGACAACATGCAACATGACTGCTGTTTTTAAGGACTGACTGCAAAAGATGCTAGTCAAACATCCTCTATTTTCATATGCGTATAACATACTCTATAGCAACATATTGGAAAGCATAGGAAAGTATTTCTGTTGGCTGTTTTTTGGCGTCTACTAAAGAAAATGCTAAGTCAAAGATCTATTATATGTCTGCAGTTTTTAGAGATATACACAAACTGTGAGTGAAGATCAATTGTACGTCTGCAGTTTTTAGGATCTGCTGAAAAAAAATGCTAGTAATCTACAGTATGACACGTGAACGCTGCTGTTTTTTGGGACCAACTGTAACAAAAATGTGAGTCAAAGATCGGTTATACGTATGTCTGCTATTTTTTGGGATCTACAGAAAAAAAGGCTGGTTATAGAGCCATTCTTTTTTAGGATCTACTGAAAGAAAATGCTAGTATTCCTCAATGACACATGGACACTGCTATTTTTTGGGACCAACTGAAACAAATGCAAGTCAGTGCTCCTTAAAATGACTGTGTTGTTAAGGACCTACTGCAAAAAGAGCCTCTCTATGACGTGGCCACTCCGTTTTTAGGGATCTACTGTAAGAATGCTTCTCAAAGATCTTTTTTTTTAGTTTCTGTTGTTTTTAGGGATCTCACTGTCCATAAGTCACAGGTTGTGTCTCAGGGACACGACTCTTACCTTTCAGTTTTCCGTCTCACTGCGTGCACACATGAGAAGGGCAAGGCACACCGCGGGGCCTAACGGAACAAACGGTGTTGACTTGTTGCCCTCCAGGAGTAGAAGCTTGCTGAGCCATCAGGTAGGATTTCAGTGCAACAGAAGCTGCAGACGAACACAGACCTCAGTCCTATTCTTTTACATCTCCGCATTACAGCCAAATACCTAATTACACCTGATTTATTTACATCGGTTTGTCTGCGCGCACGCACACACGCACACACACACACACACACACACACAGCTGTCTCTGCTCAGTCAGTCATGTCAGTGTCTGGCGGTAATGGCATAACCTGTAAAGACCTGCTCAATAATGCATAGTCATGGCAGCCAGCCTGATGGAAAAGCCTCTGTGCTTTGTGTGTGTGTGTTTCAATCCCTAAACGATACTAACCATAAGTCTAACGATGCCACTTTAAACCCAAGCCACAATGTTAAACGTATGGAACAAAAATGGTGAAATATTTCTACTCTAATAGAAGCTGTACCCCAATAAATCCACTAATTAAACATCAAACGCAATTAGACTAAATTAATACCGGTGGTGCCCCTAATGTATATTATAATATGCTTATTTATTGTATATCTAAAATATTTAAATATCTATGTATATATTTATTATATTTATCGAAATGGGGAATATTTCTAGATGTTATAAATATAAAATAATTATAACTTTTTAAATTTGTTTATATAAAAATAGTAACATTAAAAGTAATATTATATATTACATAGAGTATTTAAAGCAACATTTATAATGATATATTATTGCAAATATACACATTACAATATCTTACACATATGTATGCTTAATGGTATGTTTATAATACGTTATAATAATATTAATAATATTAATAATGTTATTATAATTATTAGTATAGTATAATACTATACTATACTATATACTATAATATACTATATACTATACTATAATAATAAGCATAGTGTGTATATATATATATATATATATATATATATATATATATATAACTTCCCTTACTAAAATACGTAAAACTACGCTAGCTATGTAACGATACAAAATGGGATGTTTCTCATGTCCGAGCCAAAATGTTGCACCTGAACACCATGCCCCGCAGACTATGAATCGTTCATACTCATCAACTCTAGTGTAGTCTAGCACGTTAGCTGCGTTCAAAAACTATTGGACAACATCATCGGAATGTTACTTGGCCATGTTAATCAAGCTCCTCCCCAACAGGAAAAAAAGAAACTCCCAGCAACTTCACGGAACTGCGTCACTCTCCTTGGAGAAACGCGAACGATAACAGATAGCATGTTATCGCTTCTTCGCTGCCTACCGACGACCAGGTGCGTGTTGTCGTCGCGGGGTCGGTTAGCAGGTTCTCGCCGCTTCGACGACCGAGCTGCACGGGAAGGTGCTCGAGCGTTGGCCGGCTTCGGTGGTTCTCACTGCCGCACACAGCACACAGAGCCTACGGGTGCTGTGGAGGTTGACCTAAGGAAACTACGATGGTAGGAACACCCTCTCATGCTGTTCAAATACACGCAAACACAGTAGTACACGATGCGATGGACTCAAAGTTCCTCAAACGCACCACTGATATACCCCCTAATGGCTGTTAGCAGTACAACGATCCCATCAGGACAATCTATGGCAGTGATTTTCAACCACTGTGCCGCGGCACACTAGTGTACCTTGAGAAACCGCCAGGTGTGCCGTGAGGAATTATCCAATATCACTTTTTATAATTAACATTTATTAATCATCATTTGCAAATATTATGTCAATAGCCATTATGTCAATAGTATACATGGACCCAAATATTCCAATTGCATTTGGTTTATTTGCTCAAACGGAAAGAATTGAACAGGGATGGAATATTCCTTTCCCCAATCCGATTGAGGTATCTTGTACCCGCTCAAACGGAAAGTTGTCAGGGTGCGTTCTTCTTCATGGTGTTTTTCTTCTTCTGTTGTTTATTGGTGGTTGGCAAGCAGCTTTCGTGTGCATTAGCGCCATCTGTGAAACAGAATCTAAACCCTTCTATACTTTATTCACAAGTCCAGTTTTATTAAAAAAGAAAATATATATCTATATAAAACATGTCCTGAGTTTAATTATAAAATATTAGCAAGATTGAATTTGTTCTTTTACTGTTTAAATTCATCCCGGGTGCGTTCTTTCAGCGAATGCTCAGATATGACGTAACACGCAGATCCAGACCTTCTTCAGTTTTAAAAATGGAGGCGAGCAATCGGCACTGGACTAAGCAAAGTTTGTTTTTGATTCAAACTAAATTTCAAGACTGGACAGTCGAAAAACTGTAAATACAGAGTTATTCCAACAAGTGAAAGAAAAACTTGGGGAAGACGGTATCACGTGATGTTGATGTTTACGTTTTACTGCGCATGCCCTATTGACTCCTATTGATACCTATTGATTCTGGTTGATTTTCACAGCGCATGTAGACAAGAGATTGGAATATTCCTTTCTATGGATACCATTGTTTCCCGAAAGGTCATTCGGAAAGAGAAAAACTCGTCATGTAAAAACATGGCTACTGTCGAGTGTCTGTGGTGTAAAAACTGGCAGAGCAATGTAATATTGGTCCGTGTGGCAACACCTACCTTGTTCCTCTGATAGACTTATTGATGCATGTGTGAGGTCATGGTGACATTTTGTAACATTTTTGGTTAGTGGTGTGCCACAAGATTTTTCCAATGTAAAAAACGTGCCGTGGCTCAAAAAAGGTTGAAACACACTGATCTATGGGACACTTCAAAGATACTCACATCAAACTAACAGAAAATATTGGTTTTGAGCCACGTTTGTGATTAAATTGATTATTGAAATACTTGAACAAGAATCCTGTCGTTGATCACACAACTCTTTTCAAGTTATACATTTAGTTATAAAGTTACATTGTTTGACTTTCAAACTAATTTTGTCCAATTTCAATAAAGGATCTTGTTTAGAAAAATGGCATCTGAATGTAGTGTTTGCAATTATTTTTATATTTATATCATCAGTAATATATATTTATATGTCATATGCTTCAGTATTATTTTTATATACTTTTTGTTACATATAATTTAAAAATATACTTATTTTGAAACTTTATTATTAAAATAATATTTTGTATTATATATATATATATATATATATATATATATATATATATATATATAAGTATAAGTATTTTGTTTATTTTATTATTTTGGAGTTGTTTATATAAAATAGTGATTTTAATGTAAAAAATGTTTTTACATACGTATATTAAATACAATTATGTTTTCAAAATATTTTATTATTTATGAAAATAATATATTTGTCTGATATGTTGGATATACAAAAATCTAATGCTTTGGCATTTCTTTGTTCATTTTTAGTATAAGTATAAAAAAGTTGATATTGCTATTTTAGAGTTTATTTAAATAAATTATTTTAATACAAAATATACAACAATCTATAAATACATTTTAATATGTTTTATATTTATGTATGATTATTGAAAATCATATACAAACAGTTTATATTTTGTACAATTAATGTATATATACACTATATCAGTTTAATATACTATACTTTTTTTCATTCTATTTAATCCTGTTTTTATTGTTTGCTGATTGGCTGTGGGAAGTCACATGGTTCTCCTGCCTGACACCGAGCCATGTATAATATTTGACCCTTGTCCCAAAATGTTCTCCTCATTGACACAACAGCAAAGCCAAACATTTGCAGCGTCACGTGAACAACTGGTCGCTGACATCGGCCGCATCGTGTTCATTTACGACAAACCAGGACAAGCAATCACTCTTTGTCTTTTCCAGGTATCGTGGAGGTGCTCATGTGTCGGCACAAGGCCCGAAATGCTCTGGGCCATGTGTTTGTGTCCCAGGTATGTCCTCACACACACACACACACACACACACACGCACACACACACACACACACTTGGGTGGGTATGGGCATGGGCATGCCGGCTAAGTGAGATGTTTGTGTGAGCAGATGAGAGCGCTGATGTCAACGCTGTCCAACGATGACTCAGCAGTGCGTGTGGTCGTCTTCAGGAGTTTAGTTCCTGGTGTCTTCTGTGCTGGTGGGCTAGCCTAATCGGCCCAATGATCGATGCCATGAGAAAACCTCGATAATGGTGTTATGTCTCCTTGCAGGCGCCGACCTGAAAGAACGAGCGCTGATGGATGACCGAGAATCCGATTTGTTTGTTCACGGCCTGCGGAGCCTCATGACTCAAATAGGTATGAACAAGAAGAGTGTAGAATGACTTAGTACTAGTACTAGTACTAGTACTACTACTTGCGTGTTTTTATTCAATCAGCCTCGCTGCCCATGCCCACCATAGCAGCCGTTGATGGAGTGGCTCTGGGAGGAGGACTGGAGCTCGCCTTGGCCTGTGACCTTCGCACTGCTGGTGAGTCACGTGACGTCTTTAGATTGCTACATGATTAGCAGGCTTCGCGACACATCTTAAAATGCAAAGTGTGAAAAAATAAAAGTGGAGATAAAGTGGATAAAACTTGGAGGCACACACACCCTTCGAAGAATTTGTGGATTATTTCTGCTACTTTCCGTTTATTTTTATTGTGCAAGGTTACGGTTATCGTTAATAACCGGCGGGAGGAGCAACTGAATGAAGTATATGACACATATGCCTGCCCCATGCATGAGTGAGCTCGCTGTGGGCTTTACTTTGCAGATTATTTCATTCTGTTCATTTTTATCATCATAAATAACTGGTGGGGGAGTGATTGCATTATCTATATGACACACGTAGCATGTATGGCACCGTGCGGGATCAAACCTACTGTGGGGTTTGACATTGTGGATTATTTCAAGTCATTTGATTTTTATAGTACAATGTGGTGGTTATCACAAATAACCAGTGGGAGGAGTGAACTATATTTTACTATACTTTATTTTAAGTAATTCTCTTCTATTTCGTTAATACAATGTGGTAGTTATCACAAACAACCAATGGTAGGAGTGGTAGGTAGGTAGGTAGGTAGGTAGGTAGGTAGGTAGGGAGGTAGGTAGGTAGGTAGGTAGGTAAGTAGATACTTTATTCATCTCCATGGGGAAATTAGCATTTTCCAGCATACTTTGTAGAAATAGAATATAAAAAAACCAAAAACGATATATAACACATGTTGGCCCCCTGCATGAGGGAATGTACTGTGAGATTTAACTTTGGGGGGTATTTCGAGTCATTCTGTTCATTTTCTATAATGGAAGGTGGTGGTTATCAGAAATAACTGGTGGGAGGGGCGATATCATGAACGATATGCATATGTAGCATGTATGTCTCTGTGCGTGACTGGCTGTGTGTTATTTTGACTCGCTCTGTTCATTGCGATTGTGCAAGGTGGTGGTTATCATTAATAACTGGAGAGAGGAGCGATGTTAGTTATGACTCAAAGCATTGATGCTGAGCATGAAAATGACCATAGAAGCTTTGTTACATGTGCGTCAGACATCGTAAAAGGGTGAGTAGTTTTGCTTTTGCATATGCATTTTGCATATGGTTCTTCACTTATTTTTACACTTGTGTGATCACTCTACTTAGTCATGATGAGCATTTTCATGCATCAAACCTTGCATATTTGGGCCTTTAAATCCACACCATGGGTAGAATCTGTGGCTGAGCGAGGTTAGCAGGTGTTGTTGACATGAGGAATCAGTCCGAGGTTATGTCGCCCCTCGCCGTCTTAATGACGCTCATCGGCAACCCACCTTCACGCGTCCTTCTGCTCTGGTTTTTGTCCCGAGCTCAGCGTATTCGGCACAGATGGGCTTGATTGAGACGACACGAGGGCTGCTCCCAGGGGCAGGTAAGACATCGCACGCTAACGCCGTATAAGGACGTTTTTTTCCCGCCAGTGGGGCTGACCTTGAGGTGGCCTTGTGCGACACAGGGGGCAGTCAGCGGCTGCCGCGCACCGTTGGCATCACTCTGGCCAGGGAGCTGATCTTCACAGGTGCTAACACAACAATCACTGCATGGGACGTACATGGAGTAGTCACGCAGCATGCTGCTTTTTTTTGTCAGGGAGGCGCGTGGAAGGGCGGGAGGCATCGGAGATGGGCCTGGTGAACCGAGTGGTGGAACAGAACGAGACTGGAGACGCCGCTTACTCAGAAGCACTCACCCTGGCCAGAGAGATCCTGCCGCAGGTTTGAACACCTCCGATTCATCCCCTCCACCTCCAGGCAACTTCCTCATCATCTTCCTCCTCATCCTTATTTTTTTCTTAATAACCACCCATCTCCACTCCTTCCTCAACCCCTCCTCTTGTCTTTCTCTCCGGGCTTCTGTCGTTCTACATTTCTTCTACTCCAGCTCAGATGCCTGAAGTCAGCCGGGCCAGGGTTGAGAAATGGGCCAACATGCTACATTTATAAACACTGACAATGACCACTAACGAGCTCCAGTATTATTACACATCTGCCTTCACAAGGATGATAATGCTGACGTTTGATTGGTGGAACTGTCCCTGTCTCGTCTTCCAGGCTCCCATCGCTGTGCGGATGGCAAAAGAGGCAATGAACAGAGGCACTGAGGTACACTATGATGAGAAGTTTTTGGTTGTTGCACTTGCGTTGTGACTGAGTTTTTACTGCATTAGGTTGACATGAACTCAGCGATGGCGATAGAGAGGATGTGCTATGCTCAGGTAAGAACCACTTGTTAGTGTCTGGTGCAGGTGTACCTAATAAACCCGTTGGTGTGTCGTTTTTAGGTCATCCCCACACGGGACAGACGTGAAGGTATGGCGGCATTCATAGAGAAGAGACCTCCGCGATATATTGGCAAATAATTAATCATTTTGGGTGATGAACCACTTTTTTATAAACACTTTTATATGCTTACTAAGCTGAAACCACTACACTAAATCATTCAGGATGATGAAATTCAATAAAACAATGTAAACATATACATTCTTTATTTCCTAAGTGGGGAAAAACAAACCTTATAAAAACTTATGAAAGATACCAATAACCATAGTAATGTCATACAGCAGTTTAAGGCGCCAAAACATGATATGATTTAGACCAAACATTTTCTGGAAAAACAAATTTGTAAACAATTAGTAAAGATTTCGTAGTTCATCTTGCATTATTTCCTATGTTTGTTTTTTTCTTCAAACATCAAACAACTTGGAAGTCAACCAGCATCCCCAAATGATTTGTGGTTAACTTCAGAGTTTCAACTACAAGAGTTTTGATGAATGAATATTTTATTTCAGGTAATATCTAATGGGAAATTGGAACAACCTGCATGTGTTCAACTTTGGACTGTATTTGTATAACTTCTTTTACATAGTCAACCAAAGTTTTCTGGAAAAAATATGCCTCAAAAGTTGAAACTTGGCAGTTTTGATGAATGAATAATTCAGGTCACATTATTTCTAGTGGGAAAATCTGAAATTTGAACATTTTGGAAGTTGGAAGGTTGGTCTTGGTGGAAGGATATTGTGGTAAACCTTAGGAGGGTTCGCTGTGTACTTATTTTATTCTTGTACAAGTACAAGTATAAAAGTGTACTTGTACATTTATTTTTATGACTTAACTATAGTTGAACGCCTCAAAAGTGTCGGAATTTGGACTTCAATTGTGGAGGTTCCACTTCTTTTGACCCCTTAACTATAATGGAATGCCTGATATGGGAGTTTCGATGAATGAATGATGTACTTTTCATTATTTCTATTGGGGAATGTCTACAATTTGGAAGTCAACCAGCTTCACGAGAAAGACTGAAATGTGGAGGTTCCACTCTATTTGTATAACTTTTTTCTTCTTCTATGACTGAACTGCAGTCAAATGCCTCAGCGTGGTACAATTTGGATTCCTAGTTTTCTTGCAAAATGTCTCCAAAGTCAAAACAAAACTCTGGAGTTTAAATGTGGAATTCACTTTACATGAATTCTAATTGGAAAACTAGCATCAACCAGCATCACATGATAGACTGTTCCACTTTGGAGGGTCCACTGTATTTGTATGAGTTGTTTTACACACACAAAGTGATCAAATTTGGAGTTCAACCAAGGCGTCTGTAAAATTACGCCTCAACAGTTAAAACGAAACTCTAAAGTGTTGAGAAGGGAATAATTCACTTTAGATTCATACAAAAATTTGACTTGGAAGTCAACCAGTTTCAACAAACTGTGCTCAACTATGGCGGTTCCACTGTATTTGTATAACTTCTTTTTACACTTTTATGACAGTTGTGTAACAAACACAATTGAACACACAAGAAGTGATCCTGTCCAAGTACTACAAGCAGGATAACCTTTGAATAACGCAAAAGGTAACTAGAGAATTGTGTACTTCTTTTTTGCACTTCCTCAGAAGCCGTATAGCATGTAGTGTTGAACCAAAACGTTTTGCTTTTTCCTGATGGGCACAAGCGACAGCAAAGAAGAAAAAGTGGTGGCAGGTAAGTGTTTACTTGACCTTTTAGATTGTGTGCCTCTATTGTTGCTTTTTTAATTATTACAATCACTGAATTTATCAGGGAAAAAAGTCACTAGTACAATACTCAATACAATAAATTCAAGTCGTTGATGAACAAGCCAATACGTCTTCATAATGCTATGTACATAATTCCATAATAGCGCTTTTTAAAAATGCACACAAACATGCCGACAAGCTTACCAACACATGTAGTACATGAGTACAGAGAGTATTGCAGTGCAGTATGAGCAGCCTACAGACCCGTATATGGCCATATTGTTTTATTATTTACAGCATAGCAGACTGCCCCGCCTCTTGGAGAGGGAATACCTGTAGCACAGGTGTCCCCAAACTGAAAAGTCCCAGCATGCTCCAGACCACACATCGTGCTGTATTATTTTTTTTTTAATCCATAGTCAAAGTACAAGTCCATAAATGCTGAAGTCTCATTAATGTTTAAGCATACATGACACATTCGCTGAAATATATTTTTTGTTTTAAAACCAACACAAAGGATATAAATAAGCTTGGTGTGTTTTTGTGCAAAGAAATGCGTACCCTCTGTCCTTTGTATTTGTACAATTGGGGGATTCTTGATAAGAATCACATCCTATACAGCTTGATCATATCCTCTTCTTTAGCTTCTTTAGTTACCTGAAAGAAAAAATAGCCACTGTTACACAGAAATCCGACAAAACAGCAAAACAAAATCCGGCATTTATTATATTCCTTTACACGCAGGTGGCGTCCTGCCTCTGTTACAGCTCTTTTACTACCTCCAAAGAAGGAAAAATGTTGGTCTTGTTTATACAGATCATTGATGGGGGGGGGTAGTGTTGAGGAGTGTTAAACTTTCCCTGTCCTATCAAATGAGGCATTCCCTGACACACAGACACTGTACCTACCTCCGAAGTAGGACAAATGCAGGGGAAATGTGGTGCCCCTGTTCTGTGTTGGTGCCAATCATATACAGCAATGACACGAGAACAAGTCGGCTATTGAGAAGTGAGTCTTCGGTGTTAACCAATATATACGGTATTTCTGTACTGCCTTTCCATAATCCCCTTACACACAGGCACAGCCTGTCTTGTGTGATTCTTGGCGGTCAAACTTCACAGCCAAAGCCCGCTTTTCCAGCGTTAGTAGGGAAGTAGGCAAAATACCAGTTCGATCATTTGTCTGTGCCATTTATACAGAAGATATGGAAAAAGGACGGATATTGAAAAGTTACATCTCAACTGCCAAAACGATCCCGTTATTCTCAGTTGATGCCTTTTATACAGAAATGTGTCCCGTGTCCTGCATTTCTAGCATTCCCTTCCACACAGACGTCATCCCGCTTATGTTACGCCTCTGAAATAGGAAAGATTCCGAGTGAACATTTGTCCCTCGCTGTTCTTCCACTTTTTTCTGTACAAACGACACCGACATGCCGTCTTTAATGGACAGAGGATGTTGCCAACGAGCGTGTGTCTCACCATTTTGGGAGCTCATAGCGGTGGCAGGCGGCGTCCGGTCAGCTTCCCCGTACGTGACCGATGACGTTCAAGACTCTCCAAAATGCTCTCGGTCAACAGTTGGACATCTGGGTGGGTTTGCGGGTTGGTGTGAACGCGCTCCAGCTGCTGAAGGCCACCTTCGTCCAACAGCATGCTGCAGTAGCGCAAGGCTGCGTGATGCAATATTATTATTATTATTATTATATGAAGCAATTTATCAGATGAGATCCCATACAAGAGCTGTATGAAAGCATCTCTCTTCTCACCATTCTTGCTGCAGACATGTTGCATGGCCCACGCCGCCCACAGCTGCACCCCAGGCGTGTGGAAGCACTCCAGGAGTGGAAAGAAGGGGTTAAATGACCTGCAGGATGAAACATATTGGAGTATATTTCCGGTATTTTGACTTCTTTCAAATGTTTAGCTCACCTGTAGGCTACCATCTCACAGTCGGGTGCGGGCCACTTCATGATGACGCCGTGCTAGCAAAAGACATGCTGTGAGGACCGGCTGCAACCTTTACCCACATTTCTGCACACGGTCATCGCTTTCTCTTACCAGCTGCTCCAGCAGCGAGGATCTGAGGTCGGGGCTGAGCGTCCACGCGTCCTTCCCTCGTGACGTCAGGTGTGCCAAGATGCCCGCGGCGAAGTAGCTCACCTCCACTTCTGGACTGTGCAGCAGGGTCCTGATGTGGTCCAGGAAGGTCTGCACCATCAGCTCGCCATGCAGCTCGCCCACTTCCGCGATGTTGTTCTACACAGGTGACGTTAGCATGTAGCGTTTAGCTGTTTTCAATGAGCTTGATGTATATTTTTAATGCAGTTCTTTTAGAAGAGAAGTAGCTCACCAGTAGACCCAGAACCTTTTGCTGAATGGACGACTCGTTAGGGAAGGACTGCAGACAAAGGAGGGCGTTACTTGTCCAGTCATATTTTTTTCATTGTACTTTTCGTAAAATTAATGTTAAAATCTGGGCTCGATCTCGTGGACCCAAACTTTTGCATAAAATGACTTAATGCCTTAATAGAATTCCTATTTTACTCTAGAATCATTTTCTGTGGTGTCGTACCTCTAGAACCTTGATAAACAGATCCAGTCCTTGGTTCTCGATGAAATGGCGACAGGTTGTTGGTGATTCGTCAGTAAGATTCCACAGGGCGCTGAGTGTAAATTTGAGGGTGGCGTCCACCATGCCCTGTGTGGCTTTCTGACGCACAATGTGGAGGAGTTGCTACAGCAAGCAGACAGTATTTACTATCAGACTTTATCCCGACGTCATTACAAGGCAAGGAGGGGCATCCTCTTACCTTGACGATGGACAGCTCTGCTCCCAGCTGAGCCGTTTGTTCTGTGGACAACTGAAGATAAAAAGGACGTATTAGAATCAAACATTTGTAAATGTGTAATAGACCCGTGACAGCTTGATGTACCTTAGCAGCCAGAATGGAAATGATTGCTACAGCCATCCTCTGCATGTTTTGGTCCTCGTGATTGCAGAGCCACTGCATCACCAGCTTAGCAGCTTCAAACCTGTCAAAACATATAAAACCATCATTACAACTACAGAGAGAACCACAATTAATTTCAATACATGGTAGGGTTTCACGGAACACTCCGTTTATGAGACGAGACAAGATGAGAATTTAAAATTACTTTTAAGAAAAAAGTTTTGTGGAATGTGTACCTAATGTTGTGGCTGGTGAGTGGCCATTATTTTATTTCCGGGCTATGATACCAACCTGTTAAATGGCACCTCTTGTAAAATCCGGTCACTGCAAAGAGACAGCAGGCAGTTCTTCTGCAGCTGAAGATGGAAAAAATGGTGCATGAATGAAGATTCGATATGAACTATAATTCTGACGTGTCTACGTCATCTTTAGTGCTATATGGAATCCATTTGGCGTGAGGGTGAAGCTACCTGTTGGTGGTTGGGGAACGTCCTCATGGCTTCCAGGAGCAGCTGAGTGACGGTGCTCAGCAGCCGAACCGGCATGCCGGCTGCCAGGTCCTGCTTGGTTAGGTTGAACACGCAGGCACTCGCCGCTAACTGGACATTGAGAGTGGCGGGGTGGTTCTTCATGCCTAAAACTACCAGCTGGAAGCCACAGAGGAGGTACATAGTTGGACAACGGGTCATTGAGGAACTGGGGGAACTTCAGCTCTGTTTCCACCAAGCGGTAGAGTTTGGTGTGTGTCTATTTGCAGTTTTTGACAGTAACACGCAGATGAGCTAGTTTCTACACAACAGGGGACCTTTAAAACTGTACTGAACTGTAGGACTTAGCGGAAAGGTGGTTTTAGGTGCAACAATGTGTTTGAACCTTAAGAATGTCAGGTCGAGGTTTCTCCATGACGTGTGTGAGACTGAAGAGATGGAACAGAGCCTCTCTCACAAAGCCCTCCCTCTCGCCGTAGCGGCGCAGTGCCTCGCAGATCTGCATTTCATTGGCTTCCCCCGTGACCTAATCAATCACATACACACATCATTTTTTTTAAATAAATCAATTCAACAGCAGTTAGCTACTGTATGCAAAATCCTAAATCCTACTTTCAGGTTTCCGTCCCCAGAAAGAAAGTCGGAAAAACCTGCGTCCGTTGCCAAAAGTCCCACAAAGGTCATTCCAGGTCTTTCCTCAACAAACGCCTTAACAGCAGCATCGGTTACCTGCAAGGTTTACACACAAAAACAAAGTCTCGAATCTATGGCAAACTCTAGTATGATATTTATAAAAAACAATATCACAATTCACACCAGCAACAATTTAAAAACCAGTCTCCTATTGCAAAGTCCTGATCTGAATCCTACTAAAATGATGTGGCATGACCTTAAAAAGGCCCTTCATGCTGGAAAACCCTCCACTGTGGCTGAATTCAACAATTCTGCAAAGATGAGAGGGCCAAAATTCCTCCACAGCGCTGTAAGAGACTCATTGCATGTTATCGTAAATGCTTGATTGTAGTTGTTGCGGCTAAGCGTGGCCCAACTAGTTAGTAGATTTAGCGGGCAGTCACTTTTTCCACAAGTGGAGCCATGTAGGTTTTTTTTTAGTCCCTTAATAATACAAAGTTTCATTTAAAAGCTGCATTTTGTATTCAGTTGAATTGTCATTGACTGATGTTTACATTTGTTTGATGATTTGAAATATTTAAGTGTGACAAACCTGCAAAATAAAATCAGTAAGGGGCAAACACTTTTTCCACACGACCAAATATATACATTTAACAATAACGCTTCATATTTTTTTTAATTTAAAAACTTCAAACACTTTGAGAATTTTGCAACCCTAAGCAAAATGCATGAGGGGACAAAGTCTTTTTTTTTTTTTATGATTCCCCTTAAACGTCAATCATAAGCATACCTGTTTCCTTCCAGACACATCCAGGGAAACCAGAGCGGGAAGTATGCCGGGTTGTCCGAGCAGCTGACGAGCAACGTCGGAGGTAAACTGTTTATCATCGCTGATGTCCAGGTGCTGAATGCATTAAAAAGTGTTTATCTGAAAGCTTTTAACATAAAGTCCCGCCTCCCGTACACCAACCTGCAATACATCCAACTGTCCGATGACGCCCAGCAGCTGCGCGGTGCTCATCTCCAGCCTCTTGAGCTGGTGCAGCGTCAGCGAGCGCAGCCTCTCCTTCAGGCCCAGCAGCGGGTTCAGGTTGGTGACCGACGTGTTGGACAGGTCCAGACTCTCCAGCCGAGGCAGGGCACACACGTCTGCCAGGCCTGAGTCGTAGAAGTCCACGTTGGCCAAGGACAGCGACCGCAGGCCCTGGAGGGAGCTGAAGCCATGTCGGGTGGGCTCTTCCAGGGAAGACATGGTGAGGCCCGTGAGAACAAGTCGCTGGAGGGACTCCTGCAGGATGGGACACAACACCATCTGTCATTGCAAGCCAACGTTGGAGAGAGTGCAACCAAGACGACTTAACACACTTGACAGTATTTATTAGTGGCCAGTCCATGCAGAATATCAGGGATGGTGAGGTCTGCATTGACCCTGGCCGCATCCAGCTCTGAAAGCCTGTGAGGACAAAGGGCTCTCTGGAAGGCCTCAGCAGATATCCGTGCGGTGCGGATGCACGCTCGCCTCAACCGCAGGTACTCGCTGGTCCGAAACACACCAACTGTGCTGTCATTCAACAGACCTGTGGCAGGAACATACAGTACTATTTTTTAATATGACAATTGTCATTTTGAATTCACACTTTTATTTCAATAATATTATGACCTAATTATTTTCAAAATAAAGCTGTATTCTGGTTAATATTGCATTAACATTACAGCTTTGTTCCCACAATAAGGTGACATTATTCTGTTAATATTGCAGCATTTATCTCAAAATATTATGGCACTATTCCTGTAATATTGTCACTTTATTCTCATATTTTTTTTAGCATTCTTGTAATATTAGGACTTAAAATATACCAAAATGCAAACCGCATGCTTCACTATAAGGCAGGAGAACCGTGTGATTTCTTCCTAAAATATAACACTAATTGTACTAGCTAGCAGCTTTCAATGGACCTTCAACATCCCAGTCAATTGGAGGTTCACACAAATAAGTGCTCAGGCCTTAATGAAAATGGCTAGACTTAGAAATATTGAAATGCAATTAGAACTACAGTTATTATGCTGTTATTATGCATGCAGTGCTAACAGTTGTTCTTGGGAGGTTTTGGGGTGTCACAAATGTTAATAGTGCCCCGTCATTGTCATAACAGGATTGTGTAGGTTAGTTTGTTTACATCTGTTTAGTAAAATGGTGTTGTGTGATTGTACAACACACAAACAATGGACAGGCCCATCATTGCCAATATTAGTATGAGATTTTGTTTACCCTCTGTGGCCATTTTAGCCAGCAGCTGGTCTGCGAGCTCCTGGGGGAAGAGTACAGCCTCCCTGAAACACAGAGATCCATCCGGACGCTTCACGCAGAAACACTCCAGGTTCTGGCTCACAAAGGTCAGGCAAAGGTCTGTCAGACCTGCCGGAGACGCCTCGTCCTGCAGAACAACACGCAACATGCTACTTTGCATTCATGCTCCTTATCTTTTACAAGGGACTACAATAAAACACGAAGCAAAACCTACCGTGTTGAAGAAGCTGCAGGCCATGGTGGTGAAACTACACCTATTAGATGACGGGCAACACAAAAATCTGGTCCTCACTAGTGGGCGTAGCTCCAGCCCGACTGGCGTTGGCGCTGACGGGTCAACTTGCCGAAAGGTCCCGCTGAGTTGCAGGAGGTGACAGCCGAGAGGAGACGATCGGTAGCACCGAAACAAGCTAGCTAGTTAGCTAGCTAGCTCACCTGTTGTCGCCTCCGTTCGCTCTCCGAGCCACAACGTTGACGGCTGCCCACTTTGCTGCAAATCATGTTTGGAGGATGACAACCTGAACACTGTTAGTTCCGTAAATAGAACCAGCGTGTATACTTAGAGCATGCGACCGAGTCTATATTTGAAGTGACAGACTGTAAACAAAGGTCATAACACCGGAAGTACAGTAACTGAGGGGGCGTGGCTACGGGAAGCTGTGAGGGACTGTTACAAACCAGGAAGCTTTTGCTTCGTCTCAAGCGTATTGCCTATTACTTAATTACTGGAAAATAACAAACATTTTTGTGTGTAATTTTTATTGTGTGTATTTAGCATTCGATCACAACTATACAGTTTCGGTGCTGGCATATTTAAAGCTTTTCTCTTGAAACATAGGTCGCTTATGGCACAGCAAGGTCACAACGAGCTGCTGAAGTGAGATTATTTTACACACACGTCGAGCCAAATGGCAGGACTCATTAATTTTGAAGATGAGAACGAAGTGAAGCAGTTTTTGGATAATTTGGGGGTGGAGTACAGCTTCCAGTGCTACAAGGAGAATGACCCAGAAGGTAAAACACAAATGTCCAAATGTGTATCGTTAGCCACGTCAGTGTGCATTGACTACCAAGCTCTCCAAACATAAAAATGATGCGATAACACATAAACACAATAACAATGTGAAAATACTGCAAATGCCAAAAACACACATAAACACCCGCTGAAAAACGCATGAGAAAAACACTTCAAATTAATTGAAAATGTTGTGATTTTCGATGTTTATTTTCACAAATATCTGTGTGTTTTATGTTGTGCTGTTGCATTTTTTTTTCGTATTGTCAGGTTGCCAGAGGTTAGCAGACTACTTGGAAGGAGTGAAGAGAAACTTTGAGTCTTCTGCACAAGTTCTGAAACAAAACTGTGAGAAAAACGGCCATGCAGAGAGCTGCTACAAACTGGGCGCTTACCATGTCACAGGCAAGGGTAAGAAAAACACAATGGCTCCGTTTAGTTGTTTATTTGTCTGCAAGGATCACAGCCACAGTGGATGATTCCAAATTTGTGCTAAGATTTGACAGACCAGACCAGAAGTTATTTGCATGTACTGTCGTTGTGAGTTGAGTTGTCGAGTCGTACGTCGATTCTCCATTGTCAGTGAACAAGTAATGGAGCACTCCATGTATTTTTTAATTGTCATTTATATAGTGATACCTTGGCATCAAAGTGTGTTGAGATGCGAGCCGTCTCTCGATTGTTTCTTTGCTTTGAACAGTGAGATAAAATTTGGGTTACTGGCTGGCATAGTAAAGGACAACTAAAAACTTCAAAAGTATTTTTCAAAGGTACATTTATTATTGATAAAAATGTGTTTCTATCTGTGATAAATTACTATTAATTATGGACAGCATATGATTGATCACGATAAAATATTTTAATGAATTGACAGCCCTAAATATTACATTTTTCTTGCTACATTACTAGTTTATTCTTGTAATACAGTGTTCACCTGCTACATCACGGTTCATCTTTCACTGATATTCTTTAAGTACAAATTTGCATATTTTTTTAACCACGTATAAACGTACGTTGTGTTCTGCATCTTTGTGCTGTATTAGAGCAATTTATCAGTGCTCTGTTGTGTGTCTGTTATTGTAATTGCTACCGCTACGAGTAGAGGGTGTTGTATACTCATGTGAGAGTTGAAGATCGTGCAGCTCCACCTCTTCTCAATATGTGCTTAAGTGCCTGTATGAGCATATTAGTAACCCACATTAGACAATAGCCGGCTGGATATGGAGCCATAACAGTCCTATTTGGCCAAATGTAGAGCCCACCCATTGTGTTCTGCTTCCTGATTGGCTGTAGACCAATCAATTGTCAATCAATCAATCTCCTTTGTGCCATTTCCTGTTGTGAGCTGCTTGCTAACCACCAATGAACAGTAGAAGAAACTCACCGGCGAAATGAATCTTCGGATGGAGGAGGACAACAGCAGGTGCAATTTTTTAACAAGGATACATAAACGCTACAGTGGTAGGCACCGGGATGAGGCACGCTCAGAGGAGTGAATGCTCGTGTATGAGAATAGTATACAAAGTGTATGGTGAGGGCTTTTACGGCCTTAAAACATATTCAATAAGTGTAAACAAATAAATGGTCTCACCAGGTGGAGTGACAGAGTGTCTAAAAACAGCCTACTCCTGCTTCCTGCGCTCCTGCAACGCCCAAGGAAAGAAGTCAACCGATGCCTGTCACAATGTGGGCCTGTTAGCTCACGACGGACGCGCCATGGAGGGAGGACCTGACCTCAGTGCGGCTCGACAGTACTATGAGAAGGCGTGTTCCGGTGGCTTTGCTCCATCCTGCTTCAACCTGAGCGCCATGTACATTGAGGGCAATTCCAAAGGGGTGGCGCCAGACATGAAGCTGGCGCTGAAGTACGCCGATCGGGCTTGTGAGCTGGGACACGTGTGGGGCTGTGCCAACGCCAGCCGCATGTACAAACTCGGGGATGGGACGGCGAAGGACGAGAAGAAAGCCGAGTTGTTGAAAAATCGAGCAAGGGAGCTGCATGGTTTGCAGAAGGAGAGGCAGCTCAAATTTGGGGAGTGACAATGTGAAATTTGTTTACACACTGTTTGAACTCCTCACAAATGTCAAGAAATACTAAATATGTTGAAACTCAGCCGCAACTGTCTCTAATTTGTCTTCCCAAACTAACACCCTGAGCTCTCTTAAAATGAAGTTACAAATTGTACCCTAAAAACTGTCCCTTTTCTAAAAGTGTTGGAATTTCCTTTTTTCCACTTTCCTCGCATCAAATCCTTTCAACAACTTAAGTTGTGATGTAGTTTTGAAAAATCATTCATTCATTCATTTTCTACCGCTTATCTTCACGAGGGTCACGGGGGTGCTGGAGCCTATCCCAGCTGTCTTCGGGCGTAAGGCGGGGTACACCCTGGACTGGTGGCCAGCCAATCACAGGGCACATATAGACAAACAACCATTCACACTCACATTCATACCTATGGACAATTTGGAGTCGCCAATGAACCTAGCATGTTTTTGGAATGTGGGAGGAAACCGGAGTCCCCAGACGGGGAGAACATGCAAACTCCAAACAGAGATGTCCGAGGGTGGAAATGAACTCAGGTCTCCTAACTGTGAGGCCTGATCTTTGTCTGAACCAGACAAAATGTGCAACATTTTCCAAAAATCTGGTATGCAGTGGAATATTTGGGCTAATAATAGAAAGCATCCTAGCCAAGTTTCAAAATATAACAGTATACTAAAAAAGAAAACTAAATATTTAAATTGGTAATTTGTTTGACTTTTTTAAAAAATCATAAGAATACTATGTTTATGGTCAGTGTTGTAGTTTGACCATCAGGGGGCGGTAGAATACAAGGTACACTTTATTTATTCACATAGCTGTTCCCTAAATCCGGATAATCACCACCAGGGGGCAACTGAATTTATTGTATTTGTCCAAAGTAGCCTTTAAAAAATATAAATATGCCTAAGTAATCATAGTTACTTATTACAAGACATATAACCGTGTGTATACTGTGTAAAGTGGTTTTGAGCATTTCAAATATGTTTTATGACGCCACGTCCGACTTTTGTGGTGCGTTCGTTATCTCGGGAAGTTGGAAATTTCTTAAGAAAAACCTCTCAAAAGCTTCCACTTTAATTTGATTTAATTTTTTTACCAGTGCACACCAGTTTTCAGTATGTTGACTTTAATGCTAACTATGACGAGTCGACCGTCGTGTTTTTGTGTTTACTTTCAACTGACCTCTGCAGTTGGGCTCGACAGTATTGATATTTCCCAATGGCATTAAAAGCAACGTAATACTGTGTACTTGTTGGAAGCCCCGCCCCTCGGCCGTGCATCCCCTTAGTCCTCATTCAAAACAGAACACAGCTGTTGAGGGTGCATCGCTCTGTCCTCGGCTAATGCCTGCTTGCAACCCCCCCTAAAAAAACGGTCTCCTTTCTCTGTCTGTCGTCTTCTTATGAACCCGTTGGAATATTACAGAGAGACGATCCCCCCAAAAGAAGAGAACGTCATCCGGTGCTCGGGTGAGTTATACAGAAATGTGTTAGTTTGTTATCCTTGCCAAGTAAATCACTTCTCAACCGTCGGCTTGGGTTTAGCTAGCTAACGTTTTTTTCCTTTTGGGGTGTGTGTGTTTGTTTTTATGTTGCGGCGTCCTTCTGTACCAAAGATATCAAACAAATCCATAAGGAGAACATGAGAGTGATTATTTTGACATAAGGTTTCTATTTCTATATCTGCGTGGATCACAATAGCTAGTTTAGTGTCAAGCCCACGCGCCCACGTGAATATATAGTGGGCCCCCTCACACTCGTACCCACACATACCATTAAAGTAGCACGGCGGAAGTGTGTTTGATATACTGCGTGCAATAAATCATGCGCTCTCCTCATCAAGCTAGCAACATGCTAATTGAGCTAGTAGCTGCGTCTTATGGCGCCAGTTGAGTCGTATTGTGTTGCCATTTTGCTTTTGTTTGTTTGCTTTCCTATTTGTGCACGTTTAAGTCGATCAGTTGGTGTTGCTAAAACCGGCAGCAGTAAGGTTTTGCATGGCGGCCATACTCTGCTCATTGGCAGTGAACCCCATGCACGGTTAACCCCCCGGGGGAGTGCTTTGGGTGTGGCGGAGGTTCACCCACGAACAATGCCGTGCACTGCCACCGCCTCTCTACATTGCTAATAAATGATACATATATACATGACTGACTACTTGTGAAGGTCTTCTTTGCAAAGAGGTGCATAGAGTGGCGTAAATAATAGGGCGACTTGAAACACAGGCACCATTCAAAGTTGTCTTGATTTCTTAAATTAAGCAGTCTTAATTGACTTTCAGCAAGCTGCTGTTTGTGAGTGCCATTTATAACCACGCATCATTGGCAATCAATAATATCAGTGCAGAGGGTTTGTTTACAACTCCAGCGCAATACTCAGCCAGAGTACAATATTGACATTATATATATTGATATTATAAGTGTGTGTTCACACTTGTCACTTTTGGCCAGGTTAGAATGGACCCGAGTCAGTTAACTTTGTATGGTAAAGTGTGAAGGTCGTCCAGGACCATACAGGGGAACCGGTCTCTCTGCCAGCGGAATCTCGTCCTGAGTAAAGTGACCTAACACCAACCGCAACGAATATGGTGTCAACAAATGCAGGCGATGGCAAGAGTAATTCAAGTGTGTGCTGATTTTAAACAATGTATGCATCATTGCATATCTGATATCTCACTACATTGATGAACGGATGGGCTATATCATTTGACACCTTGGTAGTTGTAGTATGTCCATACGAGGTGGGTTACGAAGCACAGACACAGACAGTCCTATTCTAAAGAGCGAGCAGCGTCAAATCTTACACAACAAGGTAGCACCAAATCAACCTGTGGTGGTCTAAATGTATCTGTGTCAACCCTTATTATAAGACAAACTCTCCTTTTCAAGACCCGATGAACATACTGTATAGTATATAGTTTTTTCATATATTGGCTGTTCGTTTGATGACTGATTCACTGATCACCATTATCTTAAAGTAAAGTCATAACTCTGTTTGGCTGCATTCACACTTGTGGTCTGGACCACACA
This sequence comes from Doryrhamphus excisus, assembly GCF_030265055.1. Classification (NCBI taxonomy): domain Eukaryota; kingdom Metazoa; phylum Chordata; class Actinopteri; order Syngnathiformes; family Syngnathidae; genus Doryrhamphus; species Doryrhamphus excisus. The sequence goes on from NC_080470.1 coordinate 25,255,822, forward strand.
AAAAAACATGCACAAATGACTGTGCAGCTTTGTGACTTATTACATGACAAAACTAAAATATACCAAAACAAATGGAGGTCTGTTGGCTTGAATACACCCGTTGTTTATAAATTCAGTTTATTTCTTTACCAGTTCAGTCGTCAACAAAAGCTTTTAAAATATGCTTTTGAAAGAACACATAGTACTATTTAAGACAAGGTGTGTGGGAAGCTCTGTCTCACTCTCCCATCGTGTGTGTGTGTGTGTGTGTGTGTGTGTGTGTGTGTGTGAGAAACGAAGTGCTCTGCGGAAAATGGATGGATGGCATTTGCTTGGGTGTTACATTTGTGTTAATTTAATCATTCATACTTCCTTCAAGGTTGAATACATTTTCTCTGTGAAAAGTCTCATAAACTAAGCTTTCTATGTGGTGGCCAGTATTGATATTTGGTGTATCCGCCTGGAGGTCTGGTTCTCAACACTTAACATATGACACACCGAGGTCATCGGTTCAGACTCATGACTGGAATGCCTTTAACGTTATGCCGAAAGGGGCCCGCATCAATTTCGTGTGCTGCCCTGCTCACATCCACTGAGGAATAATGTATTTATTTTATAGCACAATGGTCTCTCATCGCACGTAGATGGAGCATTGTGTGATTGAGTGGTTAGATAATACTTCAGTTTCATCCAAAAGGGACGGGGGGTCGGTTGTTTTCCCCACATTCCAGAGCTCCTCTGGCTTCTACAGTCATGAGCTTTTGAAGCGTAATGACATCCAGTACAAGATCGGCTTGAAAAATGTTGTATTAAGTTTGGTGTTCCCCTATTGTCTAACGATTACACCTTCTGGGGTTACCTTGCCTGAGCACCTAGCAAAGACGGCGTCCCTGCAACTTCCGGCACCTTCTGGACTTTGCTAATCCCAGGGATGCCACGGTCGGTGCATGTAGGCCCATCTGCTCAGCACTGTCATGTAACTGCTCAGCCCAAGGCCTGCAAATGTGATTAGTGGGAGATTACATCTGTATATGTGTGTCTGTGTGTGCGCGTGCGTGACATGTAAACCCCCTTCTCCAAACTGAGATATCTAAAGATAAAAAGGATCAAACACAGGTTTTTTTTGTGTGAGACATTGAGTGTAACCTCTGCGCATTTTCAAGGTATCGACCCTGCATTATACTGTATGCCATTCACGCCTTGGCTGATGTATGTTGTACACTACATTGCGGTGCCGCGTCTTCACTTTCCTCTTCTCTCAGATTGCTTGAGTCGCCTCTTTAGCTCCCCTCAGGGTGCTGCATGTATTCCAAAGGCGTTTTATTTTTTTTCAAGCTTTCTCTCTCTCTCTGTGTGTGACCTCTGACTAATGCGGTTGCTCGTTTGCCAGGGTTACTTTCAAACATGCGTCTGGCACATTTTGTTCTGCACAGATGGAAGTGCATGCCACACACTCCTCTGATGTGCTCTTTCTGCCTTCCCCTCTTATTTTTCATATCATTATTAATATACTGAAGTCGGATTGTGTGCTTTCTGCATGCAAGGTCTTTCTGATTTTGCTCGGCAATGGCTTGAAGTGCGTGTTGTAGATGGTCAGCTAGCACCTGAGCGTACGTGTAAGGAGGTCAGATATACTGCATTCACACTCAAGAGGCTGGCACCACATTCCACGGTCGAGATAAAGAAGTATGTGCCTAGCATTTATGGATGCATTGCTAAACCGCCCCCTCTTTCTTGCTATCACTGCATTTGTTTGTTAGTGTTATACATTTAGACTTTCTTGGGCCTCTTTCTGCCTGCTTGTTTGTGCTCCATTTAAAGTGTATGGATTAGGGTCCTTGTTGTCTTTTTACATGACTCTATATTTCTATTTTATGTGTAAAATGTGAGCAAGATTGGTTAGAAAAACATGGCCGCCAGCAAGCAAAAAATCTTTGCAGAGACACAGGTGGGACTCAGCAGCTAATTAAGTCAATTAGGTCATTGACCATTTGTCTAATGATTATGAATCTTTGACGTTTTTATATGGATGCTAGAATGCCTTGCATAATTTGATTTGAATAATATAATTTTTATGAAGTGCAATTTTCTCAAAGAAGCTGAGAGACCATTTTATTTTCATCTGTTTTTTTGGTCTTTTGTTTTATGTGTGTTTAATTTATTAAAAACGTGACATTCCAATTGCAATGTTAAATACTCCTGAGACGTTAAAGTTTATTACTTTTGATACAGTGATCTCAGGTTATAATGCCATATATTAACTTTCCAGCACCTCTTGGAGCAAGTCGGCGGAATTCTGAAGTACTTTCTGTAGCCGCTTCGATCTTCCTTGGGATTTTCTGTTAACAAGTGATCATAATGTCCCAAGCGACATCTTCGAGTTGACACTGTCCGTGTCTCCTTTTTTATAGTTTTTGCCTCCTTCTTGCTGTTTGAGCATTGTCTTTCTGCAGCTCCGGGATATTATCTATTTGTCTGTGTGAGCATCTTTCCTGGAGTTCAACATTTTGTTGGGTCCCTTGCAAATAGAGAAATGAATGATGCCCAGTCACGTGTGACACAGCAGGACCAAATAATGCCATAGAAATGTTGGTCACAATGCATACCCATGTGTGAACAATGTCGCATTATGTATGTCGCATGTACTGTTGTCATGCACTAGACATATACAGGATTTGAAAAGTTGTAAATTGGTTGTGTAGGAGTGTGATCATTTTGTGCCAATGCGCACCATTTGCGGTCACAAATTGTGTAATTTATTTGTGACAAATGATACATGGTAATAATAAATGATGAAGTAAATAAAGCGATGACACTCACTGTCAGGACAGTGCGGAGGCAAGATGGGTGCAAGTGTAAACATCGCTTGACGCTGCAGACCTAATTTGAGCCTCACACTAAAAATAAAGTGCACATCAACCTAAAATGGCCAATGCCATGAGCTTTATCATTTTCCTCATAGTAGCTTTGATCTTTTCACTGCTCATAAGTGCTATGAGCTTTGCTCCCACCAGATTTAGCTTTAAACTTAGCTCGATTGCTAGCTGTCCATCTGGCAGTGCAAAGGAGGACATTGGCTGACTTTCAGACCTTTGCGGAGCGAGATAATATGGAGGGATGAGATCGGTTTCATATGTAAGAAATTGGAACTTATTGACTGATTGACTGGCCGGCCGATTGATCGGTGCATGCTTAATGTGTATTAAACCGATACAGTCTACACTAGTTGGTGAAATCCGGTGCGTTAACCCACCTGCTGTAAGGTTTGTGTGCTCTTGGTCATAAGGACATTGGTCAAAGGTGAATTTGGGGTTGACTTAGTCATAGTGGGTTTTTTTTAACATAGTACAGAATGCGGCTATGGGCATTCCATCCCTGTTGACAGTTAGAGGTTATGTCAGAGGGCATTTGCATCACATATCTGGAATCATCCCATAGGTGCAAGTTTTACCTGTGCTCCAGAGTTTTGTTGTGTAGATCCAAGGCAGTCAAATCTCTGCTTATATTCACAAGCCCACTACTGACCTGATACATAAACAGACCAATGTACATGCATTCTCTGATCTTAACTCCTGGTATCAGGTGCTAGCGATGAGGCTTCATGGTTTTTAACACGCAGCTTCATCTAATCTTAAAAATCCAGAGTGTCCTAGCTTGGAACAAAAATCGAGAGCTCAACCTTGCCTATGTCATGGAAACTTGTGAAATCTCTTCTAAACCCAACCAAAGACAATAGATCCGATACAGACAAACACGATTTTATAGCTCACTTTCTTCTCTTTTCTTCTTTTTGGTTGCTCCAACTGGCCACCTTTATTCCTTTTAGGTTCTAAGTAAACAGTGTATGGACACAGGCTTTATCCAGCCCAGCTTTTTATCCTGCAGTCACTCCTTTTTTTTACCGTTCTAATGCTGCTGCTCCTTCTATTGAATTAACAACAATTATTTACGTGAAGCAAATCTCTGTGTCATCCAAACACCCAATTTCGGTTTGTGACTGAGACAACCCGTTTTGTTTTTGTCAGTTTTGGCACTTTGACCTGGGGCGTGTTGTTTCACTTTGCATTATTTCCAATGTAGTTGTAGGAGCTTTGCTGTACCGTAAAGGTTTGGCTGCAAACAGAAAAGGGCTTGAGACCCATCCCCCCCAAACCCATAGTTTTCTTTGTTTCACTGTGAGAATCTAAAGCGGGAAAAGCTCGAGGGATTTTTAGAGAAGGGGGTGTGACATTGCTGCAGGAAACAATGTCTTTCCTATTTTTAGTCAACAGACGAACGTTTGGCCACACATGCCTCCTGCCTGTACTTGTCTTTGGAGGCCGGAACACAGCATCATCGCGCACACGGCCAGTCCTTTTGTGTGTGTGTGTGTGTGTGTGTGTGTGCGCGTGTGTGTGCACACACCCAGAGAGTTTGTGGCCCCTGGCTGTGGTGCTCAGCGGGAGAGGAGGATCAGAAGGGGGCTGCGAGGGCCTCATTTGGGGGGAAGGGGGGGAGTTGAAGCCATACAGCTGTTTCTCTGCTAGTCTCAGCTGTTGCGCCTCTTCCGTTTGATACACACACACACACACACACACACACACACACACACACACACACACACACACTCGTGGCTGGTAGGAGCACAGTGTGTAACATTGTTCAGCCTTGTGAGAGGCAGATGAAAGAAGCAATCTTTCATAGCTGCTGTCTGATGGGACAAGAGGGAAAGGAAAGTCCCTCTCCAAAAAGCAGGTTAGGTCGCCATGGCTACATCGGGGGAAAAAGCTCCGGTTTCTTGGCTGTCTCCGCCTCATTTCACTGCAAAGGGTGCAGTTTTACTTCCTCTCAGAATTTCACCACACTTTCCGCCTTTTCTTCTTCCTGTATCTTTTGTTGTTCTCTCTTGAACTCAGGGTGTGTGTGTGTGTGTGTGTGTGTGTGTGTGTGTGTGTGTGTGTGTGTGTCCTTTCCCCCGTGCAACCTTTGACCTAGTGAACTCAACCCATGGAAGCAAACAAGTGTGCATGTGCAAGAGCACACAATGGATGATGCATCTCGCTCATGACTCAACTCCACCCTCCCAGTGGTGCTGCGTTTTATTGGGCCCCGTAGACAAGGAGGGTGCGGCGATGCCATGTTAGAGGAAGTCATGCATGCTGCAGCCCTGAGTATGAGTTTGTGTGCGTGTGTGTGTGCGTGTGTGCGTGAGTGCACATATGGAAGGCTCGTGGTCTCGGTATTGCTCTGTTAAGTAGGTTCAAAGTGATTTAAGATCAAAAACCAACCTTTTGGAAACTGCAGCTTCACTTTCTCTCAATTTATCAAATTTTAGTCAAAACATTTTCAAGCATAAAAATGGCCATATGAACAAATATTTTTCAAAAGATACATTCAAAGATGTTGACATAGTATTCTCTCATATCACAACAAGCACAATAATCCCCTAAAATCCATAATAAAAACACAGGCTGTTGTTGCAGTCGTAAACCATGGCAAGCCGAACCTCAACTCTGAATCCCCAAAATCTCTTCCTGCGCACTACTCATCACTACTACATTTATAGCAAATTTATAGCAGGTAATATGGGCGTCAAGGTGACTATAGGGATGTTATTTCATGTCTCAAGCTCTCTAAAAATGTAAAAAACCTACTGTATTTGAAGTTTGTAAACAGGTTTTCTGTTCTGAAACTGAAAATATTCCATTCCAAGTAAGGAATCCTTCTTTTAGATATTTCACTTATCACAGTCAGATCTGGAACCAATTAAGCACTCTAAACGGGGGATTAGTGCACCTGAAATGACAAGAAAATAAAATGAACTTGGCCATCTAGCAGGCCGGGGTGCCCCCTTAATGCAATGGTATGGAAACATTGCTTTCCTAGTTTTCGTTTAAATTAAAGTTGAGTCTCCACTTCTGTTGCATCTTGATTGTTTTATTTAAACTCCCTTGTGGTGGTGTATGAAGGCGGGGGAAAAAACTTTGCAAATACTTCTGAACCCGACCTTCTACCCACTGACAACCGACCACTGGCCAGGCTGCCGGTGATCATTCATTATTTATCGAAGGAGTAGTGATCACATTAGTTAACTGACTATTCTTTTGACTTGTCTGGATAAAGCGTCTTTTAATTCATTTCTATGAAGAATGTCCCGTGTTAGGCCCATCAGGATAATCAATAAATCAATTCACCGCATGATAAATAAAAACGGTCTCTGACTTGGAGCCTGCCTATGTGCTACTTGGAAGTCACCAATGTAATGAATTATGGCATCTACTGTGAATGATAACACACTTCATATAGAAGTGACCGCGTGTGAGGCATGATTGGAACTGCACATTAACTGCTTTACATACATTATAAACCTTGCAATCCAACCTACCCTAGTGTTCCCAGCACCACTCAACAGGTGCTTCTTTTTTATTGTAGTTCAATAGTTGCGGTGGTGGTGATGTCCATCCAGAAGGTGTAGTAATTGTAGTAATATGTCAGATAAAAATGTGATCACTGCATATGATTCTATGAAAAACTTGAAACGTTTTCATACGTTTCAAAATTTACTTGCATTGTTTTGTGACTGAGTCAAATAAAAAGTCCCTTTGTCAGTCCTATACTTTGTCATTGTAGTTTTCTTAAAAGTAATGTCGAACTATCATCTCATCTAGTACCATCTAGTGTACCAAATACAGAGTATCTGATACTCCTTGTAAATTACCTTCACTGTAGTAGTGTGCAGACAAATGTGTGAAATGGATATATATTTCCAAGCCTACCTTTGGGCTTGCTTCTAAACAGACATTTTTGGCTGCTGCATTATTTATTGAAGTATCTGAGCTGAGTAGGCCAACTTAAATGAGGACAGCTCTTCGCTGGTAGGACATGAGATGCACTGCAGATTCCACATGTTCCTTATATGGGACTTGATGGTTTGTGGACAGAAATGTATGCATATACAGCCTTGTTCTATGAGAACAAATCTTACCTTTTGGGATCTGCATTACTGCCACCTACAGGACTGCAGTGGACTTTTAATGCCAAGCACATGATCTTTGTGTATGCAGCTCTCATATTGGACCACATTAGAAACGATACCGAATGTTGTGGCTGGGTACCAGGTTTGCAGCCGCTACAAGTTTTTACTGTAGCGTGTTGACATTCGGCAGTCCTCAGAGACTCATAGAGGAAGACATCGAGTTCTTATCAGTTTCCTCTAAACACTCCGGCTGCCCTGCATTGTTCCCCTGCCCTTTGCTTGTAAATAGTCTGTGTAGTGAATGGCCGCAGACATCAGTGTTGCCACCAGTGCCTCACTTCCTCCACTTCCTCTCCCTATTTGTCTTTCCTTCATTCATCTGTCACACGGTCAAGTCACATTGGTCTTCAGCACGAGTAGACTTGAACCTGCACCCGCTGCCTGCCCACCAATAGGGCTACAAATCTGTAGCTTTGTTTTTAAATGGATTTACTGTATGCAAACCAGTTATTGTTATCAAGACAAGATCAGGGCATGGAGTTTATGTGTTTATCTTGTTGTTGGACTGGACTAGCCTCTTGTACCATTGCGCAATGTGGAGATTTGTGTGTGTGTTGCAAGAGTCTCAGTCTTTGGAGGATGTGCCACGAGAAAAGACAGAGGCGTGGACAGGCCTGAGAAAAAGCTCTAATTATCAAACCAGAGATCTGGAGGGACCGACCGAGAGAGAGCGAGCGAGAGAGAGAGAGAGAGAGAGAGGAGGCAGGAGGAAGAAGGGGAGACATGCCTCTATAAAAAGCATAATGACACCCCACGGTGCAAACTGCTGCCATGATACCGATTTAGAAGCAGCAGTATTGTAGCAACCGGGTGGATTTTATACATACAGTTGACTCCTGCCTATGTTTACATTTACATCCTTGTGTGGCTTGCCCATTTAATTTTCATTTAATAATTAATAGTTTCAGCCCTAGTCTCAGCATATGTACATGGATTGGTTTGAAAAATGTAAAAGTGGCCTCCGCATCCTTTTCACTATTCGACCCTCAGTCGAAAAAGTTTGTCAGTTTATGAGTACCAAATGTGAGTCTCCACTTTCAAGAAAAGAGGGCTCAAACATTGGCTTTTAAAGTTCCATGCAATCATGCAGGAAAACCCTCCTTCCTAATGGATATGCTAAGAAGTTAATATACATTTTAAGTAAAGCAACAGATGTACACATAGATGTGCTAAGATATTATACTGTATATAATGCAAAAAAAAAACACATTTCAGCTTTGTGATATACCGGAGGTGACATTTTTTTATTAGTTCTGAACTTGGGGATGCTCCGATCGGGGATTTATGGTGCTGATTCCGACACCGATCATCCATGAGTGTAATTGTGTTGAACGTGCAAATAATAAGAACTCAGTGGCAGTGGCAGTGAGTAAAAAAAAAAAAAGCCTGCATGTTTTCCTTACACATGCTTCCAAAAAAAGACCAAGGCTAAGAATACACTACTATTGTTACAACATACTTCTTCCTGGTGTGTGTGTGTGTGTGTGTGTGTGTGTGTGTGTGTGTGTGTGTGTGTAAAGTTACTATGCTATGCATGCAGATCTTGTTTTGTCTGTCAGCAGTGATGAGACTCCATGCATTTGAAAATGGTGCCAGAAATGCACCAGGATGGCAAAGTGGGTCAGTGTGTTGCCGCTGAGCTGTGGAGAGATGTGACAGCCCATTAAGCTGCCGTACCCTCGTCTTTCTCCTCCTTAGCACACGCAGAGTCCCGTCTCTAATTATCCTGCACACACTGGCCAATGAAGTCAGTGATTACTACCCCCACCAGGGGCGTTATAATTCTATCCGTGCATGAGTTTTGTTGTTGGTTAGTGGAGCAGAGATTCCTTCGAGTTAAATTACCAGAGAGAACATTGGTGTTTCCTTAATGGCAGTTGTCACTCTTTGAGCATCCCAAAGAGAGCACTATTGATCTTGGCCGATCACACACCCTGCCTCTAATAACCTGCACACACAGCATGTGGCTGCACGTCACAGCCGTTCAATACACACTGCTTGTACTCAGCAGGGTGGCTATAAAAACCAACGTGGGTGGCAGTGCCTGCAGAGGAACTACGGTGCGTTTGAGTGTCAAGTGCTGCTGTGATTACATTGACAATGCAAGACCTTTTCTCATTTTCATAGCCTTCAGTTAACCCGAAAACTGTCACATATTAAACATTTGGGGTGGAATTGACACAATATCAGCTTAGTTTTTAGTCTGGTTACTAATGTTTATGTCGACACCAGTGCTATTATGGTGCTGCGTTTTGAATGTTGGTATGCATCCCTATTTAAAAGTGCTTTTTATAAGGCCTTCTGGTAACATGCCTTTTTGTGCATCTGTGGCTTTAATGCTAATGAGCTTTGTTTGTCCATGCCTGTGTCAAAGTGTCTCTCCAAGAAGCGCTGTTGCTTACTTTATCCACCTTTTACATATATGCTGTAATTTTGCACTTGTCCAACATAATGGACCCTACAACACTACACTTTAGGGCCATGCAGTCTGGGCCGGTGAAGGAGAACATTGTAGTTATTTCTTTCAAGTGTTGTAACATCATGTTTTATGTCCCCGTATCTTTCACGCTCCCATGTATTCATATACTTGAGTAGGAAAAAGCACAATTTCCTATTTCGTGTGCATGTCCCGACACAACTATGCCATGATGACAGTGACGAAATCTCGCCCAATGCAAGGTGTTGGCGTGTTAGCGCAGCTGCCCCTTTGCAACTCTCGCCGCAAGCAGTGAGTGAGAGGGACACTTTGTGGATGCGCAGCACAGACGTGAGAGCAAATTTGAAATGCGACACTCACGGGGCCCACTAGGCGTGAAAAAGGCGACTGGGCAGTGTCTGAACCCGATTCACAGTTTGTGACCTTTCGCTGGAAGGGATGCAGACCTACCCACATAAACATCTTATGTTTGCTCACGCGTGGACCTGGAAGGGTGATGCGGTGGTCATAAATGTGGATACAGAATTAAATGGGATTTGGGCTGCTGTATTGTGTGTTTGAATGATGAATGACATGTGACCGTTTGCGATTTATTGCCCTGCTTTTGTGTAGCTAGGAATTATAACACAATGAAGTGTGATGCTAGATAATCATTAGCTACTGGTGAAAGACCTACCTTTTTCTTATGAAGGTAGTGCTCGTTAGAAGACCTATAACGTAGTACGTTATCTTGCTTTGATTTGACTGTAACCTTAGCGTGTGCAGCTGTATCAGCATGGAATTTGATACACATTTTCCAGGAACTGACAAGCACATGTGTGAAAAATTTGAGCAAGATTCTTTGAAAATCATGGCCGCCACCATGTATTCAGTTTGTTTCAACATCAGGTGAAGCTGTTGACCATAGAGATATACGTACATTATTTTTAAAGAACCAACAAGGATAGAAATGTGAAGGCTTGGAATGCGTTGTCACATGCGCACATATGCAATATGTGTGACGATAACGCACAAGCATGCGCCCGTAACACACGTCGACAGAGTCTGCTGAAGAGGCTGCGAACTCTCTTTGTCAGTGCCTGCAGTGTGTGAATGTCAAATAGCAGCCTGGCAGCCTGGCAGCCCAGAGAGGCCTCATTCAACAGGGCGCCTCGCATGGAGTACTTACAGCATCAGTTGAACAACCTCTTGTTCCTCTGTGACTTACTTCTTACTAGTTAACGATTCAGTTGATTGCTGGGATTGGATATTTTAGCAGTTGGTGGAAGATAAGGGAGATGGGTGGACTGTTCTGATTGTATTTTAGTGTTGATTTTCTTTGAGAAAAGGTGACCTTTATCATGTATACGTAACTAACAAGCAGTGATGGCATTAAAGTCATCCTATGACTCAGCTGCCTTGTGCACGTTTTCTTGTCGGTGTTTGTCAAAATTTGCCTGACTGACTGTTTGGGAGGGGACCGGCTAGTGTTTGTGATGGGATTAAGCTACGTATGAGTAGCCGGGGAAATACTTCCCCACACAAATGTTCCTCCTTCTCACTTTGACAGCATTTCATTCAGGTTATATCAATTTCCGCAAGTTTCAGCTTTTAACATTATATTCTGTGTATTCTGTTTTTATTTGGCAATTCCACGATTTTACAGGCGTTCTGTTTACTTTAATATACAACCATGCCAAAATAATATCAGTGAACGTGGTGTCTCCGGACATGCAGCGTCACAAACATTCGCGACTTCACAGTCTGACAACACAGAGCTCCTAACATGACACATAACTTTAGGGTCACTACATAATCATTATTGTTTCCTATGAGGTTGTATGCTGTTGTAGCCACCGGATTGTGTTGTGGTGATGTTTTGTATGGCTAGGAGCGTGTCTGCAGTAAGTGTGTGGCGACAGCTCTATTTGCTGATATTCTTTTCACATTTGCTCAGACATGGCTCATGAATCGGAAATCGATTTCTAGTACGTGAATTATGCTTGTACCTCATATCGATACAGGATTGGATTAACGGTGTCCCTAGCCACAATTCCCAAACTCCACACAGAGATTCCCGAGCGGGGAGAAATAGTATTCCTTATATATATAAATACGTATTTTCATAGTTATGGCATACAGAACCTGTTTACGTCCTTCTAAATACATTTTATAACATTATTAGAGACATTTAGACATGAAATAACATCCCTATAGTCACCCTTACACTGATATTACCCAATATTGTCGATGATCAGAGAGAGTAAGCAATTTAATACAGTTTACCTTGTAGGGGAGCAGAAATGATGGTGGACAGACGGTGACGTCAAGGGTTAGAGTTCAGTTTTAGCTCGTTGTGGGCTATGACCGCCACAATAACCTGCGTTATTATTATGATTATGATTATTATTATCAGTATTATGTTATTGTTGTTGGGCCTGTCGTAAGATCATTTAAATCTGCAATAAAAGAGCTGGTTTTTGAGTTCTGGTACCTCGGTCTCGCTGAATAATTACCTAGTCACCGAGTATTTGGATCTGATTTGTCATTAATGGTAACATTGTCTTATTTTTAAAACTTCCATGGCAGTGAAGAAGAAAATAGATGGCCTGTACATCTTGACTCTGAAACAGATGAATTCACGCTCCCTTCATTTTGTGGAGGAGGAATTGTTTTTAAGGCCCAACTTGTTCATTTGGCTGCATGCAAAAGGAAGCAGACATGTAAAAGAACACTCTGTCCCCTCACAGACTTTGATTCCATGTTCATTGTGAAAGGTGAGCCTCCATTAACACCACAGGTTCTTCTCCATTCCATTTCATTCCAGATCACATTGACATGAAATGCCTCAGAAGATGGGGGTGACTTCTTATCACCACGGATCTTTTTGAAGGTTTAAAGCTGGAGCTGTGTGGGTGTAGAAAGGAGCTGTTGTGTTTGTCCCGGATGGCTGCTGAGCCAGAGAACATTGTGACTAAACAGCAGACAAGCAGGAACAAGCTTCAGTCATTAGATGCCTGACAATGACACCTACAGTACCTCATATATTCTACAAAAATAATTGCTGGTTCTATTCCAGTGTTTTCTCTATGACGTGATCTTTAAAAGAATGTCAATGCATGAGGGACAGTAAGTGGTTTAAAGTTTACATCGCCCTGCAGAAATCTTAATCCACTGTTTGTTCTGCTCATGAGCTTTGTACCCCCCACTTCCACTATCCGCCTTGATAACAACCTGAAGTGGATGAGAGTCTTTACCCCCAACTGATGCCCAAAAGCCTGCCAGCATGCAGCATTTGTCTGCATTTCAGGCCAATATGGTTGTTTCCTTTGAGTGGGGAGACACCTAGTGGCCGCTAAGAGACAAGTACTACTTGCTACACCAAGCGTTGTCTGCAGTCATATGATGTGTGGTGACATCTGCAATTAAATGTTTTCTTGTTTGCAGGAACGTCCAGCAGGCAGGCAGCTTCCAAGTGACTTGTGCGACTTGATATACGACGACGAAGAAGACAGTGACGCACAGCAAGAGGCTCAGAGCTCACCTCCAGCACCATGCTCATCTGACACACAAACCGGTAAGCGTTCACCACCTGTGATGTGCAGTAGCAGGCTATACAGTTTGCCTGCGGGGCAGTAAGCTAACATTATCACGCCATGCAGCCGTTGGAACGGTGTTTGCACTGAAACGACCGATTAGCACCAATATTTGCTTCACATGCACACAAAAACAAATAGTCATGTAATGCACGTCTTCAACTCAAGTGAGCATTCTTGTAAACACACAGGGGCTGTTGCTTCCTCCGCTGTTGGGCCGTAAGGGTGGAATTTGACATGTGATAGAGTGGTTATATGTATATGTGTGGCTTGGCAGGAAGCACAGGCATGAAAGTATTCTATCCTCATTTGGTGTCTTTAAAAATTCATTGAGGTTTCTCCTGTGAAGAAAGCGACAATGAAATATGATGTTAAGTATAAATGAAGTTTTTCATAATCATAATTCTTGATGTTCAAGTACAGTGGGACCTCCTAAAAAGTCCTAAAACTCCATTTCAAAACTCCACTAACATTTTCGCAAATACAGTTGTCCCTCGCTACATCGCAGTTTGACTCTATAACAGTTTTTTCACAAAGTAATTGATGAGTAAAAGATTGCCGTTTCATGGTTGAATATGGCCTAGATATATGCATGTTGTAAGGGGACCTATCATGCTCATTTTCTGTGCTTTGTATTGAATTGTGGACTCCTATAGAGCAGCTACACACGATAACCATCTTCCAGATTCTGCACCTCTTTTTTAATGTTTCCATGGACGTCCTACTTCCGACTCAAAAGGCTGTTTAATTTGTTCCACCCCTGGCCCTCCTCCACGTACGCCAACTTTGCTGTGATTAGTCACTCTCACAAGCATACTGTGCTTTTTTGTTTGTTTTTTTACGACCTTTGACCCAAAAGAAGGAGCAGCTTCAACAAGAGTTTCTAAGGGAAATAAAAGTTTTCCAAATCTATTGTTCTTTTACATTTAACATTAAGTGTGATGAACTCTTTCTACACTTGTGTGGCAGTGAAGAATGTTATAAAGTGACGTGCATTAGTGTATGGGTGATTTGGTATAGTATATGCCATGCAACACACTTATCACACATCATAATTTGTCAAAGCAGAAGCTGATTGATGGAAAGTAACACAATATTGTACTGATAGCAGTAGAAAGTAATGGGAGTACATTCCAATGGAACATAAGTAGGTCATGTGGTTGTACTCCCGCATTTACTGTAAGCCAATTTAGTCTCTTTTCTTAATCTTCCTTTCCTATGTCCTTATCTGTGTGATGTAATCAACTGTGAGAGTGTCCATATGTTGAATGCAGATCTCCTAAAGCCTCACCTGAACTCTCACAACCTCCCCACTACAATAAGCTCGACTTCTTGGGGAGAATTCTGCTTTGTTGATGATGCCACCTTTGTCAGCCACTAGGTGGTACTGCTGCTGTTACACTGCCAGGCCTCTCTGCTCCGTATGCAGGTGAGCGCAATCCTGCATGGGCCTGAATTGATTGTGTTGTGTGGCTGCGGTTTGCAGGGCAGGGCGGGCTTTGCTGCAGCTGGAGATGATGAACAACGCTCTCCTGCGCTAGAGCTGGATGGTGTGGGAATGATGGACTTCCCAAATGGCCAATCAAGCCTCGCCCTGACTGCTGTGACCACCTCTGAGGTGAGACCACTGAGTTTATTCCTAAACACCAAACCACTAGCAAACACAATTTGGCCCCTTTTTAATAAAGACTAACTTGTGCAGGCTTACTGCTAATGTTTCTACACAAGAAATTAAGCCATCCATGCCCAGATTGTCACCTTAAACACACTTTAATTGTTGTTGTTGTTTAATTGCTCTAATTGTTTTAGTATTTCAGATATTGTCCTCTGTAATAAAACTGTGTGTTAATCTTCTTCCAGAGGAGCAGCAGCTCAGAGTCTCTCAGTGATAAGGCTTCGTCTGAGCTGAAGAAGAGCTTTGATGCTGTTGTCTTCGATGTGCTGAAGGTCACACCGGAAGAATATGCTGTAAGTGTGTGTGCACGCACATGTGTGTGCTTCTGGCTGTCCTCATCTGACTCACCTCCGCGTGTTTACTAGTGCCGGCACAAATGGGATGTGCTGACCCAAGGTGGAATCTATAACAGTGGGAGGGGAAGGATTTAGAACGAAGAGATTTAATATACAAACTTTCAGTAGAAGTTCTTAACAAATAGGATTACACTTCTACTAAAGTGCATACGATATTTGTTGTGCTCAGTCCCAACCACAAGAGGGCACTGTATGCTCTATGCCAAACTTTTACGCTCACATTTTTTAAACCAACCCATGTAGATATCTGTTTGACAAGAAACAGCCTTCATTTCAGGTTGTGTGATCAGTCAAAGCGTATTATTAGTATGAACCTTTTCTCCTTATGTGACACTTTTTTTTTTGCTTTTTTAAGGCAAATATTTCAATATTCTGGTATTTTTTTCATGTAATATTATGACTTCATTCTTTTATTTTCCCAAATTTGACTTTATGACTTTATTCCAACCTTTTTCCAACCCAATAATATTAATTAAGTAATTCATTCATTCATTTTCTATTCCGCTTATTCTCACGAGGGTCGCAGGGAGTGCTGGAGCCTATCCCAGCTGTCTTCGGGCAAGAGGTGGGATACACCCTGGACTGGTCGCCAACCAATCACAGGGCACATATAGTCAAACAACCATTCACACTCACATTCATACCTATGGACAATTTGGAGTCGACAATTAGCCTAGCATGTTTTTGGAAAGCGGGAGGAAACCGGAGTTATCATAATATCACAACTTAAATAATATTAAATAATTAAATAATATTAACGCATTCCAATTTTTTCTGTTAATTTTATGGGTTTATTATCCTAATATTTTGGCTTTATTCTATAAAATTACTGCTCTTTTTTCCCATTTCTGCTGTTTTCTTGTTTGTGTTTTTAGAATGTGCCAAAGGCCAATAATTTAAAAAAAAAATGTAGCGGGCCATAAATTGCCCCCAGGTCACAGTTTGGACACCCCTGTTCTATGCTGAACAGATGTTATCAAATGAACTAATGCTTAATGGATGCCATGGATACCATCAAGAGTGTGGTATGATAAACAACATGAAAAAAGTAAAAAAAAATGTGTTTCCTCCAGGGCCAGATTACACTCATGGACGCTCCTGTGTTCAAAGCCATCCAGCCGGAGGTAAGCTAACGTTGCATTATTATTATTATTATTATTTTTTTTTACAAAGACAACTCAACCTTTTTATCATATTCAACCTAAACGTTGTATCATTTGAAAATTGAAGATTTTCACGAGATTTTAGATTTGTTTTGGTATTGGAACCTGATATTGGATCAGATCAGATACTTACTTTTAATACCCAGCGACAAGTTTCCTTTGACACTTGTAAGATGGTTATGAATGTTATTCTCACTGGAACAGATGGCATTTGTGTCAAATCTAACCTCCATAAAGTCCGGATTATTATGCGCACCCACCAAATTTAAAGAGAAAAAAATGTTTGTCCATATATGCCTGTCTATAAGATGCTGGTGTCCACATTGTAACATGGGGTATTTACACAGGAAGACACACTACAAACCTGGCAATAGTATCTACACTTCCCAGCGTCACTCAGCTCAGATGAGTCTCTCCATCAGAGTTCAACAGCTGCCGCGGTCCAAGCAGTCCAAGAAGAAATTATTGTCATTCCACACTTGATCAAACTTACTTAAACTTTGTCAGATCAAAACATGACTGCTACGTAAGACTTCAAAATGTATAGTTAGCGTCTACTTTACTACTCCAATTCATTACTTCCTGAATCTGCACGCTTAAGCATCATCATGGGCACTGTAGTCATTTTAGCCATAAATTAGCCACATCACTGTTTAAGCCGCAGCTGTCATTGCGTGTGAAAAAAGTAGTCTGGAATTTATGGTGATTGGAGCCTGTGCACAATCATTCAGGTTCCAACGTGTATATAGCATATGTGATGTCTTCATTTAGATTTGCACCTTCTGTTAGTTTCCATTGGCCCTCTTTTGACAGCTGTGATCACACAATGTTGAATGTAGCCTGCTGTGTTGCTTAGACTGTAAATGCAGTCTGACTCCCATCCTTGTTCAGTGAACATCAGTGTATGAAGTGTATGATTGCCCCGAGCTAGACAAGAGAGTGAGACATGCTCCACATAAGGTAAATCTTTCACCGGAACCATGTGGGCCAGGTTCAGGCTGAGGCCACTCCGGGATTTGTCAGCGCAGACTTGTCCCAGAGTCCCCACCCCCGGTCGGCTTAACTGACCCACTGTGTGAGGTTTACCAGTCCGACATTGTAAGGCTGCAGTAGTCTTCCAGGAGAGTGGAGGGTACTCCGCATACAGAGTGAAGCTGGCAGCATTGTAGCAGGGACACAGGTGGGAGTGGAGTAGCCTCTCCTCTCTGCACACTCGATTTTAAAAGGAGCTCAGCTCTTATTTTCCACCGCTAGTCACTCTCCATGTCTTGCAGTCATATAATGCATGAACCAGGTGTATGTGCATGCTGTAGTAGGAAAATATTAAAGCGCTGGTTGTGTAATATTCCTTTATTCGGCACCCGTTCAATGCTGTACAAGACCAGTGGGATACAGTATACTCCACTAGCTTATGGTTCACTTGCAAATGGGAAATGATAAGGGATTCACCAGTCATCCTATCACTGTGCATTTTATGATGCAGGCTTGTTTTCTTTTGGATAAGGAGGACAACGGGGACACGGGAAAGAATCTCTCGCAAGAAGAGATGAGAGGAACTCTTTGTTTGGACGTTGTAAATTAAGTTTCACGCATTACTGCACTCTTTCCACAAGATACCAGATCAGACATTTTGATGTGCTTGCATAACAATGAAAATGATCCACGGGATTTATTCAAAGTGGTCCTTCCCTGTGGTCTGGCTTATACTTATTAAACAATGTTTTTATTAGCTTCGGTTGGGAGGAGAATCGCATCTGTGTAATGATAGCTAACCTAAGTTTGACCTTTTGATTGTTATTGCTTTGTAGTAAAAATGTATTTGGACATAATAATAATAATACAGTAATCCCTCGTTTATTGCGATTAATTGGTTCCAGACCTGACCGCGAAAAATTAATTTCCAGGATGTAGGATTCTGTCTTTATAAATTGAATATTTTCATAGTTATGGCATCAAAAACCCGTTTACAATATTGTAATATGTTTTTTAGCCATCTACACGTGGAATAACACCCTTATTGTCACCTTTACGTCCATATTACCCAATATAGATGAGTTTTAAGTTATTGTTATGATATTAGTATTATTCTTCCTTTTGTGTAACTTGCAATAAAAGCCAGTTGTTGCTAATTTGTTTTCACAAAGTCACTGTGAACTCCAGCCTGAATTGAAATGACTGACTGCAGTAACGCTTGGCTGGCTTGCATGTCTTATATTGAAAAGCTCTAGCTACTTTCCTCTAGCGAGAGGCCATTTTCAACTTGAGACACATTCTTATAATCTCTTCCCCCGTCACATTTTCTGAAGTTAATCATCTCCAGCTGGGACCAGTGAAATATTAGGTAATAGAGATGGTGCTGAGCTTTTCCCCGTAAGTCAGTCATGACATGAGCCCAGTGAGTTATGTGGTGGCTCTGTCTGACCAACGTCACTTCTTACAGCGTTCACATAGCATTTTATGTCCTGCTGAAAAAGCTCACATCACACGTCCGCACCCCTGCTGCGGGAATCCTGTAGAAATGTGAGAGGAGTGGCGATGATGTCGATGGAAGGTTATGTTTGCAATGCAAAGACAGGCCATTCCCTCCTGCAGACTTAATGGTTTCGGGTGTTGAGTCCAAGTCAAACAATGTCTCGTGTAATTTACAGTATTCAGATGGTGATGTACAGCATATAACAATGAATGATTTTTCTTTGTGAGGCGGTGTGAAAAATATTTCTTGTTTCATATTTGTCATAGTTAAATGTTCTAGATCAGGGGTCAGCAACCCGCGGCTCCAGAGCCAAATGTGGCTCTCCAGTCTCTTTGTTGCGGCTCCCTTTGCAATGCTTGAATATTTTTTAGCACTTGTGTGGTGAAAATGCACGTCTTTGTTATGAGTTTACAAAAATCCAACTTTGTGTGAGACCATGAATGCATCCTGACTGAGTTCTGACTGGTGACTGAATGAGCAGACAGGATGCTATCCAGTTCTCTCTGACAGGTTAACATGAAGGGAAATGAGTAATACTTTGAGTTATTTGAGTTATTAATTATTAATTATTATTAATGAGTTATTTGACGATTCTAAAAAATAAATTAGAGCTCATTTAAAAACAAAAGTTTATCTCCAGTACTAGTAAGAGTAGTCCAACTCGAGTTTTTTTTTATCTGAACTACTTTGACACCCCCAAATTCCCTCCAATGTTGTTTTAAACATACAACGTTTTGCGGCTCCAGGCTATTTTTCTTTAGTGGGCAAGTGGGTGAAATGGCTCTTTTCATAGTAAAGGTTGCCGACCCCTGTTCTAGATCATCAAACAAGTTTGAATGCAACTTTATTAAGGGAGAAAAAAAATCCAAACCTACATGGTTTTTAAAAAGCGGTTGATAATCTTGACAGGATCTACCTGGATAAATCAAATGAATCTAAATCTGAATACATGCAGCTACTGCAGTTACCATCTCCCAACGATATCAACAGTTCACACACAGCCACAGCTGTTAATGCCAATGTTTTTTGACTCTGTTATTGGAAACCCTGGCCTTTATTCGGTCTTATAGACCACACGCTCTATAGGAGACTTTGTGTTAAATTGATTAGAGCTTAGGTTCCCAAAGTGGGGTACACATTCCCCAAGGTGTACGGCAATAGCAATAGGGGGTACGTGAATAAGGTATACAAAACTGTGGTGACACCTGCCATGTTCTAGTGTTCATGGTCTACATACAGTGCCACTGAGGAAAAGACTGAAAGCAGAACTGGAGGTAGCAGAGATGAGGATGAATAGGATCATGCATTTTCTACCGGGCGTGCTGGAGCCTATCCCAGCTGTCTTTGGGCGAGAGGCGGGGTACACCCTGGACTGGTGGCCAGCCAATCACAGGTCATATATAGACAAACCACCTTTCACACCAAACTCGCATTCATACCGCTGGACAATTTGGAGTTGACAATTAACCTAGCATCCATGTTTTTGAAATGTGGGAGGAAGCCAGAGTATCCAGAGAAAACCCACGCATGCACAGGGAAAATATGCAAACATGCCGAGGGTGGAATCGAACTCAGGTCTCCTGCCTGTGTGGCCTGCGCGCTAACCACTCATCTTCCATGCAGCCTGGATAGGATCAGGAAGGAGTACATCAGAGGGACATTACATGTTAGAGGCCTTGGAGATAAAGTCAGACTGAGATGGTTGGGACTGATATACTATTGGTAGAAGGATGCTGCATTTAGAGCTGCCAGGTAGGAGGCGTAGAGGAAGACCAAAGAGGAGCTTTATGGATGTAGTGAAGGAGGACATGAGGGAAGTTGGTGTGAGAGAGACGGATGCAGAAGACAGGGTTGGATGGAGGTGGTTGATGTGCTGTGGCGACCCCTGAAGGGAAAAGCCCAAAGAGAAAGAAGAACAGACATCAATGTTCAACAAAGACCTTCAGAGAGATACCATTTTTATCATCATTGTTAAACTCTCTTCTTCAAGTTGGTACTAAATGAATATGCAGACTTAAGCCGTAGTCATCACGAGTGGGCAAAAAAAGTGACGCTCAAATGAGGAGTAGGGGGTACATGGGTTCAGGTCAAATGTCTGAAGGGATAAGCCACTAAATGCTCTATTCCGGTGGTTAACAAACTTTTTACAGAGCTTTCACGGTAGCAATAATTAGATCAATTTCAGCATTTGACAAAGGGTGCAGTCCAGATTTCACATGTGAACATGCTTAGTGTAATTTTACTGTTCCTGACAAATGATCAGTACAGTGGTTAGTGGTAGTAAAAATGCTCATGGAAAAGTCATTCCCTCCAATGCCGTGCGTAGAAAGCTAATGGTGCCTGCAGATCCAGCCAGAGTCTAGAGTTTAGATCCTAGTCGTAATTCTCTTTTACACTGCCCTGTTGGCTTTTTTTAAGTAAGCCGAGTAAGCCCGTTGACCCGCAGCACTAAATTTGACAACATCCGACAATCAGTCAAGGGTCTCTCTTCAGGGTCTTGTGAACATCATCAACAATGCCTGTTTTCCTTCCTGTCATTTGCTGTAAATGAATCCCAGTAATCTCTTTGTCTCACGCTGCAAAATGTGCTTTTTCAATCAATTCCCCACCCTGTCTTACTTTCCCCCCATCCTTCCTCCTCCGTTTGTATCCTGGCGCGTGGCCTGTTCTTTCTTCATATTCCCAGGGACCCCGACACTGCAGGTTTCCATTTACAATGTAGACAAAAGGAAAATGAACCAGTGTGGTATCACTCATGAGGTCATCTCAATCTGTGGCTAAGCTGCAGCTGGTTATCTTATTCTTTATATGATACTTCTTATGACGTCCTTGTAACACCAATTAGCATTTTCTTCTGGATTGAAAAGTGGAGAAAACTGCAAGAATAAGGCTGTAATATAAAACCTCTCAACATTTTCATGCATTTTAGCTTTGAAAATGCCAGTGAATACATCAGCACCCTAACACACTTTACTGGAGCTGTTTTGAGGCTTTGACAAGAACATAAAGTATTTTCCGGACTAGACAACGGGTTGCTTGTCACTTCCCTAAATGTGTGTACCAAATGTCAGAATGATGGGCTACCCACCCTAGAGTTACAGTGGGTGTGCAGTGGGAACACATTTGAGCTGTGTGAGAAATCTCAAGCCACTCCAATTCATGGGTGTTAACAATAGCATGTATTTGTCATAAAAAGTAATGGTACATGCAGCTTAGTAGGTGGACATGATTTGCCGTAATGACATTCTTTTGTGTGCAGTGTTTCAGGAGTAGAAGAGTTAGCTAAGCACAAACAAATACATACATACAGTCAAGTAAGTGCTTCTTCGTCTGTCGTTGACGTAAGTTTTCCTTGACAAGCCTCATTTTCTTCTCCTTAATTGTAACTTTGATATACCCAGCTGTGCTGCCATAGGTAGCGTCTGTAGTCTGTAGATGCTTCACAGGAGCTGGCCTTCAAGAAAGTGCTGCAATGAGTAGCAATGACACACAATGACTGTGGCTCAGGCTTTTTTTCTGCAGCCTTCAAAAACCAGCCAGTTGACGTACTCTGCAGAACATGACTGGTGTCAGATGTAGTTTTTGTTTAAATGTCAGGGGGGAAAAAGTCAGCCTTCAGCTCCATTTTAGGCTTAGTTGGATGGACTCTTGCTCACCTGACAGGTCCAGGTGGCCCACAATTGAAGGATCAGCATAATTTGTTGAGCTCTTATGGTCTTAAAAGACCCGGGTGGTCAGTTGGTGGTCAAGAGCTGCAGGACACGAAAAACACACCCACCTCCTCCAACCATAGAGCACACTGTTGTTCGCCGCTCCATGGCACCCAAGGAGAGAATGATTGACATGGCTATTGAAGAAGGGAAGCACTTATTTAAAAAGGCTAAGATATTAAATCAACAATTGGCTCCTAGTTGCTGATCCAGCCACATCCTGCCTATGAGTCTCTGGGGTCTCCGCGCAAGGCCAGCGATGATCCCATAAGGGCTTCCACATCCTTGTGTTAACACTACCACGTTTTGCCCTTACCTCCTCACTCTGCTTTTACCATTTGTATCGCAGATTACTTCCTTTTGCAATTGTGGTCCATTTCTGGGAGTTTTGTTACTAGACGATGTTGCTTGAAGACAGCTCTTAGTTACACAGGGAGGAAACTGTGGGTGTGTGTGTGTGTGGGGGGGGGGGGGGGGTAGTAGTGGGCAGCTGCTTGCCTGATTCAGCTGATCATGTTCATAAGTAGGAGAACTTTCACTCTTACATCAATGGACTTGGCCTCAGGGCTGATGGAGGAGGCATGTTTGTGTAGTCTTTACCCCATCACCTTGAGGGAATGCATCCTGCTCCTCTAAAGTGATGATCATGTGCCCAAAGTACTTAAACCCCAGCTTGTTCAGACACACATGCACCATCCCGCGTCTGTTTTAGTGTAGTGTAGTGTAGCTCCCTGCTGGAGCTCTTAAAAACATCCGTGGGTATTGAGGTAAGAACGTACTGTACTTTCCAGACTAAGTTGCTCAGGAGTATCAGTTGCATCAGTCAAAAAATGCACCATAAGATGAAAACGGCAGTGTTGGACAAAGTAATCTTACCGCCTTGATGGAGGTTGTAAGGATGTTTTTGACACGAACATGCTAACTGCTTACATTTATGGCGCCCCCCTGAGGGTTGTGTCTTACATGCTTTGGAAGTCATTCCAGCATACATGTAATGCAAATATCCTTAAAGTTTAGTAATCGTCAGACAAAAAGCAATGACTTATGGCAAAACCCCTTATGCTGTGTCGTGCCCCTGCAAAGGGTTTTTGCTTGATGTGTGTTTTGCTGATGTTTGTCAACCAATCTTGTGATTATTATCATATAGGTGCAGCAATGGGATTACATGAAGTTGAGTCCCTTTCAGACTAAAATATGAAGTTGAATTAAATAGAACAGCCTTTGCAACACACATTACCATGAAGCACTTTGTTTTTCAGACTGATATTTCTGCCATGCCAGAGCTTTTGATTGTTTCTTTGTTTGATTATGCAAAATGTACAAGAAGAAATCTGTTTTATTTAAACGTGGCTGCAAAGAGTCAAAGCGGGGCTAAAGTCAAGTTGAAAATGTCTGACTGATTTTTTTTGCTGCCATTCATCTGCATCTCTATCTCCCCCTACTCCCTCTAAGGGACCTTATTTCTCTTATTCTGTGTGTGTGTCTGTATTTCAGGAGCTGTCAAGCTGTGGTTGGAATAAGAAGGAGAAGCACAGTTCCGCCCCTAATGTTGTGGCCTTCACTCGCAGGTTCAACCAGGTGAGACCACCACACAGTGTAGGCTTGTGTCATCAGTTAGTTTGCACCTCATTTTTACACCATATCCTCCTTTGCTTTCCTTCAACTACCAAATCACCAGTCAGACATGGTGCCTTCTGAAGCCATCATCATTATCTTCCAGATCATCTCCCTTTTGCATAGATCACAAATAGCCTACAAAGTTGATGCAACGTGTATAAGAAGGTATTCTGGATTGTGTGTGTTGATAACGCTATGACGTTATCAACAGGAAGTTGTGGGTAATGCTACAAAGCACCCCATTTATCTCTTTTCTGCCTGGCTGCTTTAAGGCTCGCCAGTGTAAATAGATGAGATGATCCACCA
Source organism: Doryrhamphus excisus (assembly GCF_030265055.1). Lineage (NCBI taxonomy): Eukaryota > Metazoa > Chordata > Actinopteri > Syngnathiformes > Syngnathidae > Doryrhamphus > Doryrhamphus excisus. The sequence goes on from NC_080470.1 coordinate 25,280,128, forward strand.
AGAATGTGTTGCTGTGGAAACTCCTATTTTTGTTTGTATAGCGGATCCCAAACGCTGATTCAAAATGTCAGGCGCTCAAACCCAGTCTCCAAGGAGAGCCAAGGAAAATGCTCTTGTTGGATAATGGGACTGGTGGAGTCCCATATTCCTTGTCCTTCACTTGTGACTTTGTTGGCACTGTCCACTCCAGAAGGATCCCAGCCAGACAACGAAGGAAGCAGCTCAGATAATAATTTACAGCCCATGTTGCTGAATGCCCAACGATGTGACTTTGTGTTTAGTTAGTCATCGTGCACTGATGCAGTAATAGCTTACATCCTGTTTTATAATCAATTCCACTCATTAATTAATATGCAGATATGCATCATACATTCCCCAAATGTCATTCACACGTAATCACACATTGCAGATTCTAGCATTGATACAAGGTCATTCTGAATATGCAGCAATCTACCATAAAATGGATTGACCCTTGGCTGCTATCATCTGGGTTACATTCATTTTGGACATCTATTTGCACTTCATTTATGAAGCATTATGATAGAATGTTGCTGTACACAGCATTCCTGCAATTTCCCTGACTGTGGGGGTTATTTTCAGTCTTCCATTGGATTATTCTGATTATTAATCTTTATTAAGGCGCATTAAAACGTTTTTAATGCACACACATATATAGTCATGGTTGAGTGTGCGTGGATTTTGACTTTTGCGTTATTTTTAGGCTTTATTTCTATAACAAACTGTTCTGGTAATCAAGAAGAACTTGCACGGAGCAGTGGCATTACAGTTCTATGGCTGGTATGCGTATTCGTTCACCCACCTATTCCGATCTTATCAGAGAAGGCGAAGTGTACCGAACTTGAGTGCAAATCAGAGCACTTACACTTGCCGAAATGGACAACTTTTACATGTAAAGTGGGCCCAAGCTAGGTACAGTTGGCCGAGTGTGAGTGCACCCAAAATGTTACTGAAGTTTACCGCGTAGAGATGGCCATTGGTGTCTTTCTTTCTTGGCGTCATTGGTGCAGCTACAAAGGTTGCGGTGGGAAATAAAAGATAAACTCATCGCTCCACAGTTACTTGCCTCTTCCTCTGCCAACAAAAACATCTCACAGGGCTCTTTTTGGGTGGAGAAGTAGGCAAAGCCAGCTGTGGTTCCCAATGTGTGCTCATCACACAGGAAGCAGCTCACGTCCGTGGTGGTATGCTTAATGAGTAAATCATCATACACACTAAGGAATGAGAGAAGAAAATAATTTGAATGAGATAACATTTGAAAATGAAGCTGCTCAGTCAGCTTGTTTGGTATACATAGATGGAGTGCCTTGCAAACCAACTGAATGAGCCCAACGTCATTCCCGTCTTTCCATTGCCACTCTCTCCCACAAATCTGAATGCTGATTATGACTTGCATGCAAAGAGAACCTTTTGGAACCTGCAGGTGTTTCTTTTGTTTAAGAGTTTGTCCTCAAGAGTTTAGAGCATGGCCTCGTTAGCAGGCAGCCACATTTAAGCTCCAGCCTGGAGTCGTCATGGCTGTCTGCAAGCCTTGGCTCTGCACAGATTTTCAACAAGGCAGAACTCTTAAGTGCGCAAGATAAGAATGTCACGCATGAAGGGTAACATCAGTTTTACATTGTCGCCACTTCTCTGGGTCTGCTTTTGCTCAATTCTACCAGAACCTCAGTGTCTGTTTGTGTGCGTCCAATCCAGACTAGTTTCTGGGTGGTTCGGGAGATCCTCCATGCACAGACGTTAAAGATAAGAGCTGAGGTGTTGAGTCTTTACATCCGCACCGCCAAGGTACTACCTTCCTAAATATGACTGTCAACTCCCAACTCCTAAGTTGTATTGAAGACATAACATATTTGCGTCTTTTCTTGTAGAAATTGTGCGAAATGAACAACCTCCACGCTGTCATGGCTGTTGTGTCGGCCCTCCAAAGCGCTCCCATCTTCAGGCTGACCAAAACATGGGCGGTGAGTATTGTTACTGTCTGTAATTGGAGAACGTCTTAAAAGGACATACAAAGGGTAGGAGAGACTAAAAGAGGACTGCAGGGGGTCGGAAATGAATCACAGATGATTCCGAATGTCAGATTCTTTTTGTTTTGTCTTGGTCTAGGTATTTTTTAATATAGAAACTTGACATCACCTCATCATCTTTATGAAATGTTACGTAACAACATGGTGCAGCATGACTCTTTTCTATGCTTCCTAGTGATTTCACCCACAAGCATTTAGTCTGACCGTAACAACTCTGTTTCTAATGGGCTTCACCACCTTTTGACTTGCTAGTTACTGAGTCGGAAGGACAAGGCGACGTTTGACCGGCTTGACTTCCTGATGTCCAAAGAAGACAATTACAAACGTCTGCGAGACTACATAAGCAGCCAGAGCATGGTGTCCTGCATACCATACTTAGGTAAAACACACACACATCCTCTTACCCTTACCCTTTACCCAATTTAACACCAACCCAACCATAAGAACTGTGAGAGCTTGAGGTTTTCAGTGTTTGTACAAAGAATTTCATGTATAGTGGTACACAAGATATACATCACTTGAATGCCACTTGTTTTAAGTTTAAGGCTGAGGTGAGCAGTGGTAGAACCTTCAAATTTGCACAATTTCAAAGTTGTTGTGGCCATAGGAAATCATTCATTCATTCATTTTCTACCGCTTATCCTCGTGAGGGTTGCTGGGGTGCTGGAGCCTATCCCAGCTGTCTTTGCTGCGAGAGGCGGGGTACACCCTGGACTGGTCGCCAGCCACTCACACGGCACATATAGACAAACAACCATTCACACTCACATTCATACCTATGGACAATTTGGAGTGGCCAATTAACCTAGCATGTTTTTGGAATGTGTGAGGAAACCGGAGTACCCGGAGAAAACCCACCCAACATGCAAACTCCACACACACTCCAGATGGCTGAGGGTGGAATTGAATTCGGGTCTCTTAGCTGTGGGGCCTGCGCGCTAACCACTCGGTCACTGTGCATCCCATCCCATAGGAAATCATGTACAGTAAATACAGTTGTGGACACTATCACCTTCTGCAGATATAAAGAGAGACTGACGTAATAATACTAGAATACAGTCATCCCTTGCTACATCGCAGTTCAAACATGGCTCCCTTGCTCTATCATGGTTTTTCCACACAGAAATGAATTGATACATGATTGCTGTTTCACAGTTCAATGGGGCCTATTATTAATAAGGAAAATATGCATATTTAAGCAAATTGTACAGTTTTTCACGACTGTATATGGGTGTTATGTCGAGAGGGCACTAATAATGTTTAAAAAATGCATTTAAAAGATCTTAAACAGGTTTTATGTGCCAATACTATGAAAATATTCTATTCTATGTTGATAAGTCCTTACTATATTTTCCGGTCAGACACCAAAACTCAATAATTACTACAACTAATGTAACTTATGTTACACTTTGATCAATTAGTCTGCTTGCTAAAACTGCAGCGCAAACACTTTCAAGAGTATTGTACGAAACCAGAAGTTGTATGTTTATTTGTTTCATGGCTCAAGGTTCCTGATGTGAAGCTCCTGATGAGCTGATGCCTCAGGAGATTTGCTGACATGATGGTTTGACTTTAGAGGTCTATTTCGCTTCACCAACTTTAAGGGGCAAACAAAACATTCCGGCATCCTGAACTGTTTTGTATGAAACTAAAACATGCAAGGAGGAGTGTGTTTAATTCTCCTGCTTCATTATGTCATTCATCGCCATGTTCAGTCTCATTTTATCATCTGTTTTCCCTTCCTGTGCGGAATATTCATTTGTTCTTCTCGGCTAGAACAAAGCTATAAATCAGACAGAAATTGAGGAATACCTGTCTTTCCCAAAATATTTACACCCTTTCTTGAGTTGGCGCTGAGTTGACATCACGCACACACATCCCTCATCCCTCCTTGAGCAAGGAAAATCCTCAAGCTTGTCTGCATGTGTTTTATTGCTGTCCTGTTTGTTCTCCGTTTTCCTTGGCAGATTATTTCCCCCATGCTTGTCCCATAACGTAGCCACTGAAATGCAGGCATAGAAAGCTCCTTTCCTTCGAGCATTTTTTTCTCAATCTGTATCGTTTCCATGGTTCATGCTTTGCTGATAGCAAGTCTGAAGGATAGATCCTGCACGTCCACTTTCCTTTAGCTTTTTCTACACTGATGCATTTGTGCTAAAGTGATGTGTTAGCGACTCTAAAGTCCTGACCTGCCATTAGGCTGGGCTGACAGACGCCTCCTGTCTGTGCCGGCCACAGTGCCACTCTGTTAAAGCACTCCGATTAGCTTGTTCCTGTTCACACAAGTCAATCACGCGCACACAAAGAGACTACAGAAACATAGGTTCCGCTGTGATAAATCACGCCCTCTTAAAGATGTTAATATTGGGTCTGAACTGAACTTATTCAGTGTTCTCCCCCATACTGTATGAATGCATTTGCAAGAGCTAGCCATGATCAGTTAGGGTTGTCTGGGCCCTTCTGGCCACTTTGTTTGATTGCGTCAGGTGCCAAGCCAACAACTGTCTGTCTGCTACTTTTATGCAGCGTTTAACGGCTTTGCAGCTGCTGCTGGCAAAGTTAGACGAAGGCCCAGACTGGCTTACGCCATCAGTCTGACACAATGTTTGCATCAGACACTTCATATCTGCTCTGACCGCATTCACACAGGGAGCAATAATGACTCAACTTTTACTGTACATGAGGTATTTATTAGAGGGGAAGAATTGGGGAGTTTGCTGTGCTATGTCACACGTTATAACATCACGTTATTGTCACATATACCTTAGATCCGGACCTAGAAACCATCCTATATGGACCTGGACTTTCAGTCAGTGAGGACTTCTATTTTGACAGGCACATGTTTTTTTAGACTTGACATACTGTTTGATCAGCTCAGGAAGTCCACTAACAATTGCATACAAGTTAAACTAGCCAACCTAATGCTACTCGACCAATCAAATCTGTGCATTGATCTAAATACAAGAAACCAATGTACGGTAAGAAGAGAGAAATGTAGTGAGTGACACGGTGGAATGGGTGAGACTTCCAGGGAAAGACGATAGAAACAAGTGATAGATATGAATAAAGAGGACAGCGAGATGAGTGAAAGTTGAAGGAAAAGAGAGGTCACAGAAAATAAGCAGGTTACGTTCACACACATTTATTTAATTTTTTCTCATATGTGCCCTGAAATGTATTTTTGTTTTTTGTTATTGAACAGTGCAATTCCGATTTTTCAAATGCAACTCCTTTTTGGTATGTGGATATAAATCCGATCCGATCTGATGTGGATATAAATCTGATCTCCTGCAGTCTGAGCTGTCAGGTCGTAAGTATCCGACCTATACGTCACGTCATCCTCAGAACAGAAGTCACAGCAAGAGCAAGTTGTCAAACAAACTTCCAGTTATTTGCTTTCATAGACTAGATACCCGGCAACTGTAGGCAAGGCACAAGGCCTTCTGAACAAAGCAGCCAAGCAGTAAAAAGTTAGGACAGTTCATTGTTGACTTTTTCTTTTTATTTGAGAAAATGAAATGAAAACTGGCAACCTTTACTTCATGTAAGGCTTCACGGTATGCATCGTCTTATTAGTGTTTCTGAAACAGGATAGCAATGAATGGATTTACAATAACCTTTTCATGGTAGGATTATTGCCATTATGTACAAAAAAAATATATACCTGTAAAAGAATGAAAATAGATGATACATGTTGTACAAGTACAACAGTGTAAAAATACTTTGTTTACAAAAATGTACAGGGTATGATGAACCTAAATAATCCCACCATTTTATACGATATTAACCAGTGTACTGCTGCAACCTTATTATCTCAAACCTACCGAGCTAAATATCTATGGTTACCATAAATACTCACTGTTAAATAACAACTGGCAAAGTGGCATTGTGAACATTCGGCCTGAGTAGAATTAAATTAAACTATCACAATAAAGCCATAGATATTTACACTCAATTTTCTCCTTAATCCCCTAAAATTTCGGCAAAATGCGGAAAATTTTGGCACAAGGCCCTTCCATTGTCAGGGTAGTCTTACTAGCAACTTGAAATAATTAAACATCCAAGTGTTTATTTTATCTTTTGGAATGAACTTTATAACTTTCAACAGTGAATATTAGCCTTTCCAAAGAATGGAGTTCATTCCTCCCATCATTACACGCACTGTTCCCTTGTTCCATCCAGAGCCAACCAGGAACTTTTCTTTTCATTTGAGCATCACAGGTGCTGGAGTCATCAGTCCTTCCATATGCTGTTATTTGTTCCTCGATGGAAATGTTTCCTTCTCTTACTTGTCTAGTGTGTTTTCGGTAGGTATATTAACAAAAAACAAACAAACAAGGTCCAGGTGCTTGCGAAAGATCCACAATGTTCTCAAGCTCTCAAGTTCTAGTCAATGGGTCGGATCATCAGACGTACTGACTTAAGCGAGTAGAAACCTCCTCCGTATTCTGCCCAGAAGATCCCATCCTGGAATTTGCTGCGATATACTCCTCCACTGTACCAGACCCCGTTCAGGTTGGTCTGGCCGCAGGCGTTGTACCACCAGCCACCCTTATGGAAGTGAGCGCAGTTACCTTGGCAAGAAAGGAACACAGTCGTAGAAGTTAATCAGTGGAACTGGCAGACACAGAGCCAAGAAAATCACGCATACCAGAGAACGCGTCCTTGTCCCGGTCAAGCGTGGTGAACTGTTTGCCATTGTGACTACTGAAGGAGTCTCCGGCATTTCCCTGGTAGGCGCCCAGCCTCAGGCGGTAGCCCTCGCTCTCGGACTCCAGGTGGAAGCTGCCGTACTCCGCATAGACCTTCTTCCCGTTCCAGTCTTCCAGCTCCACCATCAGCTTGTAGTCACCCTGTTTACCCAGGTTATAGATGTTCTCTAGCCCAAGCCAGTGCTCACCGTCGATGTTGCCGAAGCCTCTCTAGTAAAGGGACGAGCACCACAGAGACAAATAAAAATACTGTGAGGTAGCAGCCAGCAGCATACACAGATAGTTTGTTGGTCGACCTAGTGGCTTGAAGCCAAGATCTCATTTTATTTTGTTGCCATTTGGTCAGTCAATTCCTCGAAAACGCTCATGCAAAATGAGCTTAGTAAGATTTTTCAGTGGTGAGTCTAATGGCGGCATTTAAGTAAAACATTGAAGAATGTGTTGCACATTGAAATGATCATGTTTTAAAGCTGGACTGCGTCATTCAGACTATTTAGTTGAAACTACTGTGGCTTCACTTAAGACAACGCTCAGCTCCAGATACATGGCTCTCTCCTGTGCCAAACAGCAGTATTGAATTCTCAACATGAAATGAAATGAGCTTTCAAGTGTTCCCTTATCTGTGCATTGCTGCTCACATTGGAGTTGCAAAGGCTGACACATGGAAAGGATAAACACTTACATGCTAATTCTGTATGTTTATGTTCCGGTCCCTGGCTGCGACTTGGGTTTGTTTGAAATCTGTGACTAAATTGTTTATAGTCACTGAACACACGCTCATTTAGTGACCTCCAAACGAACCCTGTTTTCTTATTTTTACCTCAATAATCAATGACTGTCTTTCGTTGACATTGAGCTTCGTGAACTTACTTTGTAGTTCTCCCAATTCCGAAAGAAATTGACCGAGCCATCTCTCCTTTTTTGCAACACGGTCCAGCCGCCGTTGTCAAGGCCGTGCTCACACCAGACTTGGATCAGTCGCTCGCTGCTGTCGGTTTTCAGCAGGTACATCCCACTGGTGGTGTGACCAGCTTTCCGCACCTGGAAGCAGTCCTTGAATGGACCTGATGATCATTTAAAAGGTCAGGTCAAGGACTTTTCAGTGTGCAATGTCGTCAACCAACTACCAAAAAAACAAGTCTATTCTTCCACTCCATGGCTGGAGGACAACCATCACTGTGGTCTAAACATCTCCTTGAGCTCCAAATCTCCCAAACATCCTGCCATCTAAAGCTATCCAAACATGTGTGACCACATTTTGATTGTTGTGTGAATCTTCACATATTTATCAGGAGCACAATCTCGCCCAAAGCAGAAGCAGCTGAAACATCCCACTGCAGTTCCTCTGTTTTCTCTTGAGTGAGTGTTATTAAACCAGCATGAACACCGGCGTTCATGCGTGTGGGGGGCCTGAAGGGCTATAGAAGATGGGTTTTCTCAGCTGAGGGAGGGGTCCCGCTTGGACACTGTTTAAGGCCCCCAGTATTTATGCCTTAACCTCCCTTACCTCTCCTCCAGAACTTCTATTTTTCTACCGATCATATGTCTTTTTGTGTAAAAGGTGCTCCTACACATTGTCTTTTCTGTCAAACACAGCCCTGAAATGTTGATGCTAAACTAAATCCACCCGCAAAGCCGTAGTGGTTTAAAAAATGCTTCAAATAGTCCAAACTGTGGTCGTGTAGTGTGTATTGGTAGTAATGGTGAGCATACGTGGACTAGATTTTATGATTTTTGTGTGTGTGGGCATGAAGGTATTAACTTTGTCAGTTATGTTGAAAAGAGTAGTACACCGAGCTGGCAAGGAAATGAAAGGCAGACTCGCTTATTCATTGCTCTTATCCTGCATATACTGTCTAACTCGTACCTACCATCAGAAGTAAGTGTTCCTTGTGGTGGTGGAGGTTCAATTCCGAGTGGGTTTGCAGTTGGTGTGTTCATGCGAGACCCATGTGAAAAGCCACGGTTATTGTGGTCCCTCTGTATTTCATTGGTGAAGCGATTGTTGACGGGTATGTTCTGTGGTACCACCTGAACTAGCGGAGGGACTGCGGGCAGATCACTGCGCCCCATTGGCCTTAGGCAGTGTTCTTCCAGAGCAGAGATGAGAACGGACTGGTTGTTGACGACCCCAGCCATCGTGGCAAAGCGGGCCTCCAGCTCTTTGTACCTCGAAGCCAGCCGCATCATCTCTGAGGTCACGTTGAGGACACGGTTCTCCAGCTGGGCAAGCTCCAGAGAGTTGTCCCTCTTCCTGATGATCTCATGCAGCAGTTGCATGTAAAGTTGGGTCACCCTGGAGTTCATGTTCCGGCTCTCTTTCCTCAGTAGCTTCATCTCATTCACCAAGTTGCCATCGACATCCACCACCAGCTGCAATGTATCAATCTCACGTCGCTGTTTGCTGAGCACCTCCCGAACATCTGCTATGTCCATGCGTGTCACTCTGTCCTTGTCAGGCTCAAGAGCTGTGGAGCTGGCACAGATTGGTCCTGATGACAAATAGAACATATGGTTGGGATTGTCAAGCAGCAATACGGAGTCCAAATATAAATGTTACCAACCTGTAATTCTCTGCTCAGGCACAAGGAATGTGTAGGAACACTTTTTAACATCAGGATCCAGTGGAGCTCTTTTGCTTCTGTGGAGAGATGTCTCTTTGGTTCTCCGGGCTTCTCTAGAGTTCTTGCAAGAACTTTCTTCCCAGAGGGAGACGCAGAGTAAGGCGCACAGGCTCCACATCAGCCCCTGCATTGCAGCTGGATTGATGGACAGCCCCCCTGGTCCTCCTAAGTGAACAGAAGACCTTTACACATTAGCGCTCGGAAACAGCCTCCTTGTTTTCAAAGACTAACAAAACAAAAGAAAGCAGCGGTGGTGTTGATTATACATTTTTTTTCCAGACCATTTTTCAGACATGTTGACGACTATCATCAGCTTTAAAAGAAAAAGATGTTTGACACCTTTTACAAATCTGCACACAATTAGTAGTTGTTTGTAAATGTGCAGCGACACAATTGTCTTTTCATAGTGTTGTTTGCATGACTGAAAGAGCACATTTGATGACCCAGCCAACTGGTCTGTTTTCTGTCTACACTATTTTGCCCTCAGACAGACACCTTGTTTATCTGAGGGCTTGAAGGTCAACCCCATGTTCGGAGCCAATGGCTGAATGGTGACTGAGCTTTATCATCACTATCATCACTATCATCCTTGCGTCTTGTTCTGTGTATTATACAGCTATACACATGGTCTGGAGTTCTGTGATGTGATGTAAGTCAGATATTATACCTAAGTAACTCACACTGTACACAAAACACGTGGACATATAAAATACAATAATGAAAAGATGAAATAGAATAATTAATTAACTGACTTTACCTTTATTCTGTGGTTTATTGGGATGAATAAGCACAATAGGCAGGAAATAAAGCAATAATGACACCACCCATTACTGTCGCTTTAATAGGAGCAGATGGTCCTATGAATGCTGAAGGATATGATCTTTGTCCGTGATAGTTGAACACTTAATACCAAAAGTGCTGCCAATATTGGTGGGTGTTTCTTGTCTCTCAAAGCTATGATAATCATTTTTGCTTCTGTAGCGATAGCTTTTCTTTTCCTCTGTGCATTTACACCAAAAGAGCGTGCCTATGTTTGTGAGACTTGATTTAATGTACACATTGCATCCTTGTAGCATGCACCTGCCCTTGCTGAAACTGGTTCTTCAGCAAGTCCAATGTTTAGGGACCAAAATTAAGTTTTTCATTTCTGGGTGCCTGTTACTTCGATCGCAGAGGTAGTGTGGGTCGATCATTTAGTAGATGACATATAACATCAGTCAGTCTGTCATCATTCTATTCACTTGGGAAAAAAAGGTCAGTTGCGTAATGGCTCTGCTTTGCATTCTGAACTCCACTATAGAAGTATGTTTTCTACACTTTTGTTAGTGAAAGTATTATTTCAAGATTCATTTTTTGCCCATTTATGAAACCTTTTTAATATGTTGCCTTGACTTTGACTTCATCATTTTCATTTATTTTATGTCTGTAATGTTGGATAGCAAATGCTGACTGTATGGAATGCATGAACTGTGTGTATAATGATAACTACTTTGCTATTTTGATGACACACACATGTATGTGTATATATATAATATGATATAATATGGTAGGTACCGAGATAATTTTGACTTATAATTTGCATGCACCGGTGGACAAGTGGTTAGCGCACAGGCCACACAGCTAGGAGACCCAAGTTCAGTTCCACCCTCTGCCATGTTTGTGTGGAGTTTGCATGTTCTCCCCGTGCATGCGTGGGTTTTCTCCACATTCCAAAAACATGCTAGGTTAATTGGCGACTCCAAATTGTCCATTGGTATGAATGTGAGTGTGAATGGTTGTTTGTCTATATGTGCCCTGTGATTGGCTGGCGACCAGTCCAGGGTGTACCCCGCCTCTCGCCCAAAGACAGCTGGGCTCCAGCACTCCCGTGACCCTCGTGAGGATAAGCGGTAGAAAATGAATGAATGAATTTACATGCACCAGATGTACTGTACATATGCAATGTACATAAATACTCATTTTCTTATTGACACACTTAAATGCCAACACAATTAAACCCAAATGCAGTTTTGAAATGAAATTTTTATTAATCGGGAGAAAAAAATCCAAACCTACATGGCCCTGCTTGGAAAAATTGATTGTTGGAGTAGCCTAGTCGAAGTCCTGACCTGAATCTTATTGAGATGCTGTGGCATGAACCTAAAAAGGCGCCTCATGCTGGAAAAGCCTCCGATGTCGCTGAATTCCAACAATTCTGTCTCATGGCCGACCAGTATGAATTTCTGCAAGAGCACGAGTCCATGAGATCTTATTAATTGCTGTGATTTTCTAGTAGCGAGCTGACTCTAGTAGCTATCCAACTTCATGCAATTCCACTTTTATTGCATGTGAACCCCAATTTTTTCAAATTTTTACTCTGCTTGACTTTGCGGTTTGAGCTAAATCACTTTGACTGAAAGATCTGGCAAACTGGAGAACTTGATACAGATTTTTCTCTTCCCGTTCATCACTCTTGATGAATACATGTATTCAATAACATAGCTGTGAAACCAGAAAAACGGCCCCCACCTTACAGTATATTTTGGCAACAGCGTGGACTTCATAAGTCTTTCTAAGTGCACAGCCGGGTCTTCAACCCACTAATAGTTATTAACGTCCTCTCTCCACACTGTCAGTAGTTCTTTGCTGTGATTTAATTTAATGTTGTTGTTTTTGGCACACGCTCAAAAGGAAGGACTGTAACTGTGTCACCTACTTCCTTTGTATTTTGGATCACACTTTCTTTTGTTCTAAGGGGGCTTGTTTTTAATACGACACTACACGGTAATTCAAGTGCAAGCTCTTTAAATAAAGACTGCGGCTTGCAAGAAAACAAGCTGTAAACCTACATACTGACATAAAAGATGTTACCAAGGGGGAACCCATTTGATCAATTGAGGGGAAAATGGCATTTCATTGGCCTTGGCGAAGGTGTGTGCTGAGAGGGCTCTTCCAGTTCCTGGTATTTATGGTCTCACTTCAAAGCTAAAGTTAAAACATAAATGTTAAGACTTTGTTGTTTGGCATAGAAACACGCTGCTTGTTCGCAATGAATGCAGCTCTTTGTCTCAGACAGGATATACAGCAGCTGATTTTCAATGACAGTCCTGGACTACCTGGTGCTGCTTTAAGTTGTACCCACCCACATAATGATACACAATGTAAACTCTGCCATATGCTGCTATGGTTGCCTTGACAAAGCTCACAGCTAAGTCCAATGTTTTTGGCTTGTTAGTGAATTGTGGAAATAACAGTGTACTTTAAAAAGAAATAAGCTGTGAGCTCATTAAGCTTTCAGCGCAGTTTTGATTTACCGCCTTTTTTATAGTCACTAGGTGTCTTCTATGGATAGATTTAGTAGCATAAAGTTATTAAAGAAAACACGTTGAAGGATACTGTAGTGAGCTGCGATGGTGACAGTCTCAGTCGTGACTGTGTGGGAGTGGGTGGAGGGCTGCTACATGCGGAAAGGACATTTGAGGTTGCTATGTAGATTTGGCTGATTTGTTTTTGCAGTAAACCTTGCATCACCAGGTTACAACAGTTGAGTGATGATTAGTGTAGCTACATAATGTAATCTTCCGCTGTAATTTGGTCTCTGATGAACCAAAATCATGTTTTGAATTCATGTATGGGAGCTTGTTCACCATAAAGAGAGAACAACCTCTATACCCCAAAATTGCCATGTGGATTATTGACTCTGCCACAAGTCCAAAACTGCCCCAAACTCCTTGACATCTCCATTGGCGTGTGCAGAAAAGTAAAAACAAATGTGCATTGAGCGAGCAAGACAAAAAGTCAATACGGCAACAATAAACAGCAGTGCGCTACTTGAGGACACGGTCCAAGCCTTTGATTACGACATCGTGTCACCAGCCACTGTTTGTGTCACACCACACACACGTACACACACAGGCACACTCCCGCTGCTTGCTGACACAGATGTTACAGGGCTAACTGCGGAGAGACATCCAAATAGTTTGGAGCAGGGACAAGAAAAGGTTTGCATGCTGATAAGTAGACCAAGGCAGGATGTGAGGTCCACACAGCGTGATGGCTGACCTGGAATGAAGGCCTGTATAATGAAAACACCTTCAACAGATTGCCACCACCAGCATGGGATGGAAAATGCTTTGTGTTGCTGTAATAATGCTAGTGTTTTATGTCCAGTTCCCCCCGTTAAACGCTACATGTGGGAGATATTAAAAAGGAGAGAATGGAGCTCTACAAATGGGACTTGAGCCAGAGATTGTGTTGGAGCCTTCCCTCAAGATTAGAAGGTGAAAGATGAAGTGTAGGGGAAATGGTGATGTTTTGTTAGATGAAGTGGCTTATATTTAGGGATACTCGTCTCTTTCTAGCTACCAATCAATCTACCATCCCGATGCATAGTACCCTCAGAGGGAGCCCCCGAGGCCCCCACCAACCTCCATCTGTTTCCCTTCTGTGAGTGAAACCCTAAACATGTTGGCTGATGTTAAGGTCAGAGGTCCATATGTGGGATTACGGTGCTGCCCCACCCTTCCTCAACCTAAGACACCCCCCCATCTGCTCCTGCAGTCAATCGGTCTTTGTGGAGACCCAGCTCCACTTTCCTCTGGAATAAATGTGCTAACATGACTTCATATAAGGCCCCTTCTCTCTCGCTATCTGTCACTCTTGGTCAAGATAAGGACTCTCCAATCTCCTAACACCCTCCTCCATCCCTGCAGGACACTCATCCCATTCGCCCCCACAAACCAAGACCCTCCACCCCACGCCCCTTCTGGCAAACACAACCCTCCTCTGTGCGTCTTTTAAACACACAGGCATTGTATTAAATCTTATTAAATCATGGACTTTCCAACTTTCTATCCTGGTAGTTGAAGTTGTTTGGCCCCTTGTGGTAGGTTCCCCACCCTACCCACCACAGTGTGGTTTCATATGAGGAGAAACGCAAGGTGCTCTGGGGAAGAGCGGAGAGCCAGGAGGAATTAGATAAGATCATTCTTACTAATTCGGGTGGTGGTACTGTATAGTTTTCCTCCTGTACCTTGCTGTAGTTCACAAAGACATTCCCCTTGGCTACTACTTTGTTACACATGCTTCTCCTTCTCCCGTGTTTCCCCTGACCTCCTGGCTGACCTCCTCCTCCTCCTTTCCATGATGGCCTGCCCCTTCAACTGTGTCCAAGCTCTCATTAAGGGGGGGCTTCACAGAGCAGCTATAAACAAGACATATCTGAGGATTCTGTGACTGCCCCGGCCAGGGTCTAATGCAAGCTAATCAGTCATGCGACCCGTCCGGGTGTCCAAGATCGCTCCCCGTGGTTGCACTGACGTTAAACTAGACAGCGTTATCTATAAAGGAGCTGCATTTCTCCGTTTTGGTTGATAAGATCAAGCTGGCTGCCTGGATCCGCACATAGCCCTTGCGTCAAATATCGAGTTACAATTGGCCCCCATGCCCGATGCCCCATAATAGCAGTTCAGAGGGTGCTGGCTGAGTAGGCTATCAATCTCCCGTTGGGTTACAACTCGGTCTGTGGCGGGCCAGTGGTTAACCGGCACTGACAGGCCGCCATGCATCATCTGAATGTCTCTGAGGCTTTACAGCCTTTTTTCCTGCTCTGGCTCAGTTGAAAAGTTAGTTTAGTGAAGCTCAGTCTCAGGTGAGGGCTGCAACTTGAGCATGGAATGTCCTGGATGGTTCTCAAGCAGCTGGTTCCTCTTGTATCACCATCTTCTCTTCCTCTTCTCTTTTCTATTTTCCAGACTTATTGGAGCTATGGATAATATTAGGATTTACTCTCTACAGCAAACTTTCGCTCCTCTTGCCATTTGCTTGTTTTACTGGAATATATTGGACTGTCCTTTTTGTCACGTGGCAGTTGACAGCAAACCCAGATGCTCTTTTTGAGCAGAGACCAGTACACAAGGACATACCTACAAACAGTTGGCATTATTAGGGATTCGTGCTTTAGCTATCATGGCTGTGGGGCCTAAGAAAAGGACATCTGAACTGAAAGCCCTCATTGATTCCACCCGGTGAAGCGTACGTGCCTCAGGTGGTGTGTGCTCTTCCGAAAAAAACAAACAAGATGGCGCTCCGTGTCTCAAATCTCTTTGTATGATCATGTCAACCTCAGTCAAGTGTTTGACTGGAATGTTCAACTCAACTCTGCTTTCTTGCTCTACTTTCCCTTTCTGTGCTGCTTAGGTGAAATATTAGAGAAGCATCACATAATCTGCTCCTCTTCTTAATGATTCTCAATGAATCCACTCTGCATACTTGAGTTGGCATCAGAGAAGTCACGTGTGTTTCTCAGCATTCTGCAAAGATTAGAGCCCATGAAGCATTGCTAAATATTTCTGTCTGCAGCTGGAGCTTCCAGTCACGAAAAGCCTCCACAAGCTCTCTGCTGAGCTCACACAGCTGCCCAGACACTCACACACACACATAAAGCAAAGCTGACCAAAGAGAAGCCACTCACCTTCTTTATTATCAGCAGTGATGTTGTGTCTCCTGCAGTTAAGGTTTGCTGCCGTATTGTGTCCTCATCAAGTTGCAGCATCCAGGATTCATTGTTGTCCCTTGTCCTCAACCTATGGCCTCCACTTTAAGCTGCCCCCCACACCTCCTCTGTCTTGCGGCTATAAACTCACCAATATATTCTTAATCGTTGCTATCGTTGTTCTACTTCCCAAACTTTCTTGTCCGTGGGCCGGCCTGTTCAACAGACTAACTCAGACGACGGATGCCTTGAGTTTTTCACAAAGGATGGGGGTGACTTGAGGGAGGGAGGGAGGGAGGGAGGGAGGGAAGAGAGGAGGAGAAGAAGAAGGGGTGTGGGAGTTTGGAGATTGCCCCCCCCCTTCCCCCCTCTGTTTTTTGGAGTGGCCCAGCCGACTTGATGTCACTGATTGGACAAAGAGGATTTTTTTTCCAGGCGATAAGCCTAAAAGATACAGTACAGCCAGTAAGAAGCTTGAAGAGGGTCACGTCTAAAAACGCTCAGTAATAGATGGTGATGCCTTCTGTGAGCTAATCGTGATGATGAATGACAGGTAAAAAACAATAGCTTCAACACCACAGCACGAGAGAAGTAAGTCCCTTTCACATAGGCGGCACACGACTCCAAATCCAGGAAATTGGTGGGGTGGCTTGCTTCTTCTCTGGTGCCGTTTATACAAAATGGTCCCGCCGGAAAAAGCATTTTTTAAAGAGGACTGAAAGGGCTGCTGATACTACTCCCAAAGGCAGAATAAGACCAGGTCAACTTAATGGTTCCATTGAGCCCATCACAAAAGGCTACCTATACTACTCCCCAATTGTCAGGTGAACTTTGTCCCCCAATTCTCTGTCAGCGCTGTTCTCCAGAACAGCAACGCAGGAAAAACATAGCTTTTACGGGCTGTGTGAAAGGGATGAAATAAGATAAAAACA
Organism: Doryrhamphus excisus; assembly: GCF_030265055.1. Lineage (NCBI taxonomy): Eukaryota > Metazoa > Chordata > Actinopteri > Syngnathiformes > Syngnathidae > Doryrhamphus > Doryrhamphus excisus. Next base: position 25,296,913 of record NC_080470.1, read on the forward strand.
CATATTAGATATGTATAATAGAGAAATACTAAATGCAGTCAAATTCTATGTAAAGTAAATATAAGCAGACTGAAACCAAAACGCAGACTGGATGTTGTGTGTGGTTGCCGCACAAAAAATACATCTGTCATAAAAGTCAACAAATTTCTCTTGGATGTGTCCTGGTTGTAGCAAGGCTCATCCGCCTACTTTTGCTCAGGGCTGCCATCCAGCCTACTGACTGCATACTTTCTTCTTCTTGGCGATGGCAGAGGCCGATTACAGACTGCTGCCGTCGCCCATCCTTTTCAGCATGCGAAGGGTTTGACCAGAGATTCAGCTATCAGCACTGTCATTTACTTTAACAGAGCTGCAGACAGGATGTTTTTATTCCCTGCCTTGCTCTGAAATTGCCTTACCTGCCTGCAGAGAAAAGGAACACACACGGTGTGCAAAGGGCTCCAGACACAGTCTGCATTTAGCATCTGTATGCAGGTGTCTTTGGACGTATGGATTTATCTGTGACAAACTGTTGACGTGGTTTTAAGAGCACAACTCTCCAGTGGTTGAGCCTGCAGGATCTTGCACCTCGCACCTTGTATTTTCCTCTCACTTTCACGTCACACATACAGCTGCAAGTGTGCAAACTGCAGCCGTTTTCTTTGGGACTAAACAACTGTGGTCTCCAAGAAATAAGCCGAGGTGTGGCTGATAAGTTTCCTTCCGTCCGTGTCAAAAAGCAAAGTGTTTTTGTACATGAGAACGAGCACGAATGGAAGAAGGGTCAGATGGTACTTTCATTTCTAACTCACTAATCTTTCAGGGTGACTGGAGGCCACTTTTGACTTTGGCACTTAAATGATAATATTTCTGTAATGAGAGGGGAAGAATCCATGCAGGAGCATCCAAGGCTGTCAAAAAGCAGGCGGGAAAGTGATGCAGTGGGATGATGGCCTTGAGTTGGGGAAGCAAGGATGTTTAATCTGATTGTATTTGGAGCAAAAACCAGCAAGCTTGCCCAGTGTTTTTATTCTTGTCTACTCTGAGAAACATCAAGAGGCAATTACCAGCTTCACCCCATGAACCTCACAGCTGCTTGCATCATGCCTCCAGAGAAACACGGACCCGTTTCCAGTCTTCCGTGTTTGTGTATTTGTGCTTGCTTTGTAATGAGCTGAACTCCTCTTTTGGGTCAGGAGGAAAGGGCTTTATTTCCCCCTTCCTCTTGTTTAAAATAACACCGCCGACAGATGGTCTCTATCCTCATTTGACTTGCAGTGGCGGGACCCTTGACCTGATGAGAGAGGAGAGCGTGATGAAATTAAACTGCTGTGCATTCCTCAACTGACTCACACTTTGTCTTTTTGGCAGGGATGTACCTGTCTGACCTGACCTACATTGACTCCGCCTACCCCTCCACGGGCAGCATCCTGGAGAACGAGCAGAGATCAAACCTGATGAATAACATTCTCAGAATCATATCAGACTTGCAAAGATCCTGTACCTACGGTGAGTAAGGACTGTCACTGAGTTAGACATTTCACCATGTTTAGCATTGTGGTGGTGGAACTGCATTTTATGATAATAAGGTTGCCATAATTCATTATGTCGACCAACTCATTGAGTCCCAGTCTGCCATGTTCTGCTTATTACTAAAAAGTGCCCACTTAATTCGACATGGACATAAAATGTGGGAACCGAAGGGATGTATTCTATGAAAAATCTGTCTGTTTATGACAGCTTTTTCCAAACTACGACCCGGGAACCATTTGTGGCCCGCAACTCATTTTTTGTTTGCCTGCGGGCCAATCAAGCTGTGGAAAAAGTTTCAGGTGCAATAATAAAAAACACAAAAAAACGCCCCCCACCCCCCCACCTCAAATGAATGCTACAAATCCTGCACATTTAAAGGCAATGACAGGCGTTCTTTTGATTGGTTAAGATTGCACTCGGCTATGTTAAACCCTCTCACGACTTCTCCTCCCTCTTTGCCACTTGCGCCGGGGGGGAGGGACGGAGGCGTGGGTGCGCGGCACTGCAGTGTGTCTCATCAATATAACATTACTGATGCCTACTGACCAGTGTATAATACTACATACTTGTCGTTCCATATTTTTTTTTACACAGTCAACTTCTAAGCAGCGATCATTTATGAATTGATTTTTGAAATACTGCCATAGAATTCAGGAGCCATGTGGCAAGGGACGACTGTATTGCTTATGTTATTATCAATATCCATCCATTTTCTATACCGCTTATCCTCACTCGCGTCGCAGGCATGCTGGAACCTATCCCAGCTGTCAGCCTGGAGTGGTCTCCACTTATTATCAATATATGAATGCAAATATGTCTGTGTGTTACAGATATACCAGTGTTGCCTCATATACAGAAGTATCTCAACTCAGTCAGGTACATTGAGGAGCTCCAGAAGTTTGTGGAGGATGACAACTACAAGTGAGTGTTTAATCATCTACACTACATACATTTAAAACACAGCAATTCAAAATACCTGTGTTGTTCTGTACAGGTTGTCACAGAGGATTGAGCCTGGCACCAGCACGCCACGGGCAAACGCCTCCAAAGAGGACCTTGCTGGTGAGTGGCGCTCATAAGAAATGTTGTGAAAGATACAACCGGTATTTTAGAGCGCACAGATGGTGTAAATGTAAAATGTAATGAATGCAATGGAGTTAGTGTAATAAAACATGGTTTTATGCATGGTGTAATACCATTTTTAGTATGGGGCCTGAATGAAATCACGCTATCTCACAGGCCAGGAGGCATCTGCGTCTCCTCTCTGTGGCCGTAAATGTTCGGTGGCGGCTGAAGCCTCTAAAGTCCCGGCAACGCCTCCCTCCCCGAGGAACCTGCTACCGTATGGACACAGGAAGTGTCACAGTCTGGGTTACAAGTCGGTCTTCTTTTTCACTGCTCTTTTTCTGTCGCGTTTGTCATCTGTATACTAACAGTTTATTTCTTTCTGTCACTGCTGGGTCCAAGTAGTTTCATCCATAAGATGAATACAGTGGAGTTCAAAAGTGCCACCTTCCCCAATGCTGGTTCTCGCCATCTGCTGGATGACAGCGTGATGGAGAGCAACAGTCCCACCAGGGGTCAAGCGGAGAGCTCCACACTGTCGAGCGGCATTTCACTTGGTAGGAAATGTCCATACGCAGAAATTGCAGACCTAGGTGACCTAGGTGACCTAGACCTAGGTTCTTTGAATTGAATTTTCATACTTTGGTCACAGGGAGCAGCGAAGGCTCCGAGCTCAGCGAGGAAGTGTCATGGCCTGCTTTTGAGAGGTAAGATCAATATAATTAATGGTACTTGTCCTTGTCAGCAGTGCCCCCCCCCCCCCCCCCCACACACACACACACCCACGATCAAGATGGTAGCAAATGGTTAACCTGGATGTGAGTCATTCAAAGGGCTAAGTGGCGCACGCTCGCCACGCTAGCTTGCTTCTCCAAGGCCACCATGCCTCATCCCTCCAGCAGCCTGGAATGTCTTAAATTACAATCATTTCAGTCTCCTCGCTAGCAGGTATCTAGCATCACTACTTCTTATTTAGCCTACTGTTCCAAAAGGCTACAATAACACATGAGAGCTGCCCTTCTAACAAGATGGCCCACTTCTCCACCCCACCCTCAACCTTACACTATAAAGGGCAACACCGAACAGCAGCAGCACAGCCTTAACAGTGTTCCGTGCCGCCTATACCCTGTCCTATCTTATCCTATTCTGAACAGGACTCGGTTCTATCACTCTCTGGGCCCAGTGACCCGTGTGGCCCGCATCCCCTACAGAGGAGTCCTGAGGCCCAGCAGGTATACACACCCCGACCGGAACAAATCTGAACCAAACCCTCTCTTATCCTCACTTGGTGCCCTGCAGACCATGCAGGGGGATGCTATGTGCTAGCTCTCACAGTGTGTGTGTGTGTGTGTGTGTGTGTGTGTGTGTGTGTTTAAAACTGGGATCTTTTGGTGTGTGTCAGGAGTACATCACAAATCAGGTGTCAGGGAATAATGATTGTCTACGTGGTTTATGGATCTTTAATCTGCCTTTCACTTTCCTCAATGCCTTGCATGTTGTTCTTGCACACACACACACACACACACACACACACACACACACAACTGATTCTTTAAAGGATACCATATTATAGCATTTTCAAGTGTTGATGCTGGAAATTGTACATTTAAAAATGTTAAGTAAATTCTACTGGGAACACACTGTTTACACATCTCTAGCTTCAGTGCTAATGAGCTGTGTTTGTCCACATGTGTGTCTCCAAGAAGCACCGTTGTGCATTTTTGACATGAACACTGTAACATTGCCAATGTTCCGACGTGATAGATGCCATCACATCAACATCACATTAAGGAGTGGGACAGGACACAAATGTTAGCAACACTTCCATAGCTGCGTGAGCTACAGTGCTAAAACTACACTCACTTTTTAACAGCAGCATCATGCTAAGTTAGCCTATTGAAATTTAAGTAAACAATCTGATCAAACTGACAGCGCCCACGTCTGTAGCTGACTGACATACAGTATTTGGTAGAAGTCCATTCTTTATATAAAGACGTGTAGCGAAGACTGTTTTGTTTTTTTTGTATCAGGTGAGCAACAGGCCTCCTCTCTCTTTCCACCAGACTTTAGTAGGCTTGCGATCTGCACCGCAACCTTGCACGTTTCTGCTCTCCTCTAGACCAGTGGTTCTCAGCTGGTTTGGGTGCAGAAACCACGACCCAAATTGTGGAAACTTCAACTCAGATTTTTCAGGCAGCTTATATTTCACAAAAAGACATAGTGCAGTTTGAATGGGTGCAAAATAACAGTGTGCCAGCATAAAATACACGCAATGAAAAATATTTTTATTCTCAAATTCAGCATTATTTTTTCTTTTTAAGTGTAAAGGTTTTCTATTTTGTTCCAGCAAATATTTGGTCTCGGAGACCGCTAACGTCTCAATAAGTTCTCAATAAAGACTATTTGAGTTGCATTTCAGAGCCTTTTATTTGAAGCACAGTGAAACTGAACATACGGGGGGGGGGGGGCACATCAATTATAAGTTAAATAAAATACAAAATAATGTCTTGTTATATTCAACATAAAGGAAATGCATTTAATCACAAGCACTAGCACCATGCAATTTTTTTACATTTAAAATCCCACATATGCTCCTGTGATTCGCAAAGATGCACCTAAGTAGATGATATTTAATGTCATCCATCCATCCATTTTCTAAGCCGCTTATCCTCACTAGGGTCGTGGGTATGCTGGAGCCTATCCCAGCTGTCTTTGGGCTTTAAAAAATCCCCGTCAGAATGACCAACCAGTTGAGAATCACTCCTAGACGCTCCACTAGACAGGCGGCATTAAAACAAAAAGAGTCATCCAACCTCCCTACTAGCTCATTTCCACTTGTACCGGCTATACCGGCTATACCGGCTGTACCGGCTGTACCGGCTGTACCGGCGTGGTGACATGCATGTCGTCATGCATGTGTTGCTTTGTTTGCCTGCTTGTATGTGTCTCGGGTGACGTCTGGCCTTGATATCTTTGTCCCGTTGTAGCTCAGCAGAATCTGAGGAGCTTGCGGTTCACCTTTATCCCGGAGCTGTCACGGTCCAGGGGGTGCTGAGGCGGAAAACTGTACTCAAGGAGGGCAAGAAGCCAACGGTGAGAACACATGCTTGCTGTTTAACCTGATTCATCATTTTTGACCTTGCATTTCATTTTCACTGCCTTTTGTTTCTCTTGTAAGCTGCTTCATATCTGCTCTGCTCATATCTGAGATGATCCTGTTTCTGTTTTGGCTGGAAACAAACCTAGAGCTCTGTCCGTGTACAACAATGAGAAATGGGGGAGGGCGACGCGTGGGTGATTAATGAGGTTATTTGACAAAGCAACAGTCGCTATTGTTAATCCGGCCAATGCAGCTGCTCCTCATCAGGCATATTCATTTTAGTAAGATGACTGACTGAGTGTATGACGTCTTCTCCACTTAGTCCGCCTCCATTTCACAGCCTTCATGCACAGTTGAAAAGTGCACACATCTTGAAACTACATCATATTTGAAGAGAGTCGAGGAGAAATGTATCAAACAGTATTCGCAAATTCATTTTAATAGACTGAAAATCATATGTGCGTACGCAGCAGCTACATTCTCCAAGATAGTGTCCTACTTAAACCGCACCGCCGTTACATTTTGTAACACAACACTTTAGGTATCATTCAATCTGTGTGCCATACTGCATCACAAGCTCAACTAAGTGAATTATTCTGGCCCACCCCACTTTGATTTACACGCAGCACATATTAAATCATATACAGTAATCCATTTTACACTGATATAGTCACATTAATATACCTACCTACCCAATATAGTAGACATCATGTATAAAACAAGTTATTATGATGATTGATTATTATGATTATATTATTTTGTGTTATGTCGTTTAAACTGTTGTTCCCGTGATCAAGTCTGGTGCTTGTGTGTCGCACCAAACAATTACTGACACCTAGCTTCTTCTTAATGTCTTGTATTTGTATATGAGTTGTTTGAGCTATTTTTATGCTTGAAAAATATTGATATAGGAAAAAATACATAAATGTACTGAAATATGCTTTTTTTTAATACAAACTTTCAACTACAAAACAGCATGCTTTACTAATTGTTAGAAAAAAGTGGTGAGGGACGGCCGTATAAATTTTTTGATATGAAAGTCACACCTGACGCTAAGGATCAGCAAAACTAAGGAAATCAAAATAACTTTAACAGGAATGAATCAATTGTATCTTAATTGCATCCCACATTCTTACTTGTCATGTAAGTGTAATAAGAAGTTAACCGCTGTAGACGACCAAAGATTGTTGGCAGTTTTATTTTGCTTCCAATGTTTGTCTGCCTACGGCGCAAAGCACGGCGGTTGCAGCTGCAGCTCATCAAACTGGGCTGCTGACGTCATGCATGATGGTGGTTTTGGAAGTGGAGCCCCCCCCCCCCTTCCTTTTTCTGCTCTAAATGTGAATTTTATAACTTTAACGGCCTTCAACGTTAAAGCTTCCACTGTATTTATTGCATGATTTTTTGTGTGCGTGTCTACAGGTGGCGTCCTGGACAAAATACTGGGTGGCTCTCTGCAGTACGCAACTTTACTACTATCCTGTCAAGTCCCTAAAGGCCACTGAAAGGAAACATGTAAGCACACAGGTCTTTTTAAACACACATTTTGTGTGCTTTATGATGTTTGTTTGCAAGCACAGGTGAGAATCATTAAATGTTCTCACATGCACATCATCATCCATTTCATAAGTGTTGACATATGAAAGTTGTTTTTGACATAGTGCTATACAATGATGTCACCGCAGAACATTCCCCCTCTTCCTCATCAGACCAAACAATTGTTTTTATTAACAATTGTTTAGTGCAACATTACCAGGAAGAGATCATCACTTTGGTATGTTTTTAATTGAGAAATTGTACAAAGATGACGACTCGCTGATAAAGAACTTGCTGGAAGAAGAATGAGGAGGCAGACTGGAGGTCATCGTGTTGAATGTTGTATTATCACAGTCAAGTAGTCAGCTGCCTGTCACTATGATGCTAGCGTTAACAGAGACTGTGCGGGAGCTCACATGACACGGCAAGTTGGAGAAGAATTAGATGCAACATGCTGCATGTGTGTGTGTGTGTGCGTGTGTGTTGCAGACACATGCTAGCACTCATTGACTAATGACAACAATGACATCACTACCACCCTGTGTGTCACTCACAGGCTCTAATGAGAACCTTGTGGAGCAGCACGCGAGCTCCACAGGATAGGACACACACACACACACACACACACACACACACACCTACCTACAGTATGTCTTCTTGCAGCACAGAAACATTCTTATCATTTCCTGGTGTCATTCCCCACCAGTTCAAGTCCAAGTCCAGCAAGAGTGTGTGCGTGGTGGGTCTGATGGCCATGATGGCAGATGATCCCGAGCATCCTGATGTCTTCATGCTGACCGACTCTGAGCATGGTGAGTCTTGCACACACACACACACACACACACACACAAAGAGATTTCAGCCCAGCTTCTTGTACACATGGACTGAAATCGTTGGCGTATGCATGGCAGCCCATGTTAGCAGTTTTTATTGTATATATAAAGCATAATAAACTACATTTAGCACATTGTACATTTCAGAAACATTTTAGCAATGTCTGCAATGAGCCATGTTCTACTAATCACCTGCGCCACACTTCGGACACACATGCGTGCTTCACCAGGGATGCGATGTGATGCGATGCGATGCGATGCGACGGAGGATCGTTATTGTGTCCAAGCGCTACCTTCTTGACCAAGTTGGTCAGGGGCTAAGTTGCTTTGTGAAGGGTTTTTACAGGTTGCAAATCACTTTGTATTTCATGACTGAATACAGTAAATGCATGATGCAAGAAACTCGTATGCGTATGCGCAGCCTTACTTACTAAATAGTGACACAACTCTCCTTTACTGTATGTATGAGGTGTCATGAAAATGAAATGAAAGTGGTACTGCAAAGTTAGCACTGTTGGGTGGCCAACAAACATCTGCATGGGTCAATCAGGGTTTGGTAGGTTCCTTCCTCATGAACTACTGTGTACCTTATTGTTGTTAAGGTGCTACCTTAAGAATACTACTGTGGACCGGGACCTGATGACTTGGTTGGCATGGATAGGTCATTGACCGACTTAAGTGGGACCGACTTAAGCGAGTTCCGTTGTGCTGACTTTGTTTGACACCGATCTACTCTCTACCAAGTACTACCAGGTCCTAATTACGAGGAGCAGGTAACACCATACCCCGGGCCTAAACCACTTCTGGTCTTTCATTGGGGGAGCAGCTATGTCCTTGTAACATTTGGTATACAAAGCAACCATGAAGTAAATACAGGAGACCTGCCTTCTCCTTCTCTCATTCCAAACGATACCTTCAGTTTGGCTTGCTTTTTGCAGGTTTGCGTGCCATTCGTTGTCTGTTCCATCATGGTAGGAGTCAAAACAAGAACTGTGTGTCCATAAGATTTCACCTCAAGTGCTTCCTTGTGTGTCTGTTGCCCAGGGAACACCTACAAATACCAAGCGGGCAACAGGATGAACGCCTTGCTGTGGTTCAAGCATCTCAGTGCCGCATGTCAGAGCAACAGGCAACAGGTGGGAAGGCACATCCTCACAAACACACACTTCCATATGACCTTGTATTTTTCTTTCTCTTTTATTTCTTTTTCACCCTGGTGCAGGTGCCGGCCAATCTGATGTCATTTGAGTGAGCAGAGCTGAGGACCGCAACGAACTAGCGGCTAAGGAGTACCAGGAGGAGTCCCATTGGGAGCTTTCACTGCCCGATACCCCATCACCGTTCCTCCACCCCCTCCCTCTCTGGCACCTCCCACTGCAACCTCACCTGCCACCACTGCCTTAACAAGAGAACCCTGTGTGTGTGTGTGTGTGTGTGTGTGTGTGTGAGTGTGTGTGTGTGTGTGTGTGTATGTTAAGACTACTGAACAAGGACGTGCACCACTCATCTCTTTGATTTGAGCACCAGTGTTCAGCACTTGAATGGCGTCCCCCCCCCCCCCCCCTCCTCCTCTCGCACTGGCTGCCCTCCCCCTCCCCAAATGGACAGAGCTCATCCTCTGTTAGTTTGTATTGTTCAATATTTTTCTTTTTTTAGTGACACTCATGTTGGACTAACCTCCCACACCCTCCGTCTTTTTTTCCCTCTTGAGACGGTCCAGACTTTGAAAGCATCGATGCCTCCAGGCGCAGTCTTGGAATAACAAGATGATTTTACTTCCACGTATTATTTTTCTCCCCTTTTGTAACATAAGGGCTTGCTTGGGTGGGCGTGAATGTGTCTTGTTTTTTATGACGAGATATAAGTCCCTCCCCATCCTTCGTCCAGTGTGTTGTATATAATATGTGTGTTTGTACCACGATCTCAATCCAAGCTAAACCTTCCTCATTGGAGGGGGAAGAGACTACATGACTTACCTTGAACGCTGCCTGGAGCCGTACAGAAAGGAAAGGGAAAAAAAAGTTTATCTTCTGTTGTTTGGGAGAATGTGTGCAGCTGGCAGTATTACCACATTACTACCACATTACTACCACATTACTACACGATTGCACAGTGTTTTGTCTGTTACATTTCAATGTTACATTTTTCATCTTTCACTTTTTATCGCCCCGGCTCCGTTTTAGTAAAGCACCTTGGTGATGTTTGGTGCCAGGTGAAGGCTTAAGTGCGTCTTCCTGTTTACACAGAGATAGTGGGGGGGAATGGCCACCATCAGAGCCATGAGGCGGCTTTTATTCACCCGTGCCTTTTACATGGAACCCAATAACACACGACACAGCATCATGCAGTCACTTGTGAATTGCTTTCAGCACAACAGGGCAGGAGACGTTAGTGTTCCATGTTCAAACATGTCTGAAGCCACCCCCGAAGGCAGAAAATGCCCCCAACACTTGGGGAAGTATTGGGGAAAGTTGGGGAATTCAAACATAACTTTACATAACAATAACAAGCTGCAGGCAGCAAATGATCCCTGGCCCACACTTTAGACACTCCCGTTGAAAGGGAATTCCACAATGCCGTGACTACTGTGGCGTTTTAAGACATGACACTCACGTCTTGCATCCTGCTGTGTAGAAACCAATTGCTGCTGTCAGAGAAGTATTTGATAGAAGCCGGTGCTGTACACACCGACAGGCCACTTTGCTGGATTCTGTGGAAAAGGCCAATAAATGCCAGAACTACCGTGATGCGGCTACTTGGGGGAATCTCTGTACCAAAGGGGCGAGAGTGTTGCGTTGCAAACACGCTAGGCTGGTGGCAATGACCAAGCAAATGTTGCGTGTTTACACGGTTGGTCTTCCATGCTGGAGACATTTTAAAAAAGTCAGACGGGGGCTGAAGAGGCGAACATATCTCAACTCCCAGCAGCGCACTAATGTGCTTCGCAGAGCCCGACACTTTCCGACTCCTTGCTTCCGCTCCCCCGTCTTGGGGGGGAAGGAGGAAACCGGCGCCGTGTTGACCTGTCGAAGGCAGCTGGCTCGCTGCTGCTGATTTTTTTTAAAAACAAAAAATAACCCTGGCAGACATTCGTTCATGTTAGACCACATGCTGATACCACCCTGGAACACAAGGAATGAGGAAACCAAAGACAAAGTGTATTTACAATCAGCTACATCATGACTTCAACGCCACCTCACCATCTGCGTGTGTGCCTTTGCGCGTGTGCGCGGATGTCAGAAGTGTTCAAAGCCAAGCAAAAGCAAAACGAGGCTGTGAATGAAGTGAGAGACTTTTTGAGAGCACTAACATGCTCTGCTTTCTCCTGCTAGTACCACAAAAATTTGGACAAAGGAAGGCTGGGGTGGCCAAAATGCGGCCCCGGGGCCACTACTGTTATTTTTTTCAATCAGGCCCTGGTATATTCTAAAGAGAAAATCAATTAAACACAAAGTATTTGGACCAAATCCAGCTCAGAACCAAAATCAACCAAAAGGCTCGCTTGCTTGCATGCTTAACAATATGAATTCAGTGCCCCCTCAATCTTCACTTTTTTTCTGATATACAGCCCTCGTTGGAGAAATTTTGTGCAAAGTGCGTATGCTTGTACTGAGTTCCAAGGGCTGGAATCATTTCTATGCCGTCAAAAATCATTATTTAGTAAATGATAATTAAGCCACTTTGTCCCAAAATGTTAGCACAGCTGAAATGGAGGATTATGTATAACATGGCAGTAATTCATCATTCATTCACTTCCTGTTTTTGTGCTGTTGTTTTATAGCAAATCCACGGTGGTGTGTGTCTATGAAGAACAATGAGTTTTCCTATCAGGATTGCTGTTGTTTTATAGCAAATCCACGGTGGTGTGTGTCTGTGAAGAACAATGAGTTTTCCTATCAGGATTTCGCAACTGAAGTGTCTCGTGTGCATTTCACGGTCCCTTAGCTGCTTGTGCCCACACCTTGTTGGTTCATGTGGCCATCGATGTACATTTTGTGGATGTTTGCTGGTCGGCTTATTTGTCCGAGTAACACAATGACTGGTTGGTGGTGTGGGCGGGCAGGCGTTTTAAATGTCAGCCCCCCCTCCCGCCTCCACGGCCTCGTATTTGAGTCATGGTGAAGTTTCAAAATCCCCCTTCATACTGCCCAATGAATTACTGTCTTTTACATCTTCAAGGTGTCATTGCCAGGCTGCTGTGTTGTTTTGTTGCCAGTGGAAATGTGAATCCTGCCTTCTGAGCGTTTTCTGTACCAACTTGAAGGTGGCGAGGGCACTATGGAAAATGACCTGTGTGTGTGTGTGTGTGTGTGTGTGTGTGTGTGTGTGTGTGTGTGTGTGTCATGCCTGTGCCGAGCGCTGTGACCTCACTGCCGAGTGATGTGCTCCCCGGTGTGAATGCTGAGAAACAATAAACATCCTGACTGTTTTTTTACTCCACCTATTGACTTTGTCACTCTGTTTATAGTAAAGACTGGTTTGGTGTTTTTTAATAAGGTTCTCACACCAAAAAGGCGAGTAACAGGTACTCATTACGATGTCTATTTTGACACAAACCAACAGCAAGTCATTCTCCCTCACTTACGGTGCATCATATAATGCGTCTCATAGTTACACTCCTGATCACAATTTTAAGATCAGTTGAAAAATTGCAAGAATATACATTCCGCACATTTGGATGTTAAGGGGGTTCTAAGTAGAACTTTAAACAAAATGTCACCGGCCTTGAGCCAGAGGATCCAATTGGCTGTCCATCAAGACATGGGACAATGCTTGGCCCAAATGATGGCAGTCACTGGTGCACCCAGTGCAGTCCAATAACCATCAGACAGCATCTGCAAGATAAGGTTTTTAAGAACAAAGAACGTCTTCCAAGGCCTCATCTGCCACAATGTCACAAAAATAGCTTGTATGGAATTTGAACAACAGCACCAAACATGGGACATTTGATGGCTTCCAATGCTACTGCCATGACAAGGGGGTCCCACCCAAGATGTTTTCCACACAGCACAGTGGCGGGTGGCCATCATAATCCGAGGTGCTTTGTCCTTCAATGGAATAATGGAGCTTTGCGTGGTGCAGGGGCGTCAAACGGCAGCTGGCTATATGGACTGAAGACCCTCTTCTGAGTGGCTTCTGAGTAGGACAACGCTGTAGTACATAATCCCCACCTGACAAAGGGTTTCTTCCAGCGGAATGACCTCACTCTCTGGGACATCCTTCCCCTGATGTAAATCCAATTAAGAACATTTGGGGATGTATGGTAAGGGAAGTTTACAAAAATGGACATCAGTTCCAGATATGCCCTCCGTGAAGCCATCTTTACCACCTGGAGCAACACTCCTGGTCTTACCATTTTGATCAGGAGTTTAGAGCCAATAGGAAGTATTGGTTTCCTCTCATGGGGCGTGGTGAGAAGGGCCATATTGGCTTGTTTTACTGCATCATATTAATATAGAATGTTTCATTATTTGATTCTTCGGTCCAGAAGTCACCATTCCAAAATGGCGACTTTTCCAAAAGCCCCGATTTTAAAGAGAAAAAAGCTTTTTAGCAGTCTAGAGAGCATTTTTGTCCGACACGTTCGAATGCATCACACTGGCGGTGCAACAGCGACCCCTAGCGCCTGCACGGAGCTCCAATAGGCAGGAAAAGTGTTTGGGAAGTGGACGCAGTGGCAGCCTCAGACAGAAACAGGACATCGGGGGAGGAAAAGGGCGGAGGAAAGTGAACCGTTGACAGCAGCAGACAAAATACCGGCGGGGAGAAATAATTGAATGGGTGGCTTCTGATACTGAGACACTAATTCGCCAAAGGTGGAGAGCATATGGCCGTAAGGTGAGAAGACTACAGATGACGTTAGCTTGACAGCTAGCTACTAGCTAGCTAGCCCAGTAAGGTGCATGCAGGTTTGCTAAGCAGCTAGCCCGCGTTGACGTACAGCCTTAGGTAACGTTGTCGTCATTATACCGATTCTAAAGGCGTAGCTGCGCGTTTTAGTCATTACATTAGCAGCCTCTCTGGCCAGTGTGGGAGAGTTGAAGTACAGAAAAAGAGAGCGAGAGAGCGCGACGTCATGAATGAGCGATTGTGTTGAAGGTGTCTTGCCTGCGTGGCTGTGGGTTCTACGCACAAGCTTGTTTTCTCTACTCAACATTTACATGGAAAGAGGCATATCCTGTGTCTAGCATGCTGGCTACAACAAGCAACATGTTTTGAAATGACATTAACGAGTTGCCATTCAATGTGCTTGTTCTAAAGTCTAAATGCAGTGTTGGCAGTGGAGGTGAATGGGTAGGTAATGTGGGTCAACCCCCAACCCTGAGGGGTGTACTGTACTGCAGTGTTTTGGTACCCCTTCACACATTGGACCCGGAGCCATGTTCACCCAGTTCTGCACACTTAAAAAACAGAATCCTGAACATGATTAATTGGTTCATTCATTTTACAGGGAGTAATTATGGTTTCAAAAAAATATTTTGCATGGTCAAATTTTGATCAAAGTTTTAGATGAGCACTGATAAGTATTCGTCCCACATATATATATTTTAGGATCCTTCCGTTTTGAATGGGTTGTACTTGAACTTCCCTTTTATCATCCACTTGCAGTCTACATATCAATTTGGTAGAACATTGAAAGGAAAGTTTAACAAATTACAAAAATACATACAAGCAGCGTCAATTGCCATACCCCATTTTGGGTACGTAGGCTGTACTGCAAAATGAGTTAGCCAGGTCTAAAGCCAGGCTTGCCGGTACTACAGAGATGCAGCTACATCACTGTGGTCATTTAGCCAGCGTTACCACTTAAAATTGGCTGTGAAAATGCCACTGTTTCTGTGTAACACTTATGTTATGACAGGAGCGGCTTCTTGATTTTACAGGCGTTTGCATCAGGAATAAAATGCAACATGAAGTCAAGTAAAGTAACTGTAAGTCACACTGTACACAGAACACATGAATGACATAAATGTAGAAATAAAACACTAAATACAAGATTTAATATAATTTAAGCCAGAGCACTAGCAACCTTTCCATCTCAACCATGACACTACTACACTGCTTAATTATTACCACAATCTGGCAGTTATGTGTAGTTATGGGTTTTGTGATTTCTAACGGTCTAACAGATTGCTGATGTTTTGGCATGGTTCTGCCAACAATAGCCTGCTTTGTTTTTAATAGGAGTGCATCCGTAAACATGAATCAACATAACTCAGACCATTGTAACCTGAAGCCCACTTGTATATGTAATAAATGGATAACGTGCACAATAGCACGGTGGGGTGCACAGTGTGTGGCACAAAGTGATGAATTTGTGCGTTTCTAAGAGTGGAGGGGCACATTTGTAAGTACATAAAGCAGTAGTGGGTCAGCAGATGTCCAAAGGCACAAACTAATAACAAGGTCAACAAAGTCAATTCTCTGCATGTTATTGATGCAACACTTTTTTTTTTAAATTGTGCCATCACTCGTTTCGTACAGGCGGCCTTGTTGTCCACGCTGTTGACGTCCATCACCATCAAGAGACCAGAGGCGGTGGAGGGCCATGAAGGGTGAGGGGCTGGGAGAGTGAGGAATAGGCCCTGCGGTGAGATGAAACTTAAACAGCGCATGGTGGTCCTGTGTGCCGTGCTCCTCCTGCTGGGCCTCGCCAAGATCTTTCTGCTGGATGGCGGTGAGGGCTCGGCCGCCAGCAGACGGGACCTCAGGGCCTTTCGCAAGGTGAGTGACCTCAGTCATACGAGTGTTAAGAGAAGTTGTAAAACTAAAATAAAAAAATAAAATTAAAATACAGTAAAAATGACTCACCCTTTGAAAATGGTTTAGTGCAACATATAAGAAGTGTAGCATCTGCTTCAGGGCCCCAGACTGAGACTAAATGTTTGCATTTGCGACTAAAATTTGAGATGTTTTGAGTAAATTTCACTGCTTCTGAAAGTTCTCCACGGTTCGGTTACCCCCACCCATGTCCCAGTTAGTAGGGACCCCTGTTTTAAATCAAACCAGGTTTGAACTTTGACATATGATGATAATGATGAAGCTCTTAGATGTGATGACTGGCTGGTGGTTTCTGGTCCCCAGTAAATATTGCGGGAGTAACAAATAATAGTGCACTACAGTCATAATATTTCATGTTATGACTGTTGAAATCACATCATGTGATTTCATTCTGAGGTATATATGATGCCACCAAGGAGGCCTTCCAGAAGCTAAGGACCGAAACAATAAAAATAACTGCTTTTCTTTTTAATACATCAACTTTATGGTACATCAACTGTTCTCCCCGTGCATGCGTGGGTTTTCTCCGGGTACTCCGGTTTCCTCCCACATTCCAAAAACACGCTAGGTTAATTGGCGACTGCAAATTGTCCATAGGTATGAATGTGAGTGTGAATGGTTGTTTGTTTATATGTACCCCGTGATTGGCTGGCCACCAGTCCAGGGTGTACCCCGCCTCTCGCTCGAAGACAGCTGGGATAGGCTCCAGCACCCCCTCGACCCTCGTGAGGAAAAAGCGGCAGAAAATGAATGAATGAATGAAAAACACAACCACCAGACCACACTTTGGCTAGCTTAGCTGCTCACCGAGTGTACTAGTCTCACATGACTTGCTGATGTTATGCATAAGAGTTTAAACTCCAAGATGATTTGACTTTTGAGGCATATTTCTGGCAGAAAGGAGCCCTAAAATAGTGCCACTGTTGGGGCACTATTACACTGTACATTTCAAGTTTGAACAGCCTGAATGATGTACAGTTCAGACCAATGATGTCAACACACAAGAGTACCAGTGATGGTTTGGATTCATTGGATTATAGATTATGGATAGATTATTTCCATGATTTCTTCCTACAGTAACCCCTTGCCACTTCATGCTTTGACTTTCATGGCTTCATTTTTCAATAATGAATTCATTTGAATTAATTATTAGTAATGAAGTTACTATTAGTAATAATTAGTCATTATTAATTATTAATTAATTATAGTTGGTCAATAATATCCAGCACGTGTGAATCAATATGTGTTTATTTATTTATTTTTGGCTATTGTGTCCACTATATTGGGTAACAGGAGTGTTAAGTTGACTATAGGGGTATTATGTCATGTCTAGAAGACTCTAATAATGTAAAAAAACCAAACTATTTAGAAGGTCATAAACAGGTTTTGTATGCTGCAACTGTGAGGCTACTATATTGTCCACTGTAGCAGGATGTAGTGATGCTAAATGTCAGTGTTGTTGTCTCCACCATTAGATGGAGGCGGGTCTGTCGCTGTCACGGGGGGCTCGCCTTGCCCACACCCTCCAGTCACCCTGGGAGATAGCGAGCCAGTGGGTGGGTCCTCGGGAGGTGTATCCCGAGGAGACCCCCGAGCTGGCCGCTGTGCTCACCGCCCTCAGCACCGCCCGCATTGAGCGGGCCGATGTGGGCTACAAGGGCACACAGCTCAAAGCCCTGCTGGTTCTGGACGGGGGACAAAAAGTGGTCTTCAAACCCAAAAGGTACATAAAATCCAACCCAAGAACTATGGCAGAACCAGTGGACTGGGATTTGGTAGATGAATGGTTTCTGAGGTGACCACACTTGTATTATCCTATCAGGTACAGACGTGACTACATCGTTGAAGGGGAGCCGTACGCAGGTTACGACCGACACAATGCAGAGGTGGCTGCCTTCCACCTGGACAGGTACGTGCATTCATGCCGTTTCTCACGTCCTACTGGCCAGCACACTAGAGCTGATGTCATGTCACACCCTCGCTGTAGGATCCTGGGCTTCAGGAGAGCGCCTCTCGTGGTGGGACGATATGTCAACCTGCGCACCGAGATCAAATCCGTGGCCACCGACCAGCTGCTCAGCACCTTCCTCACGCAGGGTGAGAAGACCACCTTCCTCCAAAGCGTGACCACACAGCATTGTTTTGGTTTGTGGGAGTGGCGGAATGTTTTTTTCCATCCCCACAGGCAACAACACATGCTTCTATGGGAAGTGCTATTACTGCCGCGAGAGCGAGCCAGCGTGTGGCGAGGGAGACATGATGGAGGGTTCTTTGACCTTGTGGCTGCCAGACGTGTGGCCACTACAGAAACACAGACACCCATGGGGACGCACCTACAGGGAGGGAAAACTGGCCAGGTATGTGACCATATTTGGTACCTTGGTGCCGACATCCATCACCATTAGGCTCGTAAATCCCTTTGTGATAGACGGTTCAGTATGTATACAAATACACAGCTTAAGATACAATTCAAAAAGGATGCATTTTAAAATTTGATTTTATGGTTATACGTATTTGTTGATGTAGACATGAATCCTACATTATAAAATACAGACGCCAATTCTATAAAAGTGGCATTTTTACAGTATTTCCAGATGTATGAAAGAGCACATCATACCAGCAAGCATGCTTGCAGGGAGGGGTCCCCAACTGCCGGGCCAACTTTCAGTTGCAATGATTAACTCATTCAATGCTGGCCATTTTTCAAAAGCCGTCCTTCTCAATACCGGCCATTTTTGATGATTTTGACTGATTTTTCAAAGCACACAGAATATTGTGTTCTTGGGGTATTTAGACATGGTACATACCAAAGTAAAGCCATGTATATTTAGCCAAAATGTCTAAACAATGATGCCATAAACAAAAACAACACCACAAATGGTTGTTTTACATGAAAATAAAGTTCTTTTTTTAGTTTTTCACATGCGTGTGCATGCATTACAATTTCTTTTCAATGTGTAACCTCCTTCATGCAGACACTGGTCCAAGCAATTCCACTTCCTGGTTGTTGCATAGTGCTGTTTTACAAGGCAAAGAAGCAGGCAGAGCTCTTATCAAATGCACTTTCTGTCACCTTGTGGCTGGTTTTTTTTCAGCTGTAAACTGCACCAAATGTGCTCTCTTATATTGTAGAGTTGCATCATCACCTCTTTGTGCTTCTCGCATGGATGTCAGCCTCTGCACACATAGCTACATAATCCTCAACAAACTGTAACACCCATGCTTGGGATTAAGGAAGATGTAGTAAGATTTTTGACACCCTTATTTTAATTAGATGTGGCAAACATGGCTCTTATTTTGAAATCTCAAAGTGTGTTGTGTGTGGGTGCAAGAATAAAGGTGCCTCACCTCATTATCAAAGTCGGTCTTTCGGTTTCACTTTTTAATTTTATGAATGTGAGCATGTCATCCATTGTGGATTTAACAAACAGTGCATGCCAAGGGGGATACATTGCAGTCATCTCCGGCATTTCTTGCGTTGAATTTCACATTGGCTTCACTCGCCATGCAGATGGGAGTATGATGAGGGCTACTGCGAGGCGGTAAAGAAAATGCCACCATACGACGCAGGGCCGCGGCTGCTGGACGTCATCGACACGGCCATATTTGATTATCTCATCGGGAACGCAGACCGCCACCACTACGAGAGTTTCCAGGATGATGGCGGCGCCAGCATGCTCATCCTACTGGACAACGCAAAGAGGTGGGTTGTTATTGGTTAGTTCTTTATGTTTAAGTAAGGGCTTTGGGTTTCTTTCTCCCCGTGTGCAGCTTTGGGAACGCTGCTCTGGATGAGCGAAGCATCCTGGCGCCGCTCTACCAGTGTTGCATGTGAGTGCCTGCTCGTCACCTTCTCCTTCCTTTTTGCATGCATCACCGTGTGGTTTCAAATCTACTTCCCCTCCTCTCATCAGGATCCGCGTATCCACCTGGAACAGGCTAAATCTGCTAAGAGGCGGAGCACTGAGCTCCGGCCTGCGACAGGCACTGGCATTTGACCCCATCCATCCCGTGCTGGCCGAGCCGCACCTCGCCGCCTTGGACAGGCGTCTCACCGGCATCATTGCCATCGTCAAGCAGTGCATGGAGGCTCAGGGACCCGACAACACCTTGATAGAGGACCGAATGAACCTCCCACACCCTTAAAAGCAGGATGGCAGAACTGGACTTGGTGGTGAGTGGGAGGTGACCACACGGATCTACAGGGTGGAACTACCGACTACTGGATTTCCTTCTTTTCCTTGTTTGCTACGACTGGACGTGACCTTCCTGTCAGGACCATGCCACGCATCCACCTTAGCTGTCTCAGGTTTGGGATGGAAGGCAAGGATGGTGCATGCCGGAGGGCAGGTTGCACGGTAAAAGCAAGAGGACGCACACCGAAAAGCAGGCTTGCCATTTGAAATGTAGGTTTTTCCACGTGGTACAACCTGGATTATTGTCCGTTCTGCTGGAAGTGACATTGCCTTGACTCATCAGGTCAAAGCTGCCAAGTGTACATAACTGAACAAAAGTACCAGACACTGCAAATGTATCATTGTTATTGTATTATTATTATTATTATTGTGTTCAACTTAAATGGTGTGTGTGCGTGAGAGAGAGGCTGCCATACTGTGCCGTTAACAAGCAAGCTACTGACATCACTGACTTGAAGAAAAAGGGGGCGGGGACACGAGTTAAGCTTCATCTTCAATATTAAACATGAGTGATTTGACTTGGAGCTTTTGTTTATCGTGAGGATTCCTCCAGTCTGTTCCGTTATAACGCTTGACGTCCGGGTTGGTGACATTTCAAAACAATCTGTTGCATCATAAAACAACTGATTTTGGAAAGATGTGTATATACTGTACATATATTTGACATATTTTCTTGGAAGCATGTTCATGTTAGTGAAAGCTGCACCCACAAAGGGGGTATGCGGCAGAGGTCCCCTCTTTCCCACACTCAGGTGTTTGATGTAGGACACCTGTTTCACTTCTACTCATCAGGTGTTTTACTCAAACCAGCAAAACCACATCATTTCAAGGCATGTCGCTGCATGTCTGTGTTAATGCCAAACATGACCCCGCATGTCTAGTATAACGTCTCATGTCGGTACCAATCAGAGGGACGATCTGGTTTGCTTTGAATGAGTGAGTGAAGGCAGGACGGGACGTTTCACTCTGTCTTGATGCACTGTATACAATTATTTCATTTCTTTGGTTTCCTAGAAAAACACTTTGGTTCCTAGTGGGTGGTTGGGGTGGGCTTGACAATGTCGTCAAGCCAATCAGGCGTCACTTTGACTGTGTGTTTCCTGTCACAGCCCCTGCGTGTCATATCAACACTGGCATTACAAGCCTGTCTCAGTCCTCTACAACGCTGATGCTGAACAACAGAGAGGATGGATGCTGAGGGAAGTCGCTGCATGCGGGGTGGCGAGCGTGCCAAAAAGCTGGCAGTGCTGGTGGCGGCGCAGAGCCTGCTGGTGGCCGTGTGCTTGGCGATCACGCTCTATGCTTACTGGGATCTTCACCAGCTGGTGAGTGACATGTTCACGCATGGATGAGGGTGTGTTGGTTGCTTTGGTGAAAATCTGTGGAGAGGGGGGGCAAGAAATGATGCTCACTTTCTGACACATTTGGGGTGCTTCTGCTAGGAACATGCTGCCCCAAAACACTCCTTGATGTCATACTTTCAACTTATTCTATTTTTTCCCATTTAATTAATCGGCTAATCACTAAATGATGGGGTTCTATAACTTACCTACAGTAATTGCAGCGTTCTGTCTGTTTTGTTTTTTGTTTCGCTGCTGCTGCTTGTTGGAAAAGCAATATTTTGCCTCTAGAGGGCTCTGACTATATACAAAGTTGGCGTCACTGATTCCTCCAGTGACTGGCCTTATTGTCTGGCACAAAGTGAGGATGAGGTGTGGTAGAAAGCAGAGTTATGATGCCATCTACTGTGCAGAATTGTAAAAAGCTAAATTCACAGACATTATCAAGTGTTTATGAGGCAAAATCAAATGTTTATTGCGGCCATGCATGGGTCAGTATGAGGTTCTGACGGCATGATGCCCTTATGGGAAAAATACATTCAACATTGTTTAGTGTAATTAATCCGGTCCACAAGGTTTGAGTCTTTCATATTTTCCCCCCAAAATCATGTAAATCCAATTCATGCATTCTAGTAAGCCAAAAATGTTAACACAAAATGCAGTTTTACCGTGTGAAATTGTTAGCAAGCTAAGCTTCTTTGTTAGAAGCTAAGGACATTTTGTGATTAAAAATAAATAAATATTAAGAACACAGTTGGACTCGACAAGATAAGACATGGGCCACATTGTTCACAAAACAAAATGTAAGCTAATTTTGCTGTATTTTTTTTTAAATGCCATACGTACTTAGATCATGAACAGGTTTTCTATCCTCTAATTCCAAACATTTATAAAGCGATAAGCAGTATAACCATGATAAACGACGACTGTATCACTGTCTCACAGTATTACTACAGCTCTAAAATGTGATTTTTCTGACGCTTTGGCATTGTTTAACAGGAGAATACGACATTCTAACTACATCTATAGCTCGGAAAAGTGGGAAAAAGCACAATAGGTCCCCTTTAAAGCAGCTGTATCACCATGGTAACAGGCTAAACTCATAACCTAGTCCTGACCAGATTATGTCCAGACTATGAAAGTGCCTCTGTTTCACTAATTTGGAGATGGCGATGATCTACGGTAGGGAAAAATATTGACAAAAAATATTGCACCGCTAGCATTCCTTAACGAGTTCCTTCAGTGAATGAATCCGAGTTTTGTGCTTTTGTGATGTCAAGGCAATCGAACTTCCTTATATGAGATACGGGTTGCCAGCACTTAGTAAAAGTGGACCTATGTATCCAGAGGTCCTCAGGAACACTTAGGAGTGTGACCAGTCACAGAGGAGTGGGTGTGCCTGGAGGCGGGCTGTGGGTCAGAAGCAGGAAATCCACAGTGCAGAATGTGGAACATCTAGAAAGCTTTCTGTGCGGGTTATCATGTGTAGCTGCTCTATAGGAGTCCACAACTCTATACAAAGGGCCCCTTTAAGTCATCCGACTTTTGGCAACACAGTTCCACTCATGGTTTCAACACATCGGAGCGCAGTTCCGACTGAGGAACAAGACGACGTGACAAAGTATTTCCACGTACAAAATGTGTTTGCTGTTTGTCATTTCGGAACATTTCCAGCATGTTTACTGGCCACTGTGTCTAAATGAAAAGGATGGCCGGCGTGACCCCAATGACTCAAATGTGCCCCTTCTGCTTGTTAATGAAACATTGAACAGGTTGATTCTGTCATGAGACGTCGGCCGCCCTGTTTGTCCCACTCTCTCTTCAGTTATGAATCAGACGTAGGGACCCTCGCTGCTTGTCTTCACACTTCGCACATTGGGCTTTCCACATACGCTGAAGTGGCGGCGGCGGTGGGGGTCGCACACTTGCGTGACCTTTTAATAAATACAAACACAAAAAAAGCCATGGAGATGAACCCAGAGTGAGATTATTATGAATGTTTCCAGGAAACGGCACAGCAGCATTATCAGACGTCCCCAACATTAGCGAAAGTCATGGCATACAATTGCGCATTAAGTTGAACCGAGGAATGGAAAAAGAAAATTTTAGCAAAAATCTAAATAAAAACAACATTGTTTTTTACTATCTGCAATAAAGTGGCTCCAGACCCGACTGTGTTAAGTGAATTTGGCATAGTTACGGCATAGAAAACCTGTTTACCATGTTCTAAATACCTTTTTTTTTTTTAAACAATTAGACATAAAATAACACCCCATAGCCATCTTTACACTCGTATTAACCAATGTAGTAGACAGTATAATTTAAGACAGTTTACCTTTTAAGTGACATCGAGGGTTCAGGCTTACGTTTCAGCTTCGGTCATGATGGTGATAATTGTTATCATTATTACAGTTTAAACCTGCAATGAAAGCTGCTTCTGGTGATCAAATCTGGGGCTTGTCCCAAAGAACAATTACTGACACCTAGTGGCCGATGTGGAATACTACATTCACAAGTTTAGTCGTGGTCTAATGCAGGGGTGTTGGAAGTGCAGCTATTTGTAGTGCTTTTGGCCCCCGCTGTGCATTCTAAACATATAATTTAACAAGAAACTCTCCGCCCCAGCAAAAATGTAAACAAAGTCATAATTTGTGGAAAATTGGGTCGTGGAAAAAGTTAGAATGATATCAGAATAAAGGCATAATATTATGGGACTGAAGTCATAATTACAAGAAGCCCCCCATTGCCCACCCCTTCCACTACTTACATCCCCCCGCTGATCTACCCCCCCCATCACTTCATTGCACTATTGTACTATTGCACTATTGTACATATACTATCTTGTTGATTCATTGATCATACTGTTTATAATTTATATAATCTGCAATAACCATACTCTACTCTAGTCACTTCACTGCAATACTGTACATATTACTGTTATTATATATTGTCATATCCATACTGTCTATAATCTTGAAAAATTAGTGGAAAAGACGTCCAAAGATGAGAATTTCCCAGAAATGTTCTGTATTTTCAAATGCAAATGTTAGCTTAGCTAGCTAGTTGCCTATGTGGGCTATTTCACAATATCGATATTTTGTCCCACTCTGAGTTCTCTGTCATTTGAAGCAGTTTTTTTGCCTTGCTAATGAGGCTAATGATTGCTGATGATCACACCTGTTTACATAAAAGGTGAAGCTATGTTCCAAGCTTAATTAGAACACATGGGGGTTCAGACCAGGGGATGTCGTCTATCGTCTACTGTTGCCGGCTTGTTAAGCCCTTTGAGGCTCCCTTGTGATGGAGGGCTATATAAATACACTCGACTAACAGCAGAGATTCCATACATTAAAGTATTGTTAAAGTCAACTTGTGTGTTTTTGTCCTGGGCAGGGATCTGGAGACGATGTGCACATCCAGTTTGATGCCATCTCAGGTGAGGAAACAGGAAGTGTTCTGGAATTGTTTTGGCTTTGAGTGAAACATTCATTTGGTGACTGTTTTTACACTGTCTGCTTTGTTTGGATCAAATTCTAAATTTCCCCCAGTATGAAGTGTTACGCGCCAATGATCATTTGTTTAGTTTTTGTTTTATGGCAAAGCATGTGAGTATTTACTGTAATTTTGGGTGTATAACACGCACCGGTGTTTAAGCCACACATGTCCACATCATAAAATTGTGGTGTGCATGTGTCCGTGCGGACCAGGTAGCCAGGAGCCAATCACGAGCTGTGAAAAGCTTGTCAACCCGCAGGGGGTCATTACTCAATGTTAGTCTGACTCACGGTGTCATCACACAGCAACTTAACACTCAAAAGCTAGCTAAGAAATATCCAAGTACCCTTTGTCCCAGCAAAGCATTTGATTGGTTATGGCTGCCAGGGCATGCAATGATGTCAGCGTCCCTCTGGTGGACAGAAGCCGCATTGCCAAGTCATTTTTACCTTGATTGTGTTCATATGCGTATGAATTTAATCCATTTTGGCATCATTCTGTAACATCACAAAAAAGTAAAGCGTTGTGAATACTTTCCCAGATTTATGCTTTAAGGTTATTTTGGTAACTCAAGTGTGTTAACTCGAGGTCTCACACTGTCACTGGTCCCCCCCCCCACAGAGATTTTGGCTAACGCCACGCTGCATTTCCACCACATCCGCAGCAGGAACATGATGAACTTGGCAGACAAGTGCAGTAACAAGATTTCCGTGAACTGCACGGGGCCTTATGTCCTCTACATGGACGTGTGCTACAAGAGCCTGGACCGGGAGGCCAGCGGGATTCTGAGACTGGGGGTGGTGGGACGGGCAGCCCCCCTCTGCACCTTCAACCTGGAGGCGTCGCTCGAAGCCTGCAGGGGGCTCCACGGCATCGCCTACCTGCAAGCCGGCCAGGAGGCTACACTGGACTTGCGCTCCACAGGACGCTTCAAGATTAAGAACGTGACCGTAGGCTTGAGCTACCTGCTGGGGAGTCGCTGTGAGTACTGAAGATCAGCTAGAACCCTCAGCATCCACTGAACTATGCTCAGTGGTCCTGGGTGTGGACCTTGTATTACTTTCAAACCGGTTTGACTTTACTTTGTCGTCTTCAAAACAAGGCGTCCAACTGGCTTATACGTTATTTGGTATTTACGTTATTGATTCATTGCACTTTCAACCTTCCTTTATTGAAAGACTCTTTTTCCTCAAAACATGAAAACTGCCTTTATAATGTCCTTTATTAATATAGTATTTGTATTTATAATTGCTAGTTACTTAGCATATCTCACTTTGCTTGTATGTTCTCCAATTTATTTTGTTGGCGAGTTAGCATACGTATGTAGCTAAAGGTATCTTGCTATCTCCTGTATATTATTTTATCTTGATCATTTTGCTTCAAACACAACTACCTTTTAAAGTCTTCCTTTAACATATGAATGTATTTGAATTCATAACAACTAGCTAACATATTTGTGACCATATATTTGGGATAGGCTCCTGCACCCCCGCGACCCTTGTGAAGAAAATGAATGAATATTTGCACGTTTAGCTAGCTAGTTAGCATATCTCTCTTTGAGGTTGATTATATGAATACAGTCATCCCTCGTTTATCACTGTTAAGTGGTTCCAGACCCCGCTGTGATAGTAGGATTATTGATCAATGGAATATTTTTGTACTTACAGCATAGTAACCCTGTTTACAACTTTACTAGCATTTTTAACACTATTAGAGCCGTCCCAGTTGGAAAAATGAACTAGCACCCCAAGAGTCACCTTTACACTTGTATTAGCCAATATGGGCAATATAATAATACTAAGACATAATAATACATAATATAGACTCAGTGTAGAATACTACATATAAACGCCATTTTGGAATGTCTTATATTTGGATTTTAGTTCAGTCATTTATATGCTTGAAAATGCTTAAACGTGCATATTCAAACAGCAATGATTTATTCATATTTTTTGAAAAAACGTGATCACATGAATGTTCTTGTGTTTCAAGTACATGGGCCAGACGTGGCCATCAAAGAGGCCGGGGGGGGGGGGGGGGGGGGGTGGTCGGTCTGGTACCGTGTAGTTCCTTGAAATGATGTTAAAAAAACACGATCACTGCAGGAAAGAGCAATATCACTTGGGTTGAGTATTGTTTCCAAAAGTTGGGAGTATTTCAGGGAAAACTAACATCAACTACACCTCATTTTGGTGCCACTAAATGACTCATTTCAGCGTCTGAGCTCCAAACACGCCACCACCAGCTAGCAGATGGTACCAACGGGCATCCGTCACCGCTGGGCGCCTTCATCTGTGTAGTAATGGGTTTTTCGTCAGGACAACAGTGCAGTTCACAATGCCGCCTTCCTCCTGAGGATTTTTGGACCAGCCTGTGTGTTCCCCTGATATCAATCCATTTGAGAACATTTGGGGATGGGCAGCAAAGGAAGTTTACAAAATTGGACATCAGTTCCAGACAGAGGATGCTGTCATTCCCACTAGCCAAACCAATTTTCCAAGGGATCAATAAGAACGCTGGAGCTATTCATTGTTGATGTTTCTGGGTTGTTGTTTTTTTAGCTATGGTCTTATAAAAAAATTCTTATAAAATCTTGTAAAATTCCCTGCTCATAGTTTCTGTCTCTTGATTCTTGTTTTTGCATGTTGAAGCTCTGTTTAGCAGAGACATGGACTCCAGTCATGCGACTTGAATTCGGGTCAGGCCAAGTCACAATTTTGATGACATCATCACAACTTAAACTCTGACATCAATGACTCGGGATTTGACTCAGACTTTAATCTAATGACTTGAAAATCGTTGAGATTTTTAGTGAGTATGTTGAGTATGTGTTCCCATTCAAAGTGTTATGTCAAAGTTACTATATATCCATTTCCATTAAGACAGCAAATTTCCCCCACATAATAATCTGCTTATTGTATGCATCTGATAATGTCCAATGAAAAGTAAGAACAAACACACTTAATGCTATGTCTGCATGATTTGTCTCAAAGTCATGTCACACTGGTCAAAATACATGAATTGTATTTATCAAATATAATAGATTGTTACGTTGCTAATGGAATTTTATTTGGTAAACAATAAAAAGTCATTATGACTTCAGACATCACTCGACCAGTCTTGTCTTGACTTAGACTTGCACTTCAGACTTGGGATTAAAAACTTGAGAATTGCAAAACTCTGACTTTCTCCCACCTCTGCTACTTAGAATCTTGTTAAGATCCTAAAATGTTTGCAATTGCAATTTTTCCATTTTGATCAGGGGGTCTCTAACATTGCTGGGATGCCAAAAGTTGCTATTGTCAATGATGGTAAAGAGTTGGTTGTCGTATGCCGTCATATCCACGATGAAATCACAGATCGCTTTAGCCCTTCGGTCGTCTGTGGTCAATTTTTTGCACTTTTCAAATGCTGCGGCAATAGGAACAAGTCCAGGGCCTTTCTGTGTCGCTCGCTTTTCGGTCTTTTCTTTCCCAGCTCAGGTGACTTTGTAGAGGCTTCCGACACACTGTGGTAGAGATGCTGGCATTTCAGGTCATGAGAAGGTTTAATGTGTTGAACTTGACGTTTTTCCCTCCTCGTGGAATGTTTGCAGAGCATTTGGTGTAAATTGTACGCAAATAGTCTTCCTCCTGAAACAGGAAAGAAGTCCCACACAATCGACACCATGATTGGGAGGTTACGCCACGCCACTAAAAAGAGTGTTTGATTTGCTCACCTTTTGTCCAGTAACAGCGGCACTGATAGTAAGTGTAAAATCACTGCATCCTGTAAAATGATTTGGAAGGCATTATTGATGTGCTGTTTCCAACCTTATTCACTTAGTTATGTATTAGTATCAAAAATCATGTGGTGTCCAAATCATCATGAATGTTAGCAGTGATACGTATATATGTATTTTAGTAAGTGCAGGGTTCTATTTACCAGCATTTTCGTGAATTTAACATTCAAGTTATGTTTCACATGTTTTTTTTATTATGACGTAGCATAAAATAAGCATGTTTAGAGTGCACCTCAACTTCCAACTCCCTTGGCATGTTTTAGTCAGCAGGTTCGTATTCGCAATTCACCCCGTCATGTTTCCTTGTTTGTGTGCGTGAAACTTGGAACCCGTTTCTGTGTTAGTCTAAGTTCCGTCCTTTGTGCTCCGTGTTGCATTTCGTCACTACCTGGGCGTCAAACATTAATCAAAAGTGAAAGTGGCTTCTCTTGCGTCACCATTCCACATATACACACTGCACCACTCTCAGCACCAACTTCCTGTCCTAAGTATCGAAAGTATCAAAACTTGGTAAATATACTCATAAAGGAGATGACATATGCACATTTGAGGGAAGAGTAAATAACTCGTCTGTCTGTCAAGACACGAGACAATCCTCGACCCAAACGAAGATTGTTACTGGCGGCAAGTGCATTCCAATAACTATTAAACCGGGGAGAGAAGGCTTTTAAGAAGGAAAACATCTCCTTTGACGTCACAAAATTGCTCGTTTGGAAATTGCAAATTTGGTGGTCAATTAACATTTTTTTTTTTGGTATCATAATTCTTCTTCTAGGATTTTGAAGTTGTACTTTGAACCTCCTTATGATCCAACAGTGCAATATGTAAATTCTTGCAATTCTTCACATTTCTTGACATTTTCATCAGGGGGATTCTATAATTATACAAAATATAAATAAACTAAAACACATACAATTTAAACAGTTAGCAGCGGAGGGAGGCACTCGTGTTTGCACATGTTTGGATTGTTGACATCAGTTAGGACAACAGGCCAGTAATAACACATCACCCCTTTCAGATTACAATCTTTGTCATGTGCCAAGTCAATGCAGGAGCGCCAAAATTCCCTTGGATCTCATTCAATCCAAGTATCTTTCCACTCGCCCATTCACAGGATGCAACTACGTTTCTAACCAGGATTGTGTGATGTCTGAAATTTAATTGCAGACACGGTGTTCAGGAACAATACTTGTGAACGATAAACCGATGCCACTGGATATCCGTTTCACAAGTGAGAGGTACGGCTACGTCAGTAGCAGCCACCTTGATCGATAAGAATCAGACATAAATTCTTTGATTATTAGATGGTAGAGACACGCACCGCACCAGGTAATCACCAAAAGCCATGCTATGCAGACCGACTCTGAAGTCCACCAGCAGCCCAACAAATGGTGACCAGCGAGGCCAACAGAGAAAAGGATGGTACCTGTGACGTTAGGAGTATGGGATTATTTACTTTTCAGGCATTTTCATTGCACCCATGTGGCAAATTAACTTGTCTGTGATTGAACACATTTTTATGGGGTCATTCTCAATGCCATTCTGAAAACGCTATAAGAATGCCACTTTTAGGAAATTGGTTTCATGACTTTACTTTAAGATTAACGTCAACATCGACAAATGTTAACCAAACAATCGTATCGTTTCTATACTGTATTGAATAGTCCTGTTTTTACAATGTCTATTTTTTTTTTGTTAGCTGGGAATCGAATCGTCTGTCACAAAGCGACATCCCTACAACGTTCATAAAATAGAAGTAGATCCTGTGTAAATCAATATGCAAAATCACTTTCACGCTTGCATTATTAGGCTTTGAGGGCGTCTTCAAGTTATTTCTGTATATCCCAACAATAATATGAAAGAAGACGTGGACTTCCTCTGATTGCCAAATGGTAGTCTGACCTAATTTCTGAAACACACCCCCGGCAAATGATTTCAAGGCCAGCCCAAAGGTTGCCGTCTAGAAGAAAGCTGTTAAGCACGAATGGCCGAAACATTGCGCTAACACAAATACCAATACGAGAGCTTCCCCAACAATAACTAATAATAACTCTAGCGTGTCATTTATAGTGGCAAGGATATGCCTAAAAGGGACCAAGAGAAAAAAGAGTGTAATTCTCCATGAACCAGGGAGATCTGATGGTTATTGGACTGCACTCGGCAACAATAACAACCTTCATTTGTCCTGAGGGGCAGCCAATCGGATCGTCCGGCTCAGGTTCGGTGGAATTTTGTTGGATGTACCATTTGACATTTTTGTTCCATAACCCTCAGGATCTTTCAAATGCAAAATCGGCATGGTTTATGCATCTAAACAATCAGTGATCAAAGAGAGAAAGCTGATTTGCCTTCGCCATCAAGAGATCATCAATGTGAATAAAAAGGCCACCCAATACATACGTATATACGTATATGTATTTGCCAAGATTTTGGCAATTGAATTGATAAGCTGATGAAAACCAGCCTATTTCAGCCTATTGTTGTTCTTTTTGCATTCTGAAGCTCTTCTTTGGACCACCTTAAGGTACAACAGTGCAAAATGTCAATCTGTGCAATTTTTCATGTGCTTCTTGAAATATTGAAAAAATATATGCAATGTGATTTTCATGTGATTCATGTGATTTTTTTTTTTACAATTAGATACGGCAGACTGACTTGATGCCGACCTCTGAACATTCCACGGAAGACACAGTGGGAAAAAAAAGGCACCTGGGTGTCGAGTCATGAAACTGAGAGTGTCGTCCCTGATGATGAAACATCGCAACTCTTTGGAGCGAACGTGGGTGTGGGCGGTAAACGGTGATGTAAAAGATTATCAAGCAACATAAACACGTCAGAGTGAAATGTCACATGAGAGAGAGTGTTTGTTGAGAACGCAACATTGCAGGTTTTTGTTTCAGGAAGATAGCATGGATAGCATAGACAGCACGATAGAATCGTGGATACATACGCTAACTGCCTTGATCACACAAATATTGCTGGCTAAAACAAATATAAGTCGTTCCAAGCAAGGCCAGTCAAGTTAGCTGTACAAAGATAATTACAATAGCTAGCAAGGGGACTATTACAGTACTATGTATCAGAAACTAACTCACATGAACATTCTAACTAACTAACTAACTAAAGCAAATAAGTAAGCTAGTTTCCCAACAATGACGACTAGGTTAGCTAGGTTAGCTATACATTCATTGACAAGCTAGCAAGCAACCTAACTTTGCAAACTAGCTTTTCTGTGCTAATTGTCAAAACTGTAAATAGTTTATAGTGTTATATTTGTAAATATATATATATATATATATATATTATGTTAATCATTTTTTGTGTTGTTTATGTTGTAGCACAGTTGTTTAAACATTTTGGCTACATATACTCTGTATGGCTACATTTTTATTGCATGTACCATAATTTTGGTGTAAAAAACGCAACTTTTATTCTTAAAAGGGACCGACAGTATCATGCTTTTTCCACTTTTCTGACCTATAAATGTTTGAATGTTCCGGATCAACACTTCCTTATTTAGACGTGCTGGATACAAGCTGTAGGCATGCCCTTCACCCCCGCTCTGCTGTTTGTTGAAGATTTACCGTGTTAGCACCGAGCAATGACTACAAAGAAATAGTTGTGCAGATTTGAGGAAGGCTAATAGCTTAAAGAGGAAAACATCAGGCAGAAGTGGTTGGAGTTTCAGATTCCCGACCAGGTGAAACTGGATTATCCGGCAAACATTTGCCTGATGCATTTCCACGTTACTTGGTCATGTTGAATGACTTCTGAGTCAGAAGTGCAAGCTGTAAGTAACAATTTAATTCATCAGTGTCCTGACTGTGTTTATTTTGTTGAAGTAAGGGGTTGTCTGTGTTGCATTATAGAGTGTTCATACAAGAAGTGTCTTATCCGCAAGCATGCATACCCTTTTACACCACAAGCGGTGAATCTACCAGCGTTTTTAATACACAAGTAGTCCCGCAAAAAACGGATAATGACCAACATTTACCAATGTTGTGCCAAGATTGTCAACATGCAGTAAACGCGGACCTACTATGTTGCTACTCAATGAGTTCATATATGGTAAGTCAGGGGTCTCAAGTCAGTAGCTCATGAGCTACCAGTCGCTCCTAAGCACTTTTCAAGTGGCTCTCCAAATTGTCTATTCATTTATTATCAACTCCTGCAAAACTAGAAAGTGAGGTTCGGCAGTAGTCTGGAAGTCCTTGGGGGCGCTTTTGTGATCAATCACAGTGAGTCGGCGTGTGTGGAATAAATAAAAACAGACCGTTTTGCAAATCCAAGGAAATACAGCTGTGATAGGTGCAGTTTTATATCGAGCCAATCTTACTCGATATAGCAGTCATACGCACAGTGTTATCTTAGATAGGAGATAGCTCATGATTGGCTCCTGTCAAATAAAGAGCTGTCTGGTTTTGCTCACGTTTTTGTGTGTGCCACAATGTTTTGTATGCTGTGGACTATGTTTTTTATGTGTGGCCTGTAGTCCGCTGTGGCTTATATTGGTACAAATCTGGTTTTCTCTCTATGGTAATCCGGTAATGTCCTCTATGGTAATGTCAGGGTGAGATGAGATGGTTAAGGTTAAGGTTAAGGTACCTAGTGAGCGAACTAGCTGGGTAGACAGACACACACAAACTAATATTCTTACTGGACCAAGTCACCAAGAGCAAGCTTTTCCAGGCCGCTGACTGGATAAAGTTTGTAGTTCATGTGCATCGAGATTTCTATTTCAAAAATGATTTGTGTGGGGGCCAAATTCTTTCTGAGCATGCAGGTAGGAAGACAAGATACATTTAAAAAAATATCCACAGACTCGTATCAACTGTGACAGGCTGTAGCATGTTACACAGACAGGTAACTTGTTAACATAAGAATGGTGCAAAACAGCCTGAAACCAAGCTGATGGTAATCCTCGCCCGACACTACGTACTGTGGTAGTAGTAGCGGCGTGTTTTATGAGGCACGGTGAGCGTGGGTGTGAGTATTCCTCTCTGTCTGCTTGCACACAAGGTGAAATTTCGAATCAAGAGTGGGCGTGACCCAAGCTTTATAATGAGCATGAGCGCCTGTGTCAAACACCACAGGAGTCCTTGGCTGGTGCTCATGGAGGGACAGAAGGCGAGAGAAGAGCAGCAGGCTCTGACAGAGGTCAAGCTGGATGTGGCCCCACAGGGTCTTGGCTCGGCTGGGGTCAGACAGGGGCGCCTCAAACATGCAGCGGCTGTGATGGGAGGACTGTTGCTGGGAGCAGTGTTAGCAGCCCTCATCCTCCATCACGCGCACACGGCCAAGCCGGTGAGAGATCTTCTGTCATTGCAATGCAAAAATATTGAAAATAACATTGTTTTGCAACGTGTGATTTTGCAGTATAGCATGCATTCTGTAAACAATGAATTTTATTTGTATTTATTTGTCCACGCGGGAGGTTTTTGTACTGTACTGGCACTGTGATATTTACCTACGATGGTGCCAAGTACAAGCGCAGCGCAGAATTTCTGTTTTTGCCAGAGCTTCTCTATTTGTGTTCAAAATAAGTAAAAAAGTTTTGAATGGATTTGGATGAAATTTTCAGGAAATGGGAAATGGAAGAACTGATTAAATGTTGGGCTTGATCCGGATCACAATCTGGATCCAGGAATTTTTGTATCCAGGATTCTGCATTTGTGCATACAACTCCACAAAAAATGGTCAAAGCACTTGGGAAAAAAAACAGGCCAAGTTTCCAACAGGTTGTACAAAATATAAAAGACTGATCCAAAAAACGGAGGATTATTTTTTTGGTGTGAATCATTATGGCGCTTGACAGAGGTCGATGCTTTTCTAGTTTAATATATATTCTTTAATTAGCAAAAAAAAAACAACAACAACAAAAAGCTAGCTAATAATACACATGCAAAACCTAGGGCCAAAAGGAAGGCGCCACTAAGAAATGGGACAACACTTGATTTCCATTACATCACCACCCTTCACAGCTGTTTATTGTTTCCTACCAATAAAGTAAGGAACCTACATTTCTGTATTATTTCAATGCGATAAAGCCTACCCCAGAACACACTTTTTCAAATAAAAGGCATACATTTTTACAAACTGACTGTAACAACACAGAGCAACATAGAACAATCATTCATTCATTTTCTACCGCTTATCCTCAAGAGCGGTCTCCCAGCTGTCTTTGGGCGATAGGCGGGGTACACCCTGGACTGGTCGCCAGCCAATCCCAGGGCACATATAGACAAACAACCATTCACACTCACATTCATACCTATGGACAATTTGGAGTCACCAATTAACCTAGCATGTTTTTGGAATGTGGGAGGAAACCGGAGTACCCGGAGAAAACCCACGCATGCACGGGGAGAACATGCAAACTCCACACAGAGATGGCCGAGGGTGGGATTGAACTCTGGTCTCTAAGCTGTGAGGTCTGCGCGCTAACCACTCGACCACCGTGCAGCCCTGTCACAATACAATTGATTCATTTAAAAATACAATTTACAATGAATTATTGTCTAATCTTTTGTGAAATGCAGTAGATTGCAGTGTGTTTATTATAACAAACAATTCAACATGCCAAATATTTACGTGGAGTAGCTAATGATTGAATATTTAATAAAACATGAGTGATATTACTGTGAAAATCAATAATGAAGCATAATTACTTGCATTTATATGCTTCTTTTGGTCTCCGCTCTGCCGTCTCGTCTGTTCACCCGTTAGCACTTACTCCTCACGCCTTGATTTGACTTCAATTGATGGATTACAACCATTATTTTTATTGAAAATGTTGATCTGAAATCGGAGAAGGTGCTCATGGATGTGGCCTGACCTCTTCTTGTAGATATTTCTTTTCGTACTAGTATGACTTTATTATCATAATATTATGACTACAACATTACCACATTACGTTGTTCAGTGTACATTTTTCCTTGACATATCCTTAATATACAACTTTATTTTATTTCTCTTAAAATTATGACTTCCATTCATCCATTTACTCTCTTCATATTTTGTCTTTAGTTTTATAAAATGACGGTTGTTTTTTTCATTTTCTTGTTTAAATGTATTTTTCGAATGTGCAGAGGCCTGATAAAAAAGCAGTCAAGGGTCGTAAATAGTCTCTGGAACGCTTAGTTTGTCGCTACGTGCAATGAAGAGGATGCATTTGTAACCAATGCATGTGTGTCTCTTTAGGACACAGGACCACCAAACAACCCAGGAAATATCAACATAACGTGCACGATAAAAAGTAAGCATCCCTTTCAATTCTCGTTCCCCCCCAGCATCGAGATCTCACAAGTGCTGATGGTACTTGCTTCCTCCCGCAGAGAGCAATGGACCAGGACAACAGGACATCTTCACCGTGGACAAAGCGGCCATCTACTTGATCTACGGCTGGCTGAGATTTTCCAGTCCCAAACCAAATAAGAATGTCGTCCTCAAGCAGGTGTGGAATGCACAGATGATGGAACTACAGATCAAGCCGTGCGAGTCCGAGGTCTTCTTTTTCCTGAAGGTCACGCTGGTGAACAACAGCACAGTAAGCGTCCACTTCAGATCCGAGCACATCGGCGGCTCTTTCCACGTCTATGAACTCTGACTGGAAAGGAAAACTTCCCAGGTGTTTGCAGACTGTCTCGTGTATTTCCACAAAATGTACACTTTCAAGTTCAGGAACGTCAATCACACCTACACAGTCAGGAGACAAACTCAGACAAACGTGCCAAATTAAAAAAAGGACCTCGGAATCTTCCCAGAGGCTACACAACAGACCTTCCCACCCCTCCCATAGCGTTGCAGCCTCACCTCCTCTCACCTGCCATCATTTCCCATCCTTTGCACTCTTCATACAGCTTCTGGGAATTTCCTCTCATGGATATGCCAGGACCTGACAAGGAGAATGATGATGATGAAAGACAACAGTGGACTATAAATAGAAAAGAACACGTTCTTTTAGTAGTAGTAGTAAGTACTCATTCCCACCACAAAGATGATGACTGTATGTTACCTAAATCACCTGCAACTATTAATGAAACAATTGTGGGGTTTTTTAACCCACCTAATTCTTACCTTTAAAAACACAAAAGCCGTTAGCATGGCAACCATTATTGTAAAGTGTTATATTCTATGTTATTTTGTATTTATTTTATGTCCCTAACAGAAGACGGAAATGCTTTGCTGGTTCTCAGAATAATGCCACTTAGGAATATATATTGTATCCTAATTTGATGAGTACATCATCCGATTTTGACATGTAAAATACAGTTCATTTAACCCACATACTGCAACCACTTATTGGTGTTTACAGTTACTATGAATGCAGCCAATTGGTGAAATTAGCATATTCAAATAGCGTACAAGCTAGCCGTCTACCTAGCTAACAAATCATAAGGTTAGCTATCTTAACGAGAGGTACGATTTCAAAATGGAAACTTCATGTTGCGTTCAAATAGTTTCACACTAAAATGGACTGAGTACATACTGACATATAATGTTGCTGTAGAGCGATCTTTCTGCAAATTAGCGATGAGCGGATCGATACTGAAATATGATACCAGCTCTTTAGGCGCCAAATTTCAAATGAAAACATCCACATTTTGATATTTCGGTCACTTGAAGTATATGTTATGATATGTAGTTATGTTACGATTGGTATACATTTTTCAAATTGACCGCACACGTTAGGTTTATGTGCAAAAAAAAAAAAACGAATCGTCGATTTTAACTCAGTAGCAATCGGAAAACAAACAACTGGTCACATGATCACATGACCGGAAAGTTCTAGTAGATTGGCGCCCAGACGACGTTCACATTTTTGTAATGGCGCCGCCCACTGGCCAAGCGATGGTATGCCGCGTAAAGTGTTCGTTCAAAAAAAGAAGTCACGTGAGCGTATATGACGAATAAAAGACGAATAAGGCAGTCATTTCTCGAACTTCACAGTTGAGAACGTTATTTTTATGATTCGTCCCCTCAGGACAATCGCAACAATCAATCGCGACAGGATAAAACTGTGACCAACTAAACATTACGATGGAGAACGTGATTGAACCTGACTGGGATTCCATTTTAGAACTAATTGACGAGGAGTTGGGCAAAATAAACCCCCTCCAAAGTGCTCCTTCGCATCAGTGGGATCGTGCAGGCCTCCATGATCATTATGAGCAGGTAAGATGAAGAATATAAAAACGTATTGTTTGTCAAAGTTGAAATGGAAAATCTTTATTATATTTGATATTCCGTTACTGAACTTCTTGATGAGTTTTTCAAGATGGTTTAATCCTGGTTATACCGCCGTTGGGTACGTGAAGGGCACCCGACCTCAGCACGAGGCTGTACCGTCATTTTGAATTACTACAAATACATATAATCGTTTTATAAAATATTTAGAAAATGTCAAACCTTGAAAAAATCGTACTGCAATAATGATGTAAGTACTTCATAGTATATAGTGTGAGATGTTCCCAGAATGTCCTAAGCTATACTACACATAAATGAGTACAGTACACCCTGCACACTACTACAAATATTTTGTTATGTATTTTCACAGGCCAATGTAAAGTAGTCAGTGTACAGCTTGTGTGGCTACCACTACCTTTCCAACTCTTTTGGGCATGAAGTTCACTAGAGCTTCACAAGTTGCCTTGGGAACCCCCGTCTGGGACAATATAACTTAACATAATATAATTAATATTAAGATAATATAGATAATATAACTGACATGTTGCACTCGGCCTTCCGTCTGAGGATTTCCCACTGATGTTCAATAGGGTGTAGGCCCGGAGACATACTTGGTCAGTCCATCACCTTTACCCTCAGCTTCTTTAGCAAGCACTGTTCATTTTGGAGGTGTTTTTGGAGTCGTTGGTATGTTGGAATACCACCCTGCGGCCCAGCATCTGAAGGAAGGGCGGTTATTTTGAGGGAACAGCAACACATTTACACTGTTAATGTAATAACAGGACACAATTATATATATATATTTGAATGTAATAACAGCTCTAAATGAACTGAAAACAAGCTGAAAATGTATTTGCCTAGTTTCTTTAATAGTAGCAGGACATTAGAATCACACTTTAAACATGAGTTCTGACGGGTTGCGTTCAAAGACACCAAGTGATTTGGATGTATTTTCTGGGCGTTGCAAACATAATTAACTGCAGAAAACTGTACTTTGGCAGTTGGTTACCCGAGTGAGTGACACTTATTGTATTTCTTTATTTAGACCAGGGATCTCAAGGTCAATTTACTTGGGGGCCACTGGAGCTAGGGTCTCGGTGAGGCTGGGCTGCATCAGGTTTTTAAAAAAAAACACTTTTTCAGTGTTTTGATCTCAGTCATGGATGATGAGAGAAAAAGCAAAACGGGCGGGCTCGTTCGCTTGCGCATGGGTAGGGCACAATCGCGTCAATTGTGCGCAGTGTGCACACAGCTTTAAGCTGTCATTTCTGGGTTCATGAAACCATATGGCATCCATATTAAACTAGGCGGGGGCCTCAAACTAGCATCTGCGAGTATGAGACCCCTGATTTAGACCACACATTCACACATAATAAAGATTGTTGTGATGTTTGGAGTGTCCAAGAAGGCACTTCACAGTCGTTTATTGGCAATGAGGAAGTGTCGTTCCGATCACAACTGGACAAGAAACGTGTTTTGAGTTGGCGATGCATTTATGGTGTTGGTATTGCAATGCTGGTGATGTGTTCAGGTGAGAAGTTATAAAAGAGTGTCAAGACCTGTGAGAAGATGCTATTGTTCCCCCATCTGCCATCATAACAGGGGTGTGTGCGTTAATTTTTTAAAGAAAGTTTTCTCCGGGTACTCTCCGTTTCCTCCGACATTCCAAAAACATGTTAACAGGTTAATTGGCGACTCCAAATTGTCCATAGGTATGAATGTGAGTGTGAATGGTTGTTTGTCTATATGTGCCCTGTGATTGGTTGGTGACCAGTCCAGGGTGGACCCCGCCTCTCACCCGATGACAGCTGGGATAGGCTCCAGTATACCCTCAGCTTACCGTGGTGAGGATAAGCGGCATAGAAAAGAAATGGATGAATGGAATTGAATAAATTAGTTACTGTGATTAATATGGAGTTTTGTTAGTGAACATTTCATGAGTATTAGTAGTATTGTAGTATGAGTATTTCCTCAGGCGTTTGATGGCCCTGATGATAATGTTGTACATTGCAATATATACGTATATCCGTAATATACATCCATAATATCTAATATCTTCTGGCGATTCTCCACAGCGTCTGTGGCAGGACCCTCCACACATTCAGAGAATGGAGTCCATCAGTCACTTTCCTGCTCCTCTGCAAACAGTAAGACCGTCTTTTACTCAACAATACACACAAAAACAAATGAACACATTCCACATCTGGAAAAATGATATTTATTACAGCTGAAATGCTGCCACCTGCTGGACATGTGACAACATTATTTGTGTCAATAGGTCTGCTCTGCTCCTCTGGTGATCCAGCCAGAAGTCAGCAGCCAAAATCCCGTTGGAGTCATGTAAATCACACACACTGCTATTTAGGCTAACCGGACACACCAGCTGTTGTCTAATGTTGTGTGTGTGTGTGTGTGTGTGTGTGTGTGTGTGTGTGTGTGTGTGTGTGCAGGAACAGTCAGCTGCTGTATGATTATGGATCTTGCACATTCTCCTCCCCCCTTACTTCAAAGTCATCAAAGTAAGATTTGACAACAAGGTGTACCTACCTGACACGTCCACACAGAGGCGACACATGCTCATGTTGTCTTTTGTAGGAGAAAGAGGAAGCCAGTGACCCATGGGGACGGGAGGCCGTATATTAAGAAGCCCCCCAACGCTTTCATGTTATTCATGAAGGAACAGAGGCCTATTGTGAAGGCCAACTTTATTAACAAAGACAGTGCGACAATGAACAAAGTCCTGGGCCAAATGGTGAGTGTGTTCTGTGATTAGTGTTATTGTTGTGTTGCTAGTCATTGAGTTGTATACTGACAGTGTGGTGATATTCCACAGTGGAAGTCACTGACACAGACGGAGCAGGAGAAATACTTCCGGGAAGCTGAGTCACTCAACCAGATACATGCCAACATGTACCCGCAATGGTCCTGCAGAGACAACTATGTATGTCACCCACACATACTAGTAGTAATACACCTGAGCCCAGTTGGATGCAACAAGTTAATATTTCATGAATTTAATATTAAACATGTCTTTGGTGTAGGGCAAAAAGAAGAAGAGGAAGTGGGGCAACAGAGCAAGTAAGATTTTTTGTCATTTGTATGCTTATTAACAAGCATAGCTTTTGCACAATTAATTACCCAACAATCTCGGGTGTGTGGTCTCCAGTAGTAAGCATGTACTTTTTTACGGACTCCACAAGATGGCAGTATGATCACGCAGCATCTGCATGCACTTTCAAATGCTGCTTCTCAGCTGTAGTGGTGAAACTCAAGGTTTGCTGTTTCCAGCTGGCTGAGCAATGCACTTTGGGTACTTTGGGTACACTCCATGTGGTCGTCATTAACTGACAACCAACCATCCAAGGACACCAGAATTGAAGAGAACTCGGCATCCACTTCTGTAGTATCCAGAAACATTGCATTGTAAGCATTAATGGCATTAATGGATGCTCCAAAAGACCAGATGTGGCATTTTTCGAGTTCCGTATACATATATACTCACTGTGTTCACTAAACAACATTGAGCTAGTGAATACATTGTTGGTGGCCTAGCCCCGCCCACGTTCTCTTGCTCACCATCATGGCAGACTTTCTGCTCTATGGCGTTCGCCACTCTCTTCACCCAGTGTATTTGTGTGTTGGTGTTTGCTGCAGCATCTGCATCAGATCCCCCTCACCAGGCCCAGACCACGTGCTTGACAATGGTTCAGACGGTGTGGCTGCAGTCTGTCAGCGACGTCTGCGTCATGCAGGAGGCCTCGCAGGTCAACCTCGCCTTCTCCACGCTGAGTCAGTGCGAGGCCGGTGCGCAAATAGCGATGCCGATGGAAGCCTTGCCCTCGGCGCCGCCAACCCAAACACATGCCAGAGACAGCAGCACACAGTTGATCAGTTTTGATGGTGAGCTCATGAGGATGGAGCACCTGGGTTCACTGCCCCCCTCGTCATAGCCTGCCTTGCCCTTTGGTCTTTAGGGTCACACATCGAGACTTTTTTTAAGCATGAAATACATTTCACCAGCAATATGAATACCTTTGCAATTTCATCATGACCCAAATGGAGAGAAGTGATATAGAAAAGGGCTGGGTGGATTTCTATTTTATTCTTAGTGTTGTTATTCATTGTGGAAAAAAGAGCTATTATCCATCCATCCTTTTTCTATGCCGCTTATCCTCACTAGGGTCGCAGAGGTATTCTGGAGCCTATCCCAGCTGACTTGGGCAAGAGGCGCAATACACCCTAGAACAATCAAATATATATATTTAATTCCATAGTTGGCACAGCCTGGTGAAGATGACGCACCGAATAGGTGTACTTTCATTCGCTATTCTTGAGGTTCTGTGTCTGTGTTTCCATTTTCCCACCAAAGAAACCTCAAATAGTCTCGACAAGAGGCGCAATACGCCCTAGACTGGTTACTCAGTACTCCTTCTCCACACAGAGATGCCCGACGGAGATTCTAACCCAGATCTTCTGACTGTATGGCCAACATGCTAACCACTAGGCTACTGTGCTGCCATGCACTATGATAAACAGTATTAATGATTGTGATATAATCGTCACAAAAGTAATAAGTAAACATTTTATATATGTGTATTGTAGACAGAGAGACAGCAGTATTAATCGTTAATGATTGTAAGTGGAACAAGTCAAATGAACATATACAGTATATACTTTTTAGAGTTTGGGCACTATAGTTAGTTCAGCCAATCTTTAATATATTTTTATGACATTTTTATAAGATGTGTGTGTTCTTTATGCTGTGTGTGTCTAAATAAAGACAACATATAATGAGTGGATATTCTTTAACACTGAAAATACTGGTGTTCACTCCTTATGTCAGCAT
The DNA here is from genome assembly GCF_030265055.1 of Doryrhamphus excisus. Classification (NCBI taxonomy): domain Eukaryota; kingdom Metazoa; phylum Chordata; class Actinopteri; order Syngnathiformes; family Syngnathidae; genus Doryrhamphus; species Doryrhamphus excisus. The sequence continues at coordinate 25,339,585 of NC_080470.1, forward strand.
AAACATTAATTTTCTCGGTTTATATAATGTCCACACTGTAAATTACAGTACACCACTGGCAGCTAGAATCGCCAGCTTCAAACTTATTTTACGGTGTGTTACTGTGATCGACAACACTATATTACTGTAAAAGTATTACAGTACTGTGCTGTAGAGAATACAAACATTACAGTGTCTCCAAATAATGACCAATGTAACATGAAACAATGAAAAGCTTACCAAGCAGCATCAGATGAGGGCTGGCAGGAGGGGTGAGGATTGTTTCAATGTCCGCTACAGAGGCAGACACCTGGAAGGCAAAGACAACCGTAAGTGTGCCATGAACAGCTGAATGCAAAGTACCATCTCTGTACCTTCGCTATTACAGAGGACATCTTTGTTGGTCAGTTTTACTCTGGAGTATTCTATGATGGCTCTTCCACATTCCGCCATACTCAGTTCCAAGCTACGAAGCACTTTGGTGTCTGTAAGCAACTCAAAATGGGCGTAAATGTACCTGAGAATGAAAAGAAAAGGCCTTTTGCTTTTCTTATCTTCAATGTCAGTTGGCGAGTCACGCAGGAGAGCAACTAACGTAACCGTAACGCAGTCTAATCACAATAGAAATCGTTACACCTCCTGTAAAATAAAACCCACCAACAGCCATCTCTGTTAGTCATTTCACTCTTTTAGTTTGTTCGAGATAAGTCCTTAATTCTGCCGGCTCATGTAAAAATATTTCTCTCCCCTGCTTTGCTGAGTGACCAGTATGTGAAATTAACTGGAACAAAATTGAATGAAAGAAAACAAAATCAACCGTAAAAATGTTGCTAACATTATTCAAAACTCGCTAGCTAGCTAGTTTGATTTCAGTCAGGTTGCTTCATTCTGCTGTAAAAATACTAATAAGTTAGTTGCCCCCGGCCTAGTTATTTGGCTTTTGACAGCTTTAAAAAGATATGGTAATTAGGTTCAAAGACAGAGTTAGAAATCAATGTTAAGTTAACCCTTTCACCATTGGTATTGTTGTCTCTGTTGTCTCTAAAAGAAGGGAAAATGTGATAATAACCATAGCCACAACTTTCTACTTCAATTAGTCTACTTGTGTGATGGTTAAAACATTTTAAATAACTTATTACTTAAATGTAAATATTAAATTAATTGTATTAATGTATGTACAGTGTATACGTATATACAAAGTAAGGAAAATGTAATTATTGCCTTCTTTCCAAATACATTTTCTTATGATGACGGCAGCTTGACCCTGGAGCAGATAAATTCACCTTGGACTATTTTCAAAGGGAAAATGTGATGGACTTTGACTTGACAACCTAAACCACAGCAGACACAGCACACACAGTGCATACTATATTGACATAAGTAGTACATGAGACCATCAAGGTATTAGCACAGGAAGGAAGTACACAGCAGGGTAAAGCGTAATGAGACCGAGCATATGTGGGTCTGGCGTGTACATCTTTGTTCGTCTTGCTTTTTCTCACCACCTTTAACGGCTCTCTGTGGCGTGCAGTTAGAAAAAAAGCAGAGGTGAGAAGAAGGGGGAGGCAGAAAGTACAAAAACTGCTGCACTGTGGTGTCTTTGAATACGGCCAGTGGAGAAATAGAAAAGTGAAGACAATAAAAGGCTAGTGAGAAATGATATATTAATATGATAAGATGTAGTCATCTACATTGCTGAGGACTCTTAAGTTCATTATAAGTACATGAGGGATGAATAAATATTTTCTTGAAAAATATACACACTAAGTTAGTGTTAAGCCATAATTGTCTAATTAATACTGTGTGAGTCCTTCGTATAATTCCCACCATGACACTTTAGGTGCATGGGTGACTTCTGAGTCAGTGTTCAGATCTGGTACAAGCCAAAAAAGTTGCCTTGATGCGAGTCACTGAGATATTTGGGGTGCGACACGTTCACCATGACTCTGTCGCGCTCCTCCAGCTGCAGAGCTGAACCTAGGTAACTGTCGGCTGTCCAGGCATGGTCCGCCTGCCGGGAGCAGAATCCTGCCCTGTGGGCCTCCATCAGGGTCACAGGTCCAAGGGGATGCCCTGCCCTTTTCACAAACACAGTGTGAACAAAGGAGGACGTGGGCGTGCATTTCTTGAAGATGAGCTCCACTCGCGAGTAGATGTGGTACAGTCCACTCCGGTTGACTCGCAGTGCGCCGTCCTCCACCTGGTACGCCACACCCCCGGCGGTGAATGCTTGGCCCACCCGCGTGTCCCAACGCAGGGTTTTGCGGAAGGTGACTTTTTCTATTCGACCTACAGTAGTGAGTGTAGGAATAAAAGCTTCAGTACAATTTCACTTCAACCAAAGACTTCAACCGTCTTCATTATTTGAAGCATGATAATAACCATAGAACCAGAAACTTGCATAAGAAAGAGTCTGGTGAATTACACATCAACACTGTGTGCACCATTGTTATATACATACAATTATCAGTGTTGGGAGTAACAATGTCAACTCATTCGCTCCCAAAAACATATTTATACGTCTTTTTGCACGAGAGGCACAAAGAGGTGGTGATGTAACTGCACAATAGAAGAGATTATGTGTGGCACAGTTTTAAGACAAAAAAATGGCCACAAGGTGGCAGAAATGTTTTTTCCAAGAACTTGGAATGCTCCTGTCCTATACAAGGAGGTTATGTTATGTCTTAAATGGCTTATTTTCTCTGATTATATCTACTGTATTGTGTAATACAAGCGTAAGGGTGACTATAGGGGTGTTATTTTGTGTCTGGAGGACTCTAATAATGTTAAAACACCTATTTGGAAGCTTGTAAAAACAGGTTATCTAAGCCATAGCTAACAAAATATTCCTTCTATTAATATTAAATCCTACTTTGCAGAAATTAACTTATCACGGTCAGGTCTGGAACCAATTAACTGTGATAAACGAAGGGCCTATGTACTGTTTACTGTCATCGTTCACAAAAATCGCTGCTTGAAGGACCCGACTTGTTTGCCAGATAAGGTTGGTGAGTAAAAAAACTAGTATTTTTAGGTTGTAAGTATCTTTTGTGTTCCTTTATCCAAAAGAACTTTCATTTGTGAGGTTCCTAAATGTCTTTGATGCGGTTAGGGTCAAGGTTTTTCCACACCAAGCATGCCTTTATGGACCTTTTAGAGACGGAAAATGGCCTTTCTCATGCTTTTCCTGCAGTCACTCCCTAAGGAGGTGTATCGTTAGAATGAAATTGTTACCTATCACATGTGCTGCGGGCCTTTCATCTTTTTCTTTCTTCTCATCTCTTTTTCCTCCATTGGAGCCTGAAAGCATCAAATTGTTGCTTTCTTGCACAATTTGCCAACATGATTGTTTAAAGTTAATAGACCTACCAATTTGCTTCTCTGTTCTGCTCAGTTCTTGCACCGACTTGACCTGATGTGAAATCTGTCAGCGAGAAACAAGAGTGCATGGTCACCACAAAGTCACACCAGCTTGCTTTCTTAGAATTAAAGGGTCAGGATATCCTGTCTTTGTTTGGACTGTTGTCCACAGGCTGAACCTCTGAGTTTAAACATCTACACTGATATAATCATTCAATTAAATGCATGCAATATGCACATTCAAGTTTGTTGCTTACCTTGCGCATGTCCTTCATTTCTACCTGCATGTTGTGAATCTGGTACCCCCCAAAGCCCAGTGCCGCAAACACCAGCACAAAAAGCAGCAGCATGACCGTGGTGAGCCCAGGGATGACCCCCTTGAAGCAGCCACTTGGCCTGCGACCCTTCAGCCTTTTCTGGGCAGGCGGGAAGGACCAGCAGGGTACCACATTTGGAAGCGGGTCTGAATGGTGGTGCTGATGCTGCTGATGCTGCTGTTGACCTCCATCCACAACAAACACTTGTGGGAAGGGATAGTTCTGGTCGCAGTTCATTTTGCCGTTCCAACTGCAATATAATTTATGTATGTACGCAGGCGTGTGTGTATGTGCTGCCTTACAAGGGGGTGTACAATCTTGTGAACACCTCTAACCACAAATTCCTCCCACTTGCATGTGAGAGCATCGCAAACGTCATCAAAGTGGCTGCAAAGCAAACGTCTTCTAGTCACTGAATAACAAATCACAATTGACTAGATGCTTATTTAATAGCATGCTTCAACTGAACTTGGATATAAGTAGTCAGTGTACAGCTGGTGTCGCGGTATCCATTTACAATCCACCGGAAAGGAGTCAACATAGAGCCATTATTGTCTAAATATATGGTAACACAACTGAGGAGCTATGAGTAGATATGGTCTGGTCCCGGCACTGGGGAAATGTGTTCATGATCATGTTCTTCAGAATGTTCATGTTTCCCCTCAATGAACCGCAGCTCCCCAGTGCTTGCAGTACTCATGCATTCCCACACCATGATGGCACACCACCACCAGGCTTTACTCTTGGCAAGACAATTATCTTGCGACATTTGTGTTGCCAGTAGACAAGAACCAACAATGGTTGTGTGTTGACTCATTTTCAGTGGATAGAAGCTGCACACTGACTAATCTAAGTACTTTATATCCAAGTTGACTTTCTGAAGTATACTATCATAAAAATGCTTTCTGAAATATGAGGGTTGCACAAATGTTTGTCAAACGCTGTACTACGGTTTTAATATGTGTGAGGGGGGTCAGGAAGCAAACCCACACCTCTGTCACCAGATTCCAAGAAAAGGACCAGTGACTCACAGCCACCTGTCCTACTTTGAAATAACATGTTTTTCTTTCTCTTTGGCCCAGATTAGATTGTACGCCTCCATTTTTGAATACCCCCTTTGAACAATTACACATAGGCAGATTCTGCATGCGGTGATGCAGACTCTGCATCGGTCTGTTGTGGTGAAGAAGGAGCTGAGCTGAAAGGCAAAGCTCTCGATTTACCGATCGATCTACGTTCCTACCGTCACATATGGCCAGAAGCTTTAAGTAGTGACGAAAGGACAAGATTGCGAGTACAAGTGAGCAAAACTATTTTATTCAGTAGGGTGGCTAGGCTCTGCTTTTGAGATAAGGCGAGTAGCCTTCCAGGAGAAACAGCTGCTCCTTCGCATTGAGAGAAGCCAGATGAGGTGGCTCCGGCATCTGGTAAGGATGTCTTCTGGACGCCTCCCTGGGGAAGTGTTTTGGGCATGTTGGAGAGACTATGAGCTCTAATGTCCTAGAACAGGTGCAGGGTGTGGCCAACGGGGTGTGGCCAATGGGGTGTGGCCAACGGGGTGTGGCCAACGGGGTGTGGCCAGCGCACTTTGCAAATTTTGTGAGCAGCGCAGTCTGCCTCCGTCCGTCCCACCGGCGCAAGTGGCAAAGAGGGAGGAGAGAAGGCGTGAGAAGGTTTAACACAGCCGAGTGTAATCTTAACCAATCAAATGCGCCGGACTGCACATCAGAGGCCACCATGTGCGTCATTCACCACATACACCACCTCGTGGCAAACATCTGTTCCTGACAATTACATTAAACACAGCATCACTGTCCTTTCTGCATAAAGTACATAATAGTATATTAAACTATATATTATATTTTAGTCCAGGAGTGGGTCGACTTTTGAAGTCAGGGGCTACAATGGGTCAAAAAAAGGCACCAACATGACCCGAGTGAGGACAAGATAGAAAATGGATGGATGGATGGATGACTGTAATGTCCCTTACCCAGGAGCACTTTAAACATATGGAGGTTGCTTAGCGTGCTCAAAATATAACTATAATTTACAGGTTTTTACTGAATAAAAAACCCAGAATGTATAATAATAATAATAATAATAATATTCACATATTGGATGGCTTTGGATATTTTGAACCAAATGAAAAACAAAAATTGTCCCCCATATCCTTTCATTTCTAGTATTCAGCCCTTGCTTGAAAAGGTTTGGACACCCCTGCTCTGAAACGATAATAAACTTTGAAGGTTTGCAGCATGCACAAGAATTACTCAATACCCAGAGCTTACAGGAAAGCCAATTTCCTCTTCAGCATTGTGGTCTTCGAGCCCCTTGTCAACTTGTTTCCTGGGAGATATGCAGTGCTGACTCACTGACATCAGTACTTTGCAGATGAATGCTGTCACGAACCTCTTTTATCTGTTCACCTGGAGTGATCTGTCTTATTTTAGCTGTATCATCTAATCTGCTGTGTTCTGTATGGGTTTGGTTCCCTTTTTCCTGCCGATCTTTGTCATAAAGATTTCATTGATTTCAGACACCAAAAGTTAGCATATGCTACAAATTCTGGTTTAAAATAGCATATTATACAAAAAAAAATGTGTACATTATAACACATGGTTTTCATGTCCATGTGTGTAGCGCATATACACACACATAAATTCAGACTCAGACAGGTGAGTAGCCAACTCAAGTATTTGTAGTGCTACACATTCAGGGCTCTAATTTCGTGACGCAGGATGGCGCACCCCAATTTCGTCCAGTGCACCCCAATTTCGTCCAGTGCACCCCAATTTCGTCCAGTGCACCACTGTGTGCAGCCAATTTAGTAGACTGGGCTGTGGTATAGGGAACATTTTGTGACAAAACAGCACGCCAAAGGCATGTTGAAAGATCGCCAGGTCCGACCTGGGCCGCAGTGGTAAATTGGCTGACAAATGACAAAGTGCACACGCCACCAAAACCTCACAGACAGGTTTTTCAGAGTGTCAGGCGCATTTCCGTTCAATAAACAATCAAAGCAACCACTATTTAATGTAACCATCCGAACGCAACCTGATGGCAGCTGAAAGTATGATACCAACTGGGGACAGCTCTGATCCCCATGAGGTGGTCTACGTGTTGCATGACACGGATTGTGGCCTCTGATGCGCAATCCAGTGGGCCCTGTGTATTTAAAGGCAGTGGGAAGCGTTCATTTCATTAGTTATGATTACACTCTGCTCTCTTCCCTTTTTGCCAGTTGCGCTGGTGGGAGGGATGGAGGCGTGGGTGCGGAGTGCTGCGCCGGACTGCGCTGCTCACGAAAATTGCAAAGTGCACCTGGTCTACGAAAATAGAGCCCTCAGTGATAGCTAACATCCATGGCTAAACTTTGTCAAATTGCTTTCAATAGCTGACAGCAACATACGTAACTAGTGCAAGTGCATGTTGTCCTGGAACGTTTGATGCCCCTGCACAGCCTGAAACTCCATTGTTCCATCGAAGGAAAAAGCAGCCCCGATCATGAAGGCGCCCGCTCCACTGTGCTGTGTGGGAAGGTAACATTAGAAAACTTAAGATCCAACAGCACAAGTAAGTTCATTCTTGTAATGTTTCAACTGGTCTTAAAATTGTGTACAGTATTTGGAATATGGGATCATTACTGTGTAGGTTAACCCCTTTACAAAAATATGGCTGGCACATTTAAGATGTTTCAGTTTTTTAACACTATTAAATAAAGTTGATCCAAAAACAAATCTTTATGATAATCCCAAATCAGAGCACTTTAAGTTGGTTTATTTATTATATCCCCCTCCCTCCAATAATAGATTAATTTTTATTTTGTAAATGTTTTAGGATTTTGTATTTTTTTTTACTTTCAATATCTCAAGTATTTTGCATGTGTTTCCCACACGTGTAATACTGAAAGTGTTCCTTGCAGCAGCAGCTGCGTAACAGCCTGGCGGGGGTGGGAGGCATTGGTTAGCTAGTCGAGCCAGTATGAGCTGATGTGCTGTGTCAGCTCACCACCGTTAGGTAGGAACCAATGAATCACTGATTTTTGCACCTTGCCTGAGGCGCTTCGGAAGGGCTTGTGGTCATTATAGTGGCACACTTGCTTTTAGGTGAACACTCACACAGTTGTCCACCTATTGTTTCCACACTGATCAGACTAACACAGAATAGCCGTGGGAAATAACATTGGAACTCCACACATTTGTAGAATTTATTTTTATTATTATTCTTTTTAGGCCATTTCTTTTGAAGAAAACACATTCATTCACCCGAGGTCGGGAATCATTTTGTAGACATATAATACAGGTAAAATGTACAGCATATATGTACCACCATTTTTACATGTTTGTGTCTTAATGCTTCACTGTGCATGTTTTTTTTTGTTAAGTGTTGAGAATTTGAAGACACCATAGTGCAAAAGGGAAATGTAACTTCTACACCGTGTGTTCATGGATCATCCGACATTATCATGCATTAGTAGTGTGTACCTATACATTTTATATATTTTGTGTGTGTGGGGGGGCCATACTGAACAAAGACGGGAGGATTCTGGAGCTGAATGTAATCTAATAATGACTTTTATTGCAAATGTTGATCTGAAATTGTAGGAGACTGTCCACGTCAAGCTAGCAGTCGGATTTGGAGTTTGGAGTCATGTGCTAAAAATGTATATTCTCATGGCCGTCTCATGACCAGTCCAGGGTGTACCCCGCCTCTTGCCTGAAGTCAGCTGTGATAGGCTCCAGCATACCTGAGACCCTAGTGAGGATAAGCGGCATAGAAGATAAGCAGGTCTAAGTACTGTTAGAACATTATTAAAAAGTCACTTTTGCATCACTTGTCTGACTCGTCTCCAGAAGATGAGTAACAATCAAGTCCAAGGACATGACCCATCTTCTCTTGAGTTATTCCTTGTGATGTCTTCTGTTCCTCTACTGTGTCTTTCTGTCCAACATCAGCTGCCATGTCACCGTCTCTCCCCTGTGCTAGATCTATGGCAGAATTACCAAGGTTTGGCAGAGAAAGCTGTAACATCCTTGCTAGGTTCTGCGCCTGAGAGAAGCCTCGCTGGTCCAATGTGCCTCTGAAGGCAGCAGAGGCAATCGCCAGGCGCGTGCGGTCGAAGGAGAGCGGCTGGTCCTGGTCTTCAGAAGCGACCTCCTCTTTGCATCCTGAAGTTGGGATGGAAATGCTCTCCAGGGGGTTGAACAGTCCTGTCGAGGTTCTACTGGGGGTAGCTTCACCTTCAATCTGGCAGCTGTCAGTCTCACAAAGCCGAGGCCTCTTCTTGACTGCAAAGGTAAGCACAACATATCATTTACACTGCCAGCTATGAGTGTCAACGTTTCTCTTTTGACTGCATTCACTGACCGGTGCTTGTCCTCAACTCTTGTATCTCCCCTCTCCTTTTGAGATAGGCTCGAGGGGTCCACGGCTTATGATTACAGGTGGGGTCAAGTACTTTGAGCTTGGTAATGAAGCGCTTGTACTCTTTTTCCAAAGCCTCGATTTTCAACTGGAACTCAGCTATCTTCCTCTCGGGGTAATGAGTAAGCTGTGATTGCTGAAAACAAAAGTGGAATAAAATTGGTTGGTATTTTTCTCTTACGCTCAAAAAATCTCAATGAAATTACCTGCAGGTAATATTCCATTTCTTTCATGATGCTGGGAATCCACTTTTTCACAGAGCACGCTGAATTAAGCGTAGACTATAAAACAAGGGATATTTTTGAAAAGCGAGCATTACCAGGAATGATGGGTTGACTATAAAGTAAAATCTTTCAATACCAGTTTGGGTCTCTGCTCCTGGACATCTTTTAGTCGGCCTTCTGCAATGACAGTATTTTCACAGCATGTAACATGACAGCAGAGCAATGGCTAAAAACCGAGCTACTAACAGTTTAATTGTGAATAAAAGACTTGAACGTGTATGGTTACGTGTTATACCCTTTACTTTGTTGTATTTTTGTTATGATACCGCTGAATTAATTGTTTAATTATGCCCTTTAGATGCCAACCGTGCAACACCCAGTTAGCATGGTTATTGCTAACAACTCAAGCTAACAGGTCGTGCAGCTAGGCGTCATAACAATATAATCTAAAACGATTCAGCCTCGTCTGTACTATTTTACTTTGCAACTGGCTACGCACCTTCTCTCTCTTTCTGAAGCCAAAGTCTGTTTAACTTCCCGTGTTGTTTTTCTTCGTTTCTAGCCATGTGGACAGAAAGCACTGGCCCGGGCAGGACGGCGGAAGTAAACAAAGTCACGTGACGTGTCACATGGTGATATCGCGAGAGCAACTGGCCATGTTGACAGCGCACCCATTTGAACCCACTGCGGCTACTCTGTGTTAATGTGAGTGATAAGTACGCATTTACATTGCAGAGATAACAATTGTGATTATTTTCTCCTTTTGTGATTATTTTATGACGCCTTTATAAGAACATGTGTTGGATTGTTGATGGTAATTAAGTGTCCTACAAGTGTATTAGGTGTGTATTTCTCACAAAACCCATCCGATCAAGTTTCTTAATTTAAATGTAGTTCAGCTCTTTTGTCATTGCGAAGCAAACTGGCTCTCTTTTGTCTTTCCTCAAATGTCTCTGGATTTACCGTAATTCTGTGGAGATTACACGAGGAGAGTCACTTCCCGTAAGACACGCCTCCTTTGCTGACGTGACGTCACCATCCGAGTTTTCCCTCCCCTTATATGGAAGGGCAAGGGCACCACTTTCCGGAATGATGTCATGTGAGCTCCCTAAGATGAAGAAAATCGGATCGGGATAAAAGCAGCTCAAAGACTTTAACCTGTACAAACTATACCCGTAATTGCATTTTAATTCATTGTGTGATGAGCAAAAAACATACAATATAATTATTATAATTATATCATATATTATGTCCAGAAAATCCTCTCAAGTGGATTTGTTGATGACCATCTTTAATACAAATGTTCACAATTTGTGGTTATACTGTAGAGATAATATATCCATGTAAACAAAATAAATGAACAGTTCACATACTTGGCCTGTATCGCCCTCTAGTGTTAAATTGTGTACGTTCAGGGTTGACACCTTCATAATAATCTATTTAAATACCTTTGTAGACACCTGCTGTTAGTAATATACTGCACTGCATTTCGGCTAATAGGAGGCTTCATTAACTGTAAGCATGTAGCTACAGCCTGGATTTACAACCCTGTAAAGTTTTTATTATTAAGACTTGCATAATCCAAGAAGGTGTGGTGGAGAGTTTAATGCATCTCCATCTTCAGGTCACCCTAAAAGTGGTTTATTCGAATTCTAATCTGTGGATAAGAGAGCATCATATATCTTGTTTTTTTTAACAATGTTTTATAACTTTATTGACAAATTATTGCAATGCATGTACACCTCATTCACCTAAAAGTGTTTTATTCAACTTCTAAAAGGTTAATAAGACAGTTTCAAATGTTTTTCTTTTTATTCGCAATATAATTTTATGGACAAACGAAGTGCACGTCACCTAAAAGTTATTGAATCAACTCGTAGAGTGTTAATACCCTATGACTGTCTTTATTGGCAATGCTGTATAACTATATAATAGTGTATATTTTCCCGTTGAATTCACCTAATAATAGTTTATTAAACTTCTAGTATATTAATAAGACTCGTGATTTGACTATACTGGCAAACTAGTGTAATATAGTTGCATGGTTTAGTAAACTTATTGTGTCTTAATAAAACAGTGTAAAATGTTTTGTCTATATTGGTAATATTCTGTAACTTTATTGACAAAATATTTTGTCATCTAAATCACTTTAAAGTGGTTTATTCAACTTCTATTGTGTTGAGACAGTCTCATATATTTGTTTGTCTTTTTTGGCAATGTTGTATAACTTTATTGACAAAGTGTATTATAGTTGCATTGCTGTAAATCACTTCAAAGTGGCTTGTAGTGTTAATAATCTAGACTTGCATTCCTTTTTTCTTTGTTGACAATCTCCTCAATGTTAATTGTGATATATTCATGTCTTATTCAGCTAAAAGTGGTTTATTCAACCTGTAGTGTGTTAATGCCGTTTATTTTTTTCTCTCCATTTGCAATGTTCTATAATTTTATTGACAATGAAAGTCACCTAAAAGTGGTTCAATCTCCCATGTTTTTAGTTTACAGTACATCAAACTTTGACAGGTTATCGCTTCTTCACATCAAATGAAGATTTGTGCAGAAAGTCATATCCAGATTGACAGTTATCTTCCTTTGGTCAATTAAGCTGCGTCTGTCATTGCAGCCTGGATTGATACGAGCACTGTGTAGTGGAATTTAACCAGCAGGTACACAGAGGGCTCTCCGATCTTGCAACATGTTGCAACATGTTGTATTGTTTGCTTACATGGCACACCCACTTTTTCCTCTCACACACACACGTCAAGAAGACACGCTGTTGCTTCATTTTGTACAGGTTTATTTTCTTAAATATGACTCTCAAGTGTTCAGAAAAAAGGAAACATAAAAAAATTATACATAATTCTTATTACAAATGGTAAACATAAGTACTCCAAGTTGCTCTTATATACATATAACAATGAGTGAAACCCCATCAAAATGACTTTAGAAAAAAATCTTGAATTGTCTAGAAACTTCTTGACAATAAAAAAAAAGTTGGACACTAACTCAAGAAGTTTTTTCTATACGCTTAGAGCTGGCCCAGCTTTACTGGTGAGGGCCAATATGGCTGCAGCAAGAAAAGTCTATTGCAGGTTCAAAGGTCACCTCTAATACTGAATGTCTTTCTTTCTCTACCGGTGCTCACATCCATGCAGAGCTGAAGAAAAGATCAGTCTTGTTCAGTTCTGAAAAGACGGGCAAACAGGAAGAAACAAGTTTTGTTTAGTCGCCATGCTCCATTATCGGTTCATAGTTACACTGTCACAGTTCAGACCCCCCCGCGGGATGCCCCACCGCGAGGACAAGTGCATGGTACTAGGTACATGGTACTTTTTCACAGCCCTCGGTCTTCCTGCCACTTCACCCCAGTCCGGGAAGCACATCCACTCACAGGAAGCGTCCATTTTGGTTCAACCTTTAGGAGCTCAGAAGGTTTGGAGCTGCTGCGTCAACATGAGCTGACATCCGCTGTTGACGTGGTCCATCACTTTTTGCTTGAGCTGGGCCACCTGATCCCGCAGCATGTTCGCGGTGGACGCCAGCTCCGAGTTCTGGGACTTGAGATTCTTGACTTTGTCCTCCAGCCGGGAGATGCGCTCCAGCTTCCTCTTCCGACACTTGGACGCGGCGATGCGGTTCCTCATGCGCTTCCGCTCGGCCTTGATGCGTTCTTGGCTCTCCATGTCGATCGGCGAGAGAGGCGGCGTCTCCCCCGGCATCTCGGGCACCGTCTGCGGCTCTTCCTTGAGCGCGGCGAGCCGCGGAAGATGGGCGGAGGAAGAGGAGGAGGGCTGCCCGTAAATGGGGAAGGACGCGCTCGGGGCGGAGGTGGTGTAGCTTGGCGCCGACACGGTGCTTATGGCCGGGTTGAACGTGTTCAGGTCCTCATATACGGGTGAGTCCGACCGCATTGACGGGTTACTGCTGTTGTAGACAGCCGCCCCAGCTACGGACGACACAGGCGGCAGGGCAGTGTTGACGCTCTGGGGCGCCGAGGTGACGCTCACGCCGGCCGCACCCGGCATGTGCTGGTGGTGGAGCTCAGCCAGGGCGCGTACGAAGCCCTCGGCGAAGCCCTCTTGCTCGTCAGTGACATTCTTGGGGCACAGGAACTGTGTCGGCGTCGGCGTGGTGGTGATGAGTCCGTTGCTGGACTGGATGATGAGCCGCTCCAGCTCCGGGGAGGCCAGCTTCAACAAGCCCACGTCCGGGGACGTGAGGAGGTCGCTGGCTTTGGCCCGGAGGTGAGGCTTGAGGGTGCCGGTAGGGTCGGCCAGGTTGAGGGTCATGTTGTGTTTGAGCGTCTTGGAGCTGCTGTATCCGAAGCCGGCGCTTTCGTGCTGGGAGAAAGCGTTGAGTGAGTCGTCATAGAAAGTAGTTTCCATCTTGGTATACATAGAAGTGAAACCGAAAAACAAGTCCCTTTTCACTCTTTCCTGGTTGTCAGCTGATGAAGAGTTCCCAAAGTTGACAAAAAGTCCCACCAAACTTTTCGAAACGGCACTTTCGACACGCGAATCTGTCTCACGGTCTCAATCGGCTGTTGTTGTTTATTTAGAGTAGCGAAAATATCCAATTTTGTTTCTTTTCAAAAAAGACAATCCGCGGGGTTTTTCCCAACTTTTTTCAGCTTAGTCTCTAGCTGTCTTGTGGTGGTTCCCCTCGCGTGGACATGTATACACTCTGAAGTGTACAGCGTGGAGGCTAACCTTATCTGCTGCCGCTGCCTCTCCAAAAATAGCCATGATGTCACGACAGGGCTCTCCCATTGGCTGGGGGGCGTGTCCTGAGGTGGGACCACGCCTCCGATAAGGAGCGTTGCCTTGGCGACCAGCCCTCCTACCACCGCCCAGAAGCTTCTTAAGTCTCGCGGTGGCTTGTGGGATGAGGTAATGCCGTGAAGGTAGCGCGTGCGCGGTGCATTGTGGGATGACGTATTGTTTTTGAATATCTGGTTACCCGCTCGACTGTCAGAGGCGACTGGGACAGCCAGCATCGAAGACGGCAGCTTTTTACGGCGGGTTAGTCTTCCTTTTATGCTTTTATATCTACAAACAGTTTGTACAAGTACAAGAAGGTGTTTTTGATGCTGCACATCTTCAGCAAATGTGGCCATCACTCTTTTTTTTCCCTTAATATTACTACAAAATTACGGCTATAACGTGACAACTGTGTTTTAGTATTTATAGCCTCTCAGGAGCAACACCATATTGATTTTAAAGACAACAAAACAAATATACATTCAGTGTCCCATACTGTATGCATAAGCACACATGCTGTAAACACAATGTGTCAAAAGTTTGTTTGATGGGTTTGGTAATGTGTGTTTCATGATGGAGCTCTTTTCCCATCCCTTACCCAAAATCTAACAGTGTCCAAATCACACGTCATTCTCCTTAAACCATGCCCGCCAACCAAAAGAAACAGGACCCCCCTCAAGTTTTTCAAGTTTGTATTTGAGGAGTTATGTTTGTGATTCTGCAAATGGTAGACTCTCATCTTCCTAATCTTATGTCATTGGTCAAGTGACAACAAGCTTCCAAACAAAGCCTGGAAACAGTTTGTGGTTTGACAATTGGCGTGTTTCAACTGTTTTTGTCTTGGGCCATGTAGTTTGCCTAAAAGATTTAGAAACAGCTTTGAGGAGCTAAGCGACAGGTTTGAAACCTTCACGATTCATCAAAATCTCTGCTGCAAAATATAACCAAATAATTATTTCTCCCACTGAAAGTCCTCAAAGTTGATGGACTTTCTTAACTGCAAAATGTTTTAAAAAACAAGGACAATTAGAGCCCCAACAATGTACGTATGTATGCCCCACCTGTAAAGTGCAAGTACATATTGCTATTATCCGTGTCAGAGTGTGTCATCAGTGTAGTGCAGTCCATTGTCCCCTGGCCTTTTGGCAGACATCAGAGCCAGTTTAATGGCGGGAGGTTAACTTGTCCACTCCATCTGTCTGGGTCATCTTCTGCCCCGGCAGCTTTAGTGGGTGCTATCTTCAGCGCGCCACATCTAAATATGTTCTCCCCCGCCACCTTGTGTGACAAGTAAATCAGTCCCCTGGCGCTGGCGGGCTCTAAGGAGGATGAACCGGATCGTAAAATGAAGCCACAGTCAGATTTTGTATTTATTTATTTTTTACTGCCGTCTTTATGTGGTGCTGTACAATGTCACATGTTGGCGATCAATAAAGTTGAATGTAGTCCATGCTGGTTCATGGTCATTACAAGACAACTGATAATAGCTTAGCCCCTGCCATTGTTTTGATTACTTGTCAGTTGGTTAGTTAGCAGGATTATGCACCAACTACTGTGTCCATCCATGTCCATAGTACACATTTCACATGCCATGAAGCCTGTTGACATCATTCATTTTCTTTACCCTCACGTTCATTAAAGATAATGTATTTTCTTCCCTAAATTACAATGGAAATGTTCCAGCCGCTTCCACCCCAAAACCTTACGTAAAACTGTATGATCCACTTTGTTCATTTGTAAAACACTACGTTTTCCTAGCTAGCCAGCTAACTAACAGTAGAAGGAAATAACACAAATACAGCACTGTAGGATTATTTAGTCTTTTTGCCTTTTGAGTCACAGTGGCACCATTCCACCCGTCTGTCATTGGCCAAGAACCAGGAAGTATCATACTAACTAATAAATGGGCAGATCAACAAACAAGCAATATTCTGTTTTTGTCGTGCAGTTATGATGGATCAGTTGTTCGATTTCTTGCCCCAGAATCTAAAATTATTTCTGAAATTGTTTTGATTTAAAATCCTTTCATAAAGTCCTACGTTGTCTTAAATAAACCAGGAATTTCCATGTCGCCAGATTGCACGGGAAGTCCGCATCAAGAAAAATTTCCATCCTTGCTCATTTATAATTATTTAGCATTTTTCTGCAATTGTTAAAAAGGAGAATAATAGGCCCCCTTATCCATCCATCCATCCATCCATCCATTTTCTACACCACTTACCCTTACTAGGGCGATGGAGGGCTGGAGCCTATCCCAGCTGTCTTTGGCAGGGTACACCCTGGACTTTTCTATGCTGTAACTACAAAAATACTCTGTTTATTAATATTGCATCCTACTTGGCAAAAATTCAGTTATTACTGTCACGTCTGGAACTAATTAACCACAATAAACGAGGGACTGTATAAAAATTACCTCGGTGTTTCGAAGAAATTCAGAACGAAAACTGGGTTCCACTGTATTTCTTTTGCTGTTTGACTGACGATGGAGCCATACCCCCTCATAATTAAAGATGGTATGGTCCTGTTTGTCTATCCAGGTGGACTTATTATAAACAGATGCAAATTGGGCGCTGCATCTTTGTAGCTATACTTGCATCAGTAATAGAAGCAGAATGAGGCCTCTTTGTTCCTGTAGTGTGGTCTGAAATTTTAATTCACCCGTTCATCAATTCATGACTTCCCTGTCTGAATTAAAACATATGAAAGAATTATGAACTGGTGGTTCTGTGCCCATCTTCCGTGGCGGTGAAACCTATGATGTAACTGCAGGCTTATTATCTCATTTGAATGAAACTCTTTTTCAGTTCTCTCACGGCAGCAGTCAAGCTTTGCAGCAAATTATGTTTTATATACTTTCAAGTTGTGTTCATTGCAGACGCCTTAAATGCTTCAATATGCTACTTCTGCCCTAATGATTGGTGTGTTTCAAGTTGCAGAGGGTTAACCACAGCAGGGTAGTTTGCCAAAATGTTGATGTGCGTGGGTAAAATGACTTCTTAGGTGCAGTAAATCATTCTGAGAGTGTTTTTTTATTTTGTTAGAAGCTCTTTGACCCCTGCTAGCTTAAGCACATCATTGGATATTATCTGATATTGAATGATGCTCATAGAAAGACACACATATTTATGCTAAGAGTTCTCTGCAGCCTTTCCATCATGCCTCACACTTTTTAATCCTGACCTCCCTGAGTCCCTCCTTCCATCCCGATGATGATTTTCCCCTCCTCTGTATTGTCCTTCGCTTAAACCCCCTCCAACATACACACTTTGTCGTTCTCTTATCTTTCTCCTCCTTTTCCCCCCTCCCTCCCTCTCATCTTACTCCTATCAGTGGCTGTCAGGGCGGCCGGATTTCCCCTGTGATGGAAACAGGCTGTGGGCTGCTTGCATTGTTTTAAAATCTCGCTAAAATCTCATATTGCGCCTTGCTCTCTCTGTGTGTGTGTGTGTCTGTGTCTGTGTGTGTGTCTGTGTGTTGCTATGGTGGCCACAGAAAGCAGCATAATATAACTAGCGGCCCTTGCTTGCGTCAAACTGAACTTCCCTGAGGTCCACCGGGTCGAGATGGCGAGAAAGCCAGTCCAAGCTTTTTGAGACTCGGTCAGAATGGTTTGGCCCCCCTCGTGAGAACTATTGTTGTTACAGCTGCTATTTGAAAAAATGGACGGTTAAGAAAATGTGCTGGTTGAGCCTCGTTTGAGATTTGTTGTCATTGATGTATTGAAATGAGCCATGACGCAACATGGCGATGAGTGATGCATTTTAAGATGAGGGAATCTCTACAGTAAGTCAAAGTTAGCTTCAGTGTTGACCAAAGATTAGCTAGTGCAACATAACGAGGAAAGTGTTTAGCTGAAAAACACTCACTGAAGTTTCAACTTTGAATACAATTTCAAGGAATGATGGGTGCTAATCGTTTCCAGACTTTGTTTTTGTTTGTTTGTTTCGGCTTTTTCCTTATGGAGTCGACGGAGCTCTTTGTGATAAGTGAATTTCGTGGAAGTAGGATTCCTTCTTTATGAATGGAATATTTCTAGTTAGAGCATTGAAAACTTGTTTACTACCTTCTAAATATGTTTGGTCCAGGCGCACCACTGTGCGCAGCCAATTTTTTTTCTGACATGCGTCGAGATGGGCGTGGCGGCCCACCAGGGGAGGTGTCCACATTTTCAGCTTGGCGCAGTGACAATTTCATGACAAAACAGCGTGAACGCTTGTCAACTCTGACCTGGTCTTTTCTTGGCGCAGGCAAAGCGCACCCTGCGCAGTGATAAGTTTGTTGACAGGCGCAAAGTGCAGACACGTCACCAAAACCTCACAGGCAGGTTTTTCAAAGTGTCAGGCACATTTCAATGCAACCAGCAACCACTATTTAATTTGACCATCTGAACCAGCATGTTTGTACATTTTTGTATTAATGGTCCCATCACATATCAAAGACGTGATGCATTATGGGAACTGCAGCTGAAAAATCAACATTTTAGAGGTGAAAACCACACCAGAAAAAGCACAAGACAGATCCACTCATCACTCATCTCGGTGGCTGTGCTGGATGCTTTTTCATTGCCATTTCACCCCTTCCTCCCCACCCCTACCTTACCCTCCCATCACTGTTAGTATGAAGAGAAAGTGACCCATTAGACAACTAATAATTAACAACAATTAAAAACAACGATTGGTATAAAGTTTAAATCTGACTGTAGGATAGATATCTTTACTGTTCATTTTTTTCTCCAGGAAGAAGAGGAGGAGATGCGGCGAATATACCATCAAAGGTTCTCCTATTTGGCGATGAAGAGCAGGAATGCTGGTGGAAACCAAGTAAGATGCCTGGATTAGCCTGATGCTATGTTTAATGCGACGGTCAGGAACAGATGACGTGTCCCACGAGGTGGAATACGTGGTGCATGATGCGCATGGTGGCTTCTGATGCGCAGTCCAGATCTGCCTCAATGAGAGGCGTTCATTTGATTGGTTAAGATCACATTTGGCTGTGTTAAACCCTCTCACGCCTTCTCTCGTCCACTCGTGGCGGTGGGAGATACGGAGGTGTGGTTGTGCGTTGCTGCGCCACACCGCACTGCTTACGAAAATTGCAAAGTGGCGCCTGGTCTACGAAATTACATCCCATAATATGCATCATCATGTCTCGCGACAAGCGACTAGTTCTCTGAAAACAACTCCAAAGCCATAGGAATCTTGTAAGCCACTTGTGCTACTTTAGAGTCATATTTACATAATATTTACATATTTATGACGCTTTGCATGTTCTCCCTGTGCGTGGGTACTCCGGTTTCCTCCCACATTCCAAAAACATGCTAGGTTAATTGGTGACTCCAAATTGTCCATAGGTATGAATGTGAGTGTGAATGGTTGTTTGTCTATATGTGCCCTGTGATTGGCTGGCCACCAGTCCAGGGTGTACCCCGCCTCTTGCCCAAAGACAGCTGGGATAGGCTCCAGCATACCCGCGACCCTAGTTAGGGTAAGCGACACAGAAAATGGATGGACACAAAAACACAATCTGTGGTAATTAAATGAAACAATAAAAAGAGAATAAAAAATCAAAACAGGAATGGAAAAAAACGGAATGTAGGAAGAAATAAAACGGAAACAAAATGGATTTTTTTAGGGCCCTAGTAAAAGCTGTGTGATGCCTTCTTGCCTTTTCAAGAACCTAAAAGATCCACCCACCCCCTTTCCTTCACCATTTCTCCTCTTTGTTCTCTATGGTTCATCACATTCAGTCTGCCCTACAGACTTTACTTGAATTGTAATTCAGACCCACACACACATAGATTAATACGACGTGGTGACAGACACTTTTTATAATGAAAAAGCAAAGGCACCACTAAATGACAAATGTCCCTCTTTGCCTCCCAGATTTACTGGGATGGCAGGAATCATTGTGTTTTTGATTAGAACTACACACGCACACACACGCACGCACACACACGCACACACACGCACACACACGCACACACACGCACGCACACGCACGCACACGCACACACACACACACACGCACACAGAGAAGTGATGTCTTCCTGTTTCGCCCTTCACCAAGAGTGAGCAAGCCTTCCATGCCCGATGACGAGGGTCCGCGAGGGCGCTCTTCTTTTAATTCATTTGCTCCATAAAACCAAGCATGAGAAACCAAGCCCGGCTGGCACCTCTCAGCCCCCAAAGACTTTATTAGCTTTTCACAATTAATCGCCACTAACTACCCAGACGAATCAAATGTGGGATTTATTGGTGAGAATCAACGCAGAATATCGATCGCATTCTGGAAGCTCTCTGTGCTCCGTAATTCACTCGGGCTTAGTGTGTGATGACATCACTGAGCTGCAAGAGCTTTTATTTCCACATTTCTTGTTGTTTGGAGGTCACTAAAACCTTATTAAGGATCAATGATATGTTATTACCATCCACAGCACAAAAGAAATACTCAATCTCTTGTGCACTCACATTTACTACCCTCTGGGCGCCTTCGTGGCCAAAAATGTACACATACAAAAAAAATGCTACTAAATCATCCTACATCAATATTTACATCTGCTTTAAAAAAATCCATAAATCACGCGAAGAACTTCAGACTTGCTCAAAACTTCCCTTTAAATGCATGTTTGATTATTAGATTTTTTTTGTTTATAATATTACCAAAAAACACACACAAAAATGAATTTATGGATGTTTCAAAGATAAGCAACACAATTGATTTGATTGAATTCATAAATTTATGTTGATATGTCCTTTGGGCACATTCATAGTAGACCACTTCATCATCTTACATACATTTTTACACCTACTTCTGTTCATAAAACCCTTAAAGAAACGTTCAATCATTGGAATAAAAGTGGTGATATTTGACATCTTTACTGTGTTCCACCAAATTCCGTCATTTTCCCATTGTAGGCTGCATGAAATTATCATATTTGTTCATATTGTGGAGCCATGTGACGCAGTCCCCCCCGCCCCCCATTGTCACCATTGTATTTATTATCCATATAGGAAAATAACATTCCTCGCTGTTGTACACATATAAAGAGAAGCTAACCCCCGTAAAATGAAACTAAAATAAAGTGAAACTACTCATCCTTTGAGATACTTTCCTTCCTCCTTCCTTTTCCTGGTCATGTTCATGCTCGTCATTAGCATTGTATGCTTTCAGCTACATGTTATTATGATTGGAATAATCAATTTGTGTAAGAAATTTTGCTAATATTATACTGAGCATCTACTCATACACTTTCAGTACGTCGAAGTAATGTATGTTCCATTTCCTGTTCTATGGTTATCGTCGCACATTTCCTGTCTTCACTGCATTCACTGGTAGCTTTCTTTGGTGGCACCACCAAAAAGTACTGGTGGGGTTAATTCTGTAGATGCTCACTGAACTGAAATCATACGTGAATTTAAAAGAATGTCCTGCATAATGAGGCGTTGACGTTTGAAGTGAATTTGGGTGGAAAATTTCGTTTGAAATTCAGATTGCACAACTCCTGGGAACCTGGAGGTTGTACTGTATGTGAAAATAAAACTAAAAGATGTTGAGGCAGTCAATAAATAGTCTCTGTGGCACTGTCATTAGGAGTTCATTATTAATATGAATATTATTATAATTAAAGGCAACACAAGACATCTTTCTCGTGGTAGGGATATGTTGTATTCCTTGTTTGTTTCCCCAGTGTAGTTTAATCTCTGAGAGTGTGTCTGGGCCTCATTATGTACATGAAATAAGCTCATCTTACAAAAATATAAAGCAGACAAACACACACACACACACACACACACACACACACACACAAGCAAAGTAAATGGCTTTTTACTCTGCATATAAGGAGTGTGTGTGTCTACAGTTGTGTATGTGAGTCCTCAGATTGCTGTAACAGGGAAGCAAGTGTGTGTGTGTGTGAGTGTGTGTGTGTGTGAGTGTGTGTGTGTGTGTGTGTGAGTGTGTGTGTGTGTCACTAGGGAAAATGATGGATAGCTATTAAAAACCAGCAGTGCCTTGGTCCAGATGGAGGCCTTTGTGTGTGTGTGTGTGTGTGTGTGTGTGTGTGTCAGTGTGAGGGCTGTGTTTGTACAGGTGGGACGCTATATGGCAGCGATGCTAACCTGTTCCACTCCATTTAGCTCCGCAAGCTGGGGGAAAGCTTCCAAACCTCACTTATTCACTCTGTGTTGTGTGTGTGTTTTGTTTTAGCACGGGGCCACATCGGTGTGTTGTTTTGTGTGAAAGTGTGGCAGGGAGCTTGTCAGCATGTGTTTGGACTTGCTGGTTATTCCAGCCAACCTTTTCAGAGGCAATCAAGAAGTGAACGGGAGGAGAAAGGAGGGGGTGACGAGCGTCCTGGCTGAAGAACGAAGCAAGGAAGTGTAGCAGTTTGTTCTTTATGTGTTGCTTTAAAGGCAGGGGCGCAACACCAAATTATGGGCCCCCATATATAAACCTCCCCCTGGTTCACCCCATCCAGACACACTGTAGTCTATCCTTATGTTGTTTTACTATGGTTTGGGAATACATTTTTAAAAAGGGTTCATATTCGGATGCTTTCCCTTTTATATGCATTCTAGCGCCGGAAAACAAGTTGATATAAGCTAGTTAACAATGGACATCATGGGAAATATGTATTTTGATGCTAAAGCCCTCACAAAAAACCCCAAAATAAAACTCAACAGTGGTCCATTTACATAACGGACGTCTATATTAACCAAGCTACAGCGCTATTGTTATTGTGGCAGCTAAAACGAAAAACTATATTTATCCGGCAGAATAACACGATGCCTAGCTAGCAGTTCGTGTCAGCATCACTTGGAGATGGAAGAGTGGATACCTAGCTCTCAATTTTGCTGCGAAGAATCAACAAGATGCTTGATTGCTATAAGCGGTTTTTGACTAAGGACCGGCCCACACGTCTTGTGCTGGAAGACACAGCCATCCCAAGGAGAGCGTTTATCGTAAGTGTTGTCGTTGTCAAGGAAATAAGTTTCGATAGTGTTTTAAATCATCAAAATACGGCAGGATACATGTTCATGTACATGTTATCATCAATGTACAGCATGTATGTCAAACGATAAAACATTATACAGGTGTGTTCCAATGACGTGCATTGTTAGCTAGCTCATATGAACTTGTTTTCTAGCATTATAATGCACAGAAGGGAAATAAATATGTGTTCACGTTTCATATAAGGATTGTGAATGATGGGCAAAATTCCCCCCAAAAGTGCAGTTCCCATTTAATCACAATCAGCCTCTATTGAATATTTGAGTGAATGCATTCCAGCCTATAACATTTTAGACAAGCAACTCCCTACTCCTCTTTCTCTCCTTTCTCTCCTTTCTTTCTTACACGTCCATACACACAAACACACAAAGCAGCAATGAAAGCTGACCTCTGATCAATATTGAGTGGTGTGAGGACAAGAGGGTCTGCCTCCCACAGATCCTTGCCAGTACAGTTGAAACCTGGTGAAGGGTAATATAAATCAGGTTTTTCCTTGCAAGAAACCATTATGTGTCTCAATTGTGGTAATTAAAGAGTACGTCCTGACTTTGCCTTCTTTTGCTCAGGGACACATTTTGGAGGCAACATAGCCAGTCAAATGTGGACAGCTTGGTCAAACGGAGACAGCCATGGAAGGAGAAAGCGATAAATGACTCCAAAATATATGTAAACTAATGTTAGATACCCCTGTACCACATAATAGCTTCACCTGTCCCACTGGGGTGTCTTAGAAGGTAGTAGCTTAGATTTAGCTCCATCTGCCGGAATAGGTGAGTCACCTTCTCACTTTGTCGTGAACCCTTAACTGACAATGAAGCATCATGGTGTCGGCCAGTATAATAATATAATATTGCAGAGCCATTTATTATACATCATGACTTTCTACCGCCCATGTAACGTCTCTAATGTAAGTGTAAGTTACTAATTGAACAATAAAATACAGCCAAATATCACACGGGAGGCACCGGAAGTACTTGCTTCATCCTGAAGGGGTAAGAATGTGCATGAGCTGGAAGGTGCTTGTCCCTGCCGTCCTTTCATAGAGAGGAAAAGCCAGTGTTTTTCTTTTTGACAGCTGAAGAGCAGCAAGTCAAATGCATGATATTTGATATGAGATGCACTGATTCAAAGGGACTATCTGCAACACAACGTGATGAGACGATGTCTCTTCTCCAGGAGCACCAGGCATACGTAGACCCGTGACCCACTGGAAGCAGCTTAGCAAGCCACTGCTCTACTGAATGAGTCAGTGAATGAGTGAATGGAGTAATGGAGTATACTACTGTATACATCTGGGCTCACCATGAGGTGAACAGACTTTTACAACAAAGTGTCAGAGGTTTTTCCTGAGGAAGGATAGGGTGTATGTACTATGTACGTACTACAGATATAAGGTAAGAACACAAATGTTTTGAAGTAAATGAAAACCAGAACAAAATTTGGGACTAAGAGGTATTTGAAAACATGGTTTAACTAAGGTGAATCTTTTTCTTGTTATCCCGTTAATAAGCCAAAAAACTCCATATCACTGCTTGGTGGTCCCTTTAAGGGTTGTGCGGCCTGGTTAGGTTTTGGTTCACACTTGCCAACCAAATAATGCTCTTTGTTCTCATATTCATAAAGTGGCGTCTTGATTGGAAGTCGTATGTGAGTGTACATTATATGCCATATGAGCTGTTTTAGTCCTTTGGTGCGGTCACACTTGCCTGATTCAGGACTCTAGTCTGCTGGACCAAGACGGACCAAGACTCTCAGTGGTCCCAGACTACTTTCCACTTATCCAAAGAAATTCTATTTGCAGAGGAAAGGTTGGTTCAATCAATCAATCAATCAATCAATCAATTCAAACGGTCTTTTATTGGGTTTTGTCACACATATACATACTTCTATTCTCTCCTATTTTCAGCAAACGCTGTCATTTTTTGGTTTTATTTTTGACATTTTGATTTCAATACTCCTCTCATATCACAAAATCTCCCTCTTCAGTTTTTTTCCTTTCTCTGCTGTTATTGTTGGGATCGGCCAATAAAACACTTGAATTGTCCGTTGCTGTGCCGACCGAGGAACAAATATTTTGAGCGCATGTGGCACCTTCCGCCAACATTCCAGCATCTGCTATTTAGAAACAGTGCCTGTCAGTCTTTTTTTTCTCTCTCGCTCTGTCCTGTCCTCCTCGGTCCCTCCCTTCTCCCTCGCTGTCTCACCCCCTTCACTGTCTCTCATCACCCCCAGATAAATGGACTCTTTGTCCTGTTGTGGAATTAACTTGAACTTGGGAGTGCTGCTGTGGAATACACATGTTGCATGTAGTGTCTTTATTTAGTATTCCAAACTCCATTTATCTCACACAGGCTACGGTGCATTTGTGACATTTTTCTTTGCTTCTTTCTCTTCCTCAAGTGTGGTGCGCAAGGCAGCATTATCTCCAATAGTGCTGTGATATCATCTTGTAGAACCTTGATATCATTGCATGATGCTCTATATTCTTCCATAAGGTGTTTAACTTCTTTAAGACCAGCATGCAAGACAGCATTATCTTCCAATAGTGCCTTGATATCATCCTTTAGAACCTTGATATCATTGCATTATGCTCTATTTTCTTTCATAAGGTGTTTAACTTCCTTCAGAGCAGCATGCAGAACAGCATTATCTTTCCATTGTGCTTTGATACCATCCTGTATTACCTGCATTATCCTCTATTTTTTCCATAAGCTGTTTTAACTTCCTCGAGAGCAGCATGCAAGACAGCATTATCTTCCAATAGTGCCTTGATATCATCCTGTAGAACCTTGATATCATTGCATAATGCTCTATATTCTTCCATAAGGTGTTTTAACATCTTTAAGATCAGCATGGAAGATAACGTTATCTTCCAATAGTGCTTTGATATCATCCTGTAGAACATTGATATCATTGCATTATGCTCTATTGTCTTCTGTAGGGTTTTTACTATCCTTAAGGGCAGCACGCAAGGCAACACTATCATCTTGTAATACCTTGATATCTTCTCATGCTCTATGTTATTTTAGAGCCACAATCAATTTAAATGCAATAACTTCAACGTAAACGTTATTTTTCATGTGTAACAACATAATTGCAGTAATAATAGTAATTAATATTAATTAATATATTAATATTATTAATAATAATAATAGTAATAAAGTAGTAATACTAGTAATTATTGTTATTATTACAATAATACTGTAATAATAACTAATAATAATAATTAATATTATTATTACAGTAGTAATATTATAATTACTGCATTTGAGCTTGCATGCAAACAACAGTAAGTAGAAAAGCTTGTCAGTCTGGTTTATTTTTTTTACATTTTTTTACTGCTTGACCCTATTGTGTGACGGGTATTTGCAGATTGATATTCTGTAAGATTGATATTCTGTATTTTAAGTATTGTTTGTATTTTAGTAGTAATTGCAATGACTATTTTCACCCCAGCCCGTGCTGTGCTATTGCTCAATAAATCACTGCCAGGAAAAAGGTGTGGTTAGAATTTAGCTGTGGAGATTTAGGGATTACCTTTGCAAAGTGTCTTGAGTTTATGTCTGTCTTCTTTTCGGTGCTCGGTGTGCATGTCAGTCATTATGAGGTTTGACCGTATATGTCATTTTAATATTTATAATATATATAATATATTGACTGTCACCAGTGAGCCATGGAACAGTCTTTCAGCCCTCTTCACTGTATTGATGTTGTGCTTTGTTATTATGACATGTATAAAAAGAAGTTAGCCACTGCCTTTGTTGAAAAGATAAAAATGCTAAAATACGCTACCACAGTGCTTCTCAAATAGTGGGTAGTAGCATTGGGCAAAGGGGGAATTTTACTCCTGCTAACATTTGGTGTCAACTTGCTCGGCCAGCAGACAGATAACAGGTTCACAATAAAGACTCCAACTGGGTTCCATTAAAGAGACTTTACTTTGGAAATGAACATACAGCAAAAAAATCATGTCAATTATGAATTATGTAAGATAGACATCATTTTCGGTGACATTCAACATTAACAACATGCATTAAGACAATTGAACTTGCTTGATGCTGATTTACATTTGAGATCCCATTTGGGAGCTAGCTATTAGCATTAGCGAGTTACATTCCCAGAAATAATGGTAATTCGAACTTTAAATGGACATTCCATTTAAACACATGAGGCATACATAATAAGCATAACAAACTTTCAAACAACTCAATGATGGGCAAAATTCCCCCAAAAGGGCAGTTTTCCTTTAAGGGGGACCAAATTTTGCTAATTTTTCAACCCTTTTGTTTGAGTTGCGGTCTCATTTGGTCTCCTCTTCTTTTGATTTGTGCTTCCCACTGCCCGCCTCTGGGCATGCCCACCCCACTATGATTGGTCACACGCACAAAGTGCTTCTGAATTATGAACCCTATATGGAAGTCAGCTGTGACATCACGAAGGGTCAGTTTCACCACGCCTTTTGAAACCAACTGTTATGAACCATCCAAACCTTTTTCAAGTGCGTAAACCTCATTTGGCAGCGTTTAACACAAGAATACAACATTCTAACTACATTTATGGGTCAGAAAAGTGGTCCCTTTTAAAAATGGCGAGATGCACAACCTGAGCAGCGGTTCCACTTCATTTTACCTGCAGTCAGGCGACTGAAATATTCGAAACAGTTTTATAATACAGATTCTGAAAGTGTCAGTCCACAAAGAGCATTATCTTTATAAAAGCTGAATTCTTCCCAAAATATTGATAACATTTATACCGTGCAGATATCTCTAATGATAAGGCTGGTAATTGTCATGTGTGCGTACACCGAGAGTTTGCATTAGCTGCCACCAGTGGCTAACTTTGTGGAATGTGTTTCCGCCCTGTCTACCAATCATTCATTTGCTGTATTTGCTGTGTTGCTCGGGGCGCTCTGGTCGTGAGAATTGTTTCCACAAATCACCTCTCTTTTTTCCGTGTAGATATTTGCGCAGTCAGACTGGTTTGTCAGAGAGGAACGGTCGAAACTAACTTTGGCTGCTCACACACACACACACACACACACACACACACACACATTTCACATGCAAACACACAAAGAGTGATTGAGTGTGCAGTTGGAATCCTGTCTATCGCGGAAGGTTAAGGGCTCCCGCTCTTATCGCAGCCTCTTGTGTGCACAGCATTAGCTGCTTGCAGGTGTGTGTTTGTATACATATATATTATATATATTATATATTATATATAACGCCTCTTTCTCTGTGTGATAAAACACAGAGCAGCTTGTGAGATGGCTCAAGCAAGCTTTTGGCGAGGTCAGTCTTCCAGACATGTTTGTATGCAACTCTGCTGACGCTGATGTGCACTTGGCTCCTTCCCAGTGGGACTCTCGGAATGATGAGACAGACTGACCCTGGAAGGTCACATAGTCATGTTGGACCTCGTATAGTTGAAGTCGTCCTTGAGAAACACCTTTGATACTTCACCTGTGTCAAATGAGATTACAAGCAGCTGTAAATGCAGACCTGGACCGTCACAGCTGTGATTAGTCGACTTTTTGCATTATTTACTGTGTGTGTATGACTTGTTCAGAGTATCCCACCTTCGCCAAGTCCTTGTCCTTCTGTTTTGCATGACCATTTGCAATAAAAGGGACTGTTGCAACCCATCAATTACTTACAACTACAATGACACTCCTCTTTTCAAATAGAAGTGTCGGGTCAAGATGAAGCAAGCTAACCTACTAAATCATTGACGAGTTGTGGTCTCTCACTGAGTTGATGTTACGTCACAAAGTCAACCCCAACCCCAGGCCATCACACTACCACCACTATATTTGACTGTTGGTATGATGTTCTTTCACTGAAATGCGGCTTTACTTTTATTCCAGATGTAATTGGACACACACTTTCCAACAAGTTAAACCTTTGTGTCCTCAGACCACAGAGTATATTCTCAAAGGTTTTAGGAAAATCTTCTTAATGTTCTTTTTGTTCAGCTGCTTGTTCATGCCAAAAGAAAGACTTGACAGCAAACTGGATGGTAAAAACAAGCTCTGCCTGTCACTCATGCACATCAATCCATGCTGTTATCTTCTCCATGGAAAACAGACTCACACTTGTGAGTGGTTATTTATTTTCATTTTAGTTTTTAATTGGATATTTGAGTCATACAGGGAACTTGTACAGCATCTTTCTTCTACGTTTCTAATAGTCTATAGCTTTGTCTTTCTTTTAATAACGAATGCACTAAAGTCTCCGTTTCTGTTTTGAATCCAGGTCATCTTGCTCCGTGATGCCTTAAAGGTTGTGCACTGTCACGATGACACACTGCTTTGTTTCACCGAGAAGGGGAAAGTTTTTCACTGTTTTGTTTTGTTGGGTGATGCAAAAACTCCTTAACTAATTTCCACCCGACCTTGTGAATAGAGGATGAATGACCTATTATGACATTGTGGAGCAGATCCAGATGTTTTTGTTTCGCTTGTGAGGTTTCATGACAAGGAGGCGACTGGTTACTTGCACCATTATCTTCTTAGTGAATACCAATTTGAATGATGATTAAAAATCAGACAGACATGTGTCTCCTGCTTACGAGCAACAAAAGTAAGAATCAGCCATCATGTTCAGGATTCAGTGTTAGCCTCAGGTTAGCGTTGCTGTTTTGAACTCAGTGAGGAGTGGAGGTAGTTCACTCTCATCCGTTACAAACCCTACCTTCACTTGAGCTGTATACTTGCTTACTTACTTACTTACTTTATTGTAAACCTCAGCAGTCATCTCCTACAGTCACCATTAAACACTCTTACCTGGCTCACTTTCTGTAATGGGTCTCAGTTAAGCCCTTCCCACTGCTACCTGTGTTAACTGAGGAACTTTTACATTCCTGTTGGAACAAACCTGTCATTCCTATTGTGGCGGGTTAGGTGTAGGGCGAATAGAGTCATTGTTTTTGGACAAACAACTCAGGAACTTGAGAGGATGTGGGCTTTGTTTATTGAACACAACAACACTGCCAACAAAAAAAAACCTAGCCAACCTCCTTACAACAGTCGCATTTTCTTGACGTCATTCGTGCACCCACTCTCCACGCATGACCAATCAATTTACACCAAATTAAACTGTTACACTATCTTGCGATGAATTAACTTTTTAACATTTCAGTAGTGTTTACCACCTTCTTTAGTCAATTGAAAGAAACAGAGTGTGCTTGACTGCCTCATTAGGAAAGAAGAGGACAGATCCAAGTTGTTTTATTTAGTGTGCTACTAGCAAATACCACACACACACACACACACACACACACACACACACACACACACACACACACACTGTAAAAGACGCACTATCCATTCTTCACAGAGACTGGGTCACCAACACATGGATGCTTTATTGGGGCACTTTGTAAGGCACACTGTTTGGCCATAAGATAACCAAGGCAGTGTATGACATTTTATATTTTTGTCAATAACCTTCAGTGAAAACCGAAGGGTACAAAAAGCGAGGCACCACTGTATGTGTCAAATGTGGATGAACCATGTGGTGTTAATGCAACATAATGCAACTAGTTAACCCTTTTTGAAACAAATAGCGCTTTCTGGAGACGCACACTCTGAGACAAGCAAAACAGCTCATTAGCATTAAAGCTACAGACACATAAAACGGCGTGGTCCTAAGAGCACGTTGAAACTGTCCAAAATCCAGCATCAGCATTTTGCCAACACGATTCCAATACTATTGTAGGACCCCTGAGGCTTATTTTAAATAGTCGAAAAATACTACAAATGCCATCTGGTGCTCAATATATTTTTTGTACAGGTCCACCTTTTTTCATCACATGCTGGCATCAGGTAAATGTTTTTGCAGTGGACTTTGTGTTTTAAGTCCCAATAATTGGCATGCTACTTGATAGGTTAAGATTGTAAAAGCATAAACACCTGAGTGTTGGCAGGCTGATTTTTGTTATTAATTGGAAGTACCTCCAGGGCTGAAGGTTGCCTGACACTGTAAATGATTAATCGTACTTAAACGGCGCCTTTTTATGTATATGCAGGCGTTCTAGCGTATCTTAGCATTTCAGTAATGAACACCTCACTGTCAGACTCTGCAGGTGTAACCAATAAAGTCAGAGCAACTGATTTGTACGTTTTACTTTATAATTGCTAAATTGTGTCTTGTCCGTCGGGGCCCACATATCTAAACGACATTTCCAGGCTGACGCGTATCCCACCAGGCAGCGGAGGAAGTCATTTTGGGCATAATAACGATAAATGAGCAGGCTAACTGGCAGTAATTAGGCATTGTGCATAGATGTGTGTCACTTTGTGACTCACTTTGTGAGTCTTTGACGGGTCCGCTTCAGACACTAATGATAACACAGCTGGCGCTGGTTGCCCTGGGGGCCTTGCTGGGATTGGATTGGAAGTGAAAGGCTGCTTTTTTATGACTATTACCTGTGGCCATTTTGGATTGGGGAAAGAACTACAGTATATTTGTTTATAATGTGTGTAATAGTATTATAGTACAGTATGTATAATGGGTCCTATCCCGCATGTTTATAATGTTGCACTCTTGCTCTACATTATGTGGAGGTGCCATTTGATCTTGGTAATATCTGGTTTCATTTTAATACCACTCTTAAATCTCCTGAACCGATGGGTTTTGAGAAACGGGTTCAAGAGCTTCTCAAGTTTTTCCCGGAGATTGTAAGCGGTTAGTTTCTACAGACTAGAGTATGCTAGTTTTACCTCATGGTAACTGGCCACCCTCAACTCCTGACCTGGGTAGACGTCATGGATGAGGTTGCACAATTTGGTCATGTCGGCCAGGAGGAAAAAAATGCAAATTTGCCTTGAACACAACTTGAGATTTAAGGAGTATTTTACTAGAATAAGCTTACTATCGTGTCTGACTGGAATCCAGTATCATTTTAGAAATACATGAAATGAGCATGATGTGACCCAGTTGGTAGAAGTGACATCTACAGTATTGTATCCCCTTTTTCTTTATAGTGTTTTTTGTGGAGTCATTTCCAATGTCTGTCTCTGTGGTTCTGTGCTTGGACCGTGTACTTGCCTAATCTCCCTTTTTTTTTTCTGCTTGCTTGGGCACAGAGTCATCTGCCCCCAAATTACTGCTTTGTATCGTCTTTTTCTCAAACTCCTGCAATAAGTAGGACATTACCAGGAGCAGGAACTTGAGCAATAATGTAATGTAATGTAAATCAATCTGTGATAAATCTCGTAATCCTGGTTTTCAGTATAGAACATTTGGTACACAGTCATGGCTAGCAGTCGCGCCAAGCAAAATCCAGAGCTGGAAAACTCTTTCTTTGTTAAAGTCTACTGCTAGGGAACATTTGGTCTTCCTGGTGAAACACATAATTCGGACAAAGCGAAAAAACGAAAGCAATGGTCTGCCGTTGTCCAGAAATTGGATACAGAGCAACACGCTTGGAACTTGCAACACAGTTGTCGGTGAAATTGAAAGTTAAGCGCAGATTTTTGTTTTCATGTAAAAATCCCCTCCGATTATTCCGTTATCTCTCGTTCTTTGCACATTCTAAGGTTTTCCCTAAGATGTATGTGTTGTACTTGTGAGATGGAGACGAGCAGATGTGGAGGCAGCCACAGGAGTAACTCGTACGAAAGGTCCTCCTCTGCTCGCTGCCATGTTGGCACACAAAGGGGGCGCGTGTGACGTTGCAGCGGAGTAGGATTCCGCAGTGTTGCTTTGTTGCCGTGTGAGTGCATCCAATTGCAGACAGGGCATGGGGGAGGGGCGCCAAGTAGCGTGATGTGTGTGCGCTTTGCTGCAGAGAAGTGAAACCAGATAAGCCTCAGAGATGTTTTTTTTCCCCAAGTATGTGAGACCTGCTTGTTTCTGTTGATTTGTAGCCCCCACAATCAC
The DNA here is from genome assembly GCF_030265055.1 of Doryrhamphus excisus. Lineage (NCBI taxonomy): Eukaryota > Metazoa > Chordata > Actinopteri > Syngnathiformes > Syngnathidae > Doryrhamphus > Doryrhamphus excisus. The sequence goes on from NC_080470.1 coordinate 25,372,542, forward strand.
TTGCGCTGACAGCCCAAGTGACAAGCATCTTGAAGTCGCAATTTATGGATATGTATGTCGAGGGTGACATTTAGATGTCGCACTTGAAGTGTATGAAACACGCCAAGAATGCACGGCTGCCCTGGAGGCTCACCTGTTTTGACAACAGACCGCCACGGTGGCATTTCACAGTCACCTGACACATACTGGGAGACGCTCTTGGCAGTGTTGATATTTGCCAGCCATGTCAGTTGGGATGGACGTTAGCGTTAGCAAGATTACAGCTCAACCTGAAAAGAAAATGGTGCTCCATGGTTTGTGCGGCCGCATCCACATTTACTGGGCTGCCAGTGTGGTCAGGAGAGTTACTTTACATCCTATACAGTCCTATACAGTCCTATACAGTCCTATACAGTCCTATACAATCCTATACAGTCCTATACAGTCCTATACAGTCCTATACAGTCCTATACAGTCCTATACAGTCCTATACAGTCCTATATAGTCCTATACAGTCCTATACAGTCCTATACAGTCCTATACAGTCCTATAGTACAAGCTCTGTTTCTTATGCCCCAGGTTTCATTTTCTGTTTCCTTGTTTTGCCTCTGTTTTTTGTCTCGGAAATCATGCATCGCTCTTCTCTAAGAGCAGGGACCTCGGTTAAAATGCTCTACATCTAATTAAAAGCATCTTTAATCTGTGATTGTGACATTAAGAATAGACGCGACGGTTTGCTTGTATTTGTAAACATAGCGTCATTTCCAGACCATAGAGAGCACTAGTATATCAGTCTTCTATCCATCCATTTTCCTCCGCTTGTCCGGGTCCAGGTCGCAGGCTCAGCAGTCTCATTCGGGAAGCCCAGACTTCCCTGCCCTCGGGTTGGGCATGCCCAGAACATCTGACTAGGGAGGCGTCTGGGAGGCATCAGGACAAGATGCCTGAGCCACCTCAACTGGCTCCTCTCGATGTGAAGGAGCAGCGGCTCTACTCTTGAGCCACTCCCGGATGGCTGAGCTCCTCACATCCTCCCATCTCTTAGTGTGAGTCCAGCCACCCGATGGAGGACACTCACTTCAGACGCTTGGATCCGCCATCTCATTCTTTTGGTCATGACCCAGAGCTCATGACCATGGGTGAGGGTGGGAAGATACATTGAGAGCTTTGCCTTCCGGCTCAGCTCTCTCTTCACCACAGGGCCACAGGGTTCAAACCTTCTTCATTATTTTGCTCTTCATGTTTTTGCTGCCTTGTGATTGGCTGGCGACCAGTCCAGGGTCTACCCCGCCTTTCACCGGAAGACAGCTGGGATAGGCTCCGGCATGTCCACGAACACTCGTGAGGCTAAACGGGACAGACAATGGATGGATGGATGTGTTTGGCTTGCTCTTTGAGTCTCCCACAGCGTCCGTGAAGCACATGGATAGTTAATTAGCAAATTAGCAAATTAGCAAATTAGACCATACTGTCATCTAGCCCCTACCCGGTTGCAAACCCATGCACCCATCCGTTTTCTATGCCACTTATCCTCATTAGGGTAGCAGGTATACTGAAGCCTATCCCAGCTGTCTGTGGGCAAGAGGCGGGGTCCACCCTGGACTGGTGGCCAACCAATCACAGGGCACATATAGACAAACAACCATTCACACTCACATTCATACCTATACAATTTGATATGTATGTACTATGTATGATAGATAAATTATTTGTCATGTTTGGTGCTCATCAACAGGCCATAGGGACACATGTTACCATAAAAACATAATTCAAAGTCAATTTTGCATATAGAAGACACTTTTTCAGTTGCTTTTGCAGGTTCATCCCCTGTGTATGAACTTCTGAAATATAGAAATGTTCCCACTTTTAGTAACTTTTCGTGTAAAGATTGGAGAGCGTCAGGAAGGAGTCACAATAAAAACCACTCAGGCTGCTTCCTTTCAGTGCAGCAAAAAAAGCGGCACAGTGCCAGGTTCTCCTCCTCCAGCCCGAGGTGGAGTTTTTATAGAGAGCTGCTCTAGAGTTAGGTAGGGAACATACACAGCCAATGATGACTGATTCATGGAGGACACATTCAAATGCTGCACGCTATCATGTCACTGCTTTGTCCTGGTTTTCATGGCACACACTTGGAACCAGAACACCTCGACAGGCTCATAAAAAAGACGACTCATTGTGTTCGTGCACCTGAGTTTTTGGGGTATTTTTTACGTACACCACTGCAAATACGACCGCTGTTTTTGCACATGGCACCCCCCACCACCAAGTGCGACTTCCTGAGGCTTTCGCCAAGCTTCCTGTTTGAGAGGTCGTAGGTTATCTGCCAGTCCCGCCTCTTCCGACACACACAGGCCCGTGCAGCTGCTTCCTCTGATCATTATGGCTAAGATGCACGCACACACACATGAATACAAGATGTAATGTGCTTTCTTGAAAGTAAATGTTGTTCTAACAATTCATTTGATGATTTTAGCAACCGTTTTTATGGCAGTATATCCTAACGGACAAAGTTATAGAAATGTAAAGTCGTATATACTTCAGTAGTTAGGTAGTCAGTGTACTGTACAGTGAGTCAATACACAGCCATTATTGTCTAAATAGATTCATTCATTCATTCATTTTCTACCTCTTTTTCCTAACGAGGGTCACGGGGGGTGCTGGAGCCTATCCCAGCTTTCTTTGGGCGAGAGGCGGGGTACACCCTGGACTGGTGGCCAGCCAATCACAGGGCACATATAGACAAACAACCATTCACACTCACATTCATACCTATGGACAATTTGGAGTGGCCAATTAACCTAGCATGTTTTTGGAATGTGGGAGGAAACCGGAGTACCCGGAGAAAACCCACGAGGAGAACATGCAAACTCCACACAGAGATGGCCGAGGGTGGAATTGAACCCTGGTCTCCTCGCTGTGAGGTCTGCGCGCTAACCACTAGACCGAAAAAAAGAAAAGCACTGATCTCCTCCATGGCAGTCCATAGGATGAGCCCAAACACACCTCCAAGATGAGGAAGCTGAAAGTAAAGGTGATGGGTCCTCCAGACCTAAACCCATTTGAGTGCCTGGGGTGTATCCTCAAGCGTAAGTAAGTAAGTAAGTAAGTAAGTAAGTAAGTAAGTAAGTAAGTAAGTAAGTAAGTAAGATGGATAAGTGAAAGGTGACGTCATCATGGAGGAGTGGAAGACAACCTGTGTAGCTCAGGTCAAATCCATGCCCAAGAGCATTAAGGCAGCCCTATGTAACAATGGTGTTCTCACTAAATATTCACACCAAGGACCCAATTTGAACATGTTCTCTGTGAGGTATACTTACCTGCGTTGCCAAAGGGAGGGGATCACTGCTCCACCGTGTAACAGTACCTGTTGGAAATATTTTTCCTGAAGTGAAATGCATCTCCTCAGTGCCGGCAGCACTTGTGCAGCCCAGACTACGTTTGATGCTCACTTGTGTTGCTGGCTATTTAGACAATAGGGGCTACGTGTTTATTCCTTCTCACTGGATACTAAATCAGTACTGCTGTACAAGCTGTACACTGACTACTTGAAAGTAGACACAATGTCATGTTCTTTACTATTGTCCATTGAGAAGATATAATCAAATGTTTGTCAGACTGTTTCTCCCCCGAACTCGCCCTCTTCATGTTACGTACATGTGCAGATGTTTTGTGTTTATCAGTCCTCTGTCACGTCTTGGACAGACTCTACTGCAGTCAACATTTAGCTTGGGTGCCTCCTCTGCTCACAGAACTGGCAGACGAGGAGTGCATGAAAGGAAGAATTCCGACGCCACCTTCGCACGTGCATGTCGCAGGAGAGACAGATGTTCTTGTTTGCGCATGATACACACGCCTCATGTCTTCTAGTTTGTTGGAGTTGAAAAGAATGGCTTACTTTCTTAAAGGGTAAGCGCCAAACTTTATTGAGTAACGATCGTCACCCATGTATAACCTCTCCAGCCGCCCCCCCCCCCCCCCCCCCCCCCCCCCGCCGTGTTGACCAAGTTCACTCCTGCTTCTCTGCAGATCCTCCCCTGGCCGTATTTTCAAGAGATATTAGGACCTATTGCCCCATGTCTGCGCTTTATTGTCTTTTCTAGTTTGTTGTATGTCCAGCCAACGTCATAATCATAGGCTAAGCTTCACTCTGGTTTTCATTTTAAAAAGCCAAGCAGCATTGTTGGACTTAGCTGCCAAGTTCTTGCTCGACAGAACGGTGTTAACATTGTTGCATGTTTGATTACACACGATGGCGTTCCACAAAGTTGAGTGCTAGGCTCCATTTCATTTCACATGATAGGAGGTCCTCGGTCTGTTCCGAGTTCTTTTCTACGATGTCGTAAGTCCAGTTTTAGTGTTGGAACTCACTCAAGAGAAAAGTATGCCTCATGTTTGAGTGACATAATGAAGGTTCAAGATAAGAAGTAAACGGAAAAGAACAAAATAAACTTTGTGCTTCCTCGGTGTAGCAGCGCGTGGCTACGAATTATTCCAACTAAGGTCAGACCGAAGTTAGATCGTTTGAATTTGAACAAATTTGGTTCCGATCCAGTTACTGGTTTCTATTCCAGTTCCTAACAATTCTTGATTCTGATGCTTTTAAGAGGCAGGGTCGTAAAAGTTGACGTGACTTAAATGAGGGTGCTAACCAGAGTTCTTTCTCACATCTCACATTTTCTTCAATATTAATGTTATGAAGTTTATTTTTTCAAGAGTAAATTTTCTCAATGCTGTCTCAATGTTGATGTAAGCATTTTTTATGACACCCTTACTTTACTAAGACAAGTAAACAGGATGTAGACTAAAGCTTTTTTTTATTTTGAAGGCTAGAAGTTCTATGGGTTGACAAGGTTCCTTGACTTTTGCGAACAGAGATGGACTGGGCACATGAATAAGCTTGCTTTGCCATACATCCCGTCCTTTATTTGCACCCAACTTCCACGACATCAGCGAGCATCCTGAAACTCTGGGGTACATTGGCATGACACGTCATTTATTGTTTGTTTTATTCTGATTGCTTATAGGAAGTCCTACTTAGCACATCAAAGACAAGCCATGAGGTAGTAGGTCTCTAGCTACCCCAAAACAAAAAAAATATTCACATCGTTGACTTACATCCAACAAACACTTTCTGGTTACAGAATATCTCAAGCATCAAATAAATATTTGTACATCATATAAGTGTGAACATGAATCATGTTTTCTGTGTGTAAAAAATGAGCACAATAGGTCCCCTTTAATAATAACAAAACCATCAGTAAATTCTTCCTTCAGCTCACCTGACTTGTTCTGGCTTGGCAGGGAAACAGAACATGCAGAGTGACAAGCATGCATACCAGCGTGCATATAAACAAATGTCCACACCTGCTGTTCTTTTGTGTACGCGTGCTATTTTGTGTGTGTGTTGTGTCATCTCCAAAGAAAGGGTTGCACAAAACGTTTGCAACAACAAGACGTGTCTTTGAGTGTTCAACAGGAAGCGTATTGCAACACACTCGTCACTCAGTCAGGTGTTACAGTATGCATTCTTGTTCTCTTCAATCATGTTTTTGTCTTCATCTTTACGTTTACTTCTGTGTCTGGCCCATTTCAGTCCCTGCAAGCTCTTGTCCGTCCATCAGTCCTCATCCTGGTGATGACATTTATGTGGCATGGAGGCAGACAGACTTGTCTCTGGGCTGGCCAGCTTTGTAATCCTTTGCTTACATCTCGTTAGGCCCCGTTAAGGCCTCTGACATGCTGGACTGTGGAGACTGTGGAGACTGTGGACTCATGGAGCCACGCTCAGACCAACAGCTGCTGTCTGACAGTCAAATCACTCAGTATGTATCATACATTAATGATACTGCGCAGAATCAAGACTTTACTTAGAGAATAGAATAAAAGAGAGTCTTAGGTACTAGAATAACGTTGAAATCAGACAGGAAAAAAGAATATTTTGCAGTGTCATGAAAAATATATTATGAGAAAACGTCCTCCCGCATGACTGAGCTCCTCATCTCTGAGGGTGAGTCCAGCTATCCTACGGAGGAAACTAATTTCAGCCGCTTGTATCTTCGATCTCGTACTTTCGGTCACGACCCAATGCTCATGACCATATACGTACGTAGATGAGGGTGGGAACATAAATTTGGCATAAGGGTCTGGTGCATTGTGTTTTGGGTGACGGTCAAGGGCGTCTGGGCGTCCTGGTCTGTGATGCCACAGAGGGGCGGACTTCCTTGGTGGTTCATAGTTAGGAAGCACTTTGGGTGTGTAACCAATCACAACAAAGTGGGCGTGTCCGGAGGCGGGCTGTGGGTTGAATAAATTAAAACAAACCATTAAAAAAAAAACGTGAATAGGTGCAGATTCTGGAAAATCTAAAAAGCTTTCTGTGTGTTATTGTGTGTAGCTGCTCTATAGGAGACCACAAGTCAATAAAACGAGCCTAAGAAAAAAATCATGAAGACGAATCATAAGAAGAAATCATGAAGGGGGAAAACACATGTTCACACCACTGTATGTGTTTAAGGTCCACACTGCATGGCTAGTCATCACACACACACACACACACACACACACACACACACACACACACACACACACAATGGGAGTCACTTCATTCATTTACTTCACTTAGTGGTTGTGAGAAGCTGCAGCGATCTTCTCAAAGTGCTGAGTCATGACTATCGTACACAATAGCTATTATCTGATGCAGTTTAATGCACTCAGCGACTAATGTAATGGTTCTTTACCATCCATGGAAAACACAGCAAGTGCATGCCTTACTCACTATGTGTGTGTGTGTGTGTGTGTGTGTGTGTGTGTATATACTCTTGGGTGCATGGCTAATGAAATAAAAAGACCAATTTCACGGTAATTGCCAGTGAGACGAGCGTTTTCCCATAATTCATCTGAGTTCCATTTAGCATTATTGTCTTGAAACAACTAAAGGAAAGAGAGGGAAGACTTTTCTGATCAGATCAAATGAGGACACACACACACACACACACACACACATTATTAACTAGTGGCAAATAGGATGGTGAACGGAGCACACAGTGTTGAAGTTTCTGTACTCCACAATGTGTGTACTGATAAGACAGAGGCAGTATTTGTAAATGAATAGCTTTAATACACAAATGTTGCGTATTGATGACAACAACCATCCTCTTTTTGTCCCTCGGCTGTCATGTCTGAAGCCTAGCTAGGAGAACGCTTCAAAATCACCAGTCCTGGACAACCCCCCCCACCCCGCACACACTCTGGTATGTAATATATACCCGTCCCCATCTACTTACTCTATGACCGAGGTCAGAGGTCAGGAGCTGGCAGGTGATTGGATGTTGTTGTGGTAAGGGAATACTGAGGTCGCTAAGTGCTGCAAAAACACCAACTGGCTCTGATATTACTGTGTGTGTGTGTGTGCGTTTGTGTGCGTGTGTGTAGGTGTGTGTGTGTTTGTGTGTGCGTGTGTGTGCGTGTGTGTGTGTGTGTGTGTGCGTTTGTGTGCGTGTGTGTGTGTGTGTGTGTGCGTATGTGTGTGCACGTAGGTCAAGAAAGGACAAGGACCAGATTTTTGTCTTGAACTAGAACTCCAAAGCACCCCCCCACCACATGGAAATTAACCAGATCCATGTGTGTTTGGCTCACATGCAAATGATTAATTTTTTTTTTTTAACGTTTCCCACCTTGAGTTAGAAAGAATATTAAAAAATGAATGTTCACACATGTTTGGAGATCATTTCGTCCATATGAAAACACATTAGTGGCTGTCAGATGCTATTTGGCCCATCTCAAACCTGAAAAAGAAACTTTGGCTACTAATATTTATACGGTACATCCTTAAAAACAGTCGACTCGCCCCTATTTTTGGTATAGGTCCTTAAAAACAGCACAACTGTTTTGGCAGATAGAAGATCTTTGCTCATGTTTTGCAGTAGGTTTTTGCGCCTCCTTATATAGAGGATCTCTGACTAGTGTTTTCTTTTTCTTTCAGTGGGTCCTTAAAAGCAGACTCATGTATTTGTAGTGGCTGCTTGAAGAATAGCATAGTGCTGCCATATCGAGGACATTTGACACACACTTTTGCAGTCAGTTCTTAAAATCAGCAGATTACTCCTGTCATATAGAGGATCTTTGACTCAAGTTTTTTTTCAGTAGGTCCTAAAAATCAGATTACTCCTGTCATATAGAGGATCTTTGACTCACGTTTTTCCATTCATTCATTCATTTTCTACCGCTTTTTCCTCACGAGGGTCGCGGGGGTGCTGGAGCCTATCCCAGCTGTCTTTGGGCGAGTGGCAGGGCTGGACTGGTCGCCAGCCAATTACAGGGCATATATAGACAAACAACCATTCACACTCACAGTCGCCAATTGTTAGTCGCCAGTTGTTAGTGGCCAATTAACCTAGCATGTTCTTGGAATGTGGGAGGAAGCCGGGGTACCCGGAGAAAACCCACACATGCTTGGTGAGAACATGCAAACTCCACACAGAGATGCCCGGATCTTCCCGACCTCCTGACTGTGTGGACTACATGCTAACCAATCTGTCTTTTTTTTTTAATAATAAAAAAAATACATCAAAATGTAAAAAATGTTAGTATGCCGTCCTCGATAGAAAACGTTTGGACACCCATGATATAGAAGTTTTCTGACTCGTGTTTTTGCAGTAGGTCTTTGCACCAATACAGCAGTTTTTGTCATACAGAGCATCTTTGACCAACATCAGCTCCCTCCTGTCATCTGGAAGCTCGGTGCCTGGTGCGTTTGCAAGAGACTCCTACTGTCATATAGAACATCTTTGACGAGTGTTTTTGAGTTTTACTTTCTTTGGCTTCTTTTTTTGCCACATTTATTCCAAAATAAGGATTTAAAGTAACTTTTGCTTTTAATAATTAAGTTTCCAACCTTAATATTAACAATTGTTTTTGCACTTGTAAAAGACTGTCAATTATGTCAACTGTCAATTATTAGTGTTATTATTATTACTATTGTTTCGTATTGTACAAACAATTTTTATCAATCATTGGACTGTGTTGGAGCTCAGAGCTTCCATTGTATGTGTTTTTTTGTGGACTATCATATGAAGACTGGGTCGGTGAGTTGTTTGATTGGTCAGGAGCACATAGTGAAAGTAGACAGAGGAGAAGTGGGACAGGAAATTCTTCCAAATGTTCTTTTAACGGGGAGACATTCAGTTCTTATGTGTTTTTTTTGCTGTCTGTGCAGAGTTTTGGTTTTGTCAAGGGCTTGCTAGCATGTTATTAGGTGGTTTGTGGCAAATAAAACAGATGGGCTGTGTGGTTGCAAATATGGCTGACAATGTAGACCTTTGTGCATGCTCCACTGTGCGTGTGTGTGTGTGTGCGTGTGTGTGTGTGTGTGTGTGTGTCTAAGAGTGTTTCAGAGTGTCCAGAAAAAAATAGGAAACTTCATAGAAGAAATGTGTGAGGATAACCGCTGAACAGGAAATTGCAATTGCTCCGACCCGAGGAAGAGGTTCCTATAGGAAACATTGTTTTGAAACTGGATTTGATGTCAGTCCAATGACGTTTGTCAGCAGCTGAACACACCGTATCGCTACAACATACTTACTGTATCAATGATGTACGTACGTGAACGCCTCACAGCTTGTGTGTAATATCTTTTGTAGAACACTCAATTGGCAGCACCTTCAGCTCTCCAAAGTCCTCTTGAGGATGTCCCACAGGTGCTCAGAAAGGTGGTCAGATTCAGGTCTGGAGGAGACATACTTGTCCATTACATCACCTTCACTTTCAGCCTCCTCAGGATGGCACTTGTCATCTTGGTGGTGTGTTTGGGAGCCTTGGGCATCATGTTGGGCAGGGGAACATGCTCTCCTTCAGAACGTTGGAATTCATGTTTAATAAACCGCAGCTCCCCACTGCTGACACTACTCATGCAGCCCCAGATCATGACGCTACCACCGCCATGCAAGACGATATTATCTTGTCACTCTCTCGTGTTGTCTACTGTATTTAGATAGTAACAATGGAGTGTGTTGACTCCATTTCAGTGGATAGTATATACATACCGCTGTACAAGCTTTACATTGACTACTCTAAAGTGTATTTACTTTGTATAGTTTTGTCCCTTGAGGACATATACTGTCATAAAAATGATTGTTGAAATGTACATAAAAGGATGAAATTAACTACGTGTTTTTGTTGATGATAACCACCGTTTGTGTGTGGACAAAAGCCACAAACACACAAAATGTCTGTCCAAATCCATAAAAAAATAGTGTTCAGTGCCCTTGGCGAATGTTTCACTGCAGCAGGGGAAGTGACTGTGGCCATTTCTCAAGTACGCTCTCACCTCTCCGCCACTTGTCAGCCTGCAATAAATATTCCCAAAGTGAAATCCCGTAATTAGCTGGCACCGCCGTGAGAGACCAGGGGAACACCCACGGGCGGGACTGAGATGATATAGAGGAAGAATTAAAAAAAAAGGTAGATGAGGAGGTGGTGAAGGGTCAGAGCCAAACAAACCCGCTGACCCTCCTCCTTGCTTCCCTTTTCTCACCCCCCCCCCCCCCCCCCCCTTGGCAGCTTCATACCACCGTGATCCATCCTTGCTCTATTACAGCCAACATAAACCATACTGCCTCTGCAGGGGGGGACTTTTACAGCCCCCCTTTTTCATTTTTATATCAAACATGTCTTTTGCATGTAGCCCAGGTGTGTCTAATTTGTCACTGTTATTTCTCTTTCTTTCTCTCCGACCTCCCCCAGTTTCTCCATCTTCACCCATCACACCCACTCTGCTGTAACAGGCCTCCTCCGCCACCATCGCACGCTGCCTCGCCGTAACAGAGCAGGCCACTGATCCCGCCCAATGCGAAGCAGATGTGCGACACACACAAACGTGGAAAAGCAGCCTGGAGCATTTTGGGCTAGAGGGCGGATAGAGAGAGAGAGAGAGAGAGAGAGAGAGAGAGAGCGAGAGAGAGAGAGAGGTAAGCAGAAACAGCTCCGTTGCTGGGATACGGACCAAATAAAACACTCTGCTGAAACAGGCCGCTTGTTTCAGTCACACATACTGACACACTCGTCTGCAAAACAATGTTCTGAGTAAGACAACATGCTCTACACTTGACACACAACCTCGCTGACGTGGTTAGTTTGTTCACAACGCAGCAAATTGTTGAAAATTAGCTGTAAAATCCTATGATGAGCTCCTTTCCTCTCATTATTTGTGTGTGTGTGCACGTGCTTGTGTGTGTGTGCGTGTGTGTGTGTGTGCGTGTGCTTGTGTGTGTGTGTGTGTGTGTGCGTGTGTGTGTGTGTGTGACGAGAGAGAGTTGAGGAGTTCAGGCTTGCTTGTACATGCAGGTGAGTTGAACAGAGGAAATCTCTTACTGATTGAATTGCTTTCCTGACTACTTATCCTTTCCGAGGCTGTCTTCCTGCATTGTGTGTGTGTGTGTGTGTGTGTGTGTGTGTGTGTGTTAGATAGAGAGGGAAGGCAGTTAATGTTTACCTGTCCATCAAAAAGAATTCTGTTTTTGGTCTTCATGGTTCTCTTTTCGAGCCATGTGGCGTTCAGGGTCAAGAACACACGCATGGTCTGATCAATGAGCCTGCGTTGCATACACATGAGTACTGGCCACTTTATTAGGGACACCTGCACATCTAATAAGATCCAATACGATAACTGTATCCAAAGGGTGAAACTCTACAAAGGTAATAAATAATACCCCAGTTTTGGTTAAGACCATCATAGAGGTATTATGGTAGTAGATGAAGTCCATATATATACGTATATATATATATAACTTGTTACAGTGACCCTCTAAACTCAATGCTAACCTTGTTGCCAGGTCCTACAAGCCTCAAACACACATGCATGAAGCCAATGTGGGATTCCTGGGACTAATGTTTAACAGGAAGAATAAGGACTGTGGCCTCCATTTGAGCTCTTGTGCAGACCCTGTGGTTTACTCTCAATAGCTGGGCCGAGCCTCCGAGATAAGACACCGAGTGTTGACTAGGAAGATGAAAGCATTCCCTTCATCTTCTTCTCCTTCACTCTGCAAATGTACCTAACCTTTATGTGTCACATACCTGTACATTTGCAATCTGCAGTTATCGCAGACGTTTGTTTTGGTACAACTAAATCATGCCAGTCGTACGTGGTGATAACTTGAGCTTGTACAGCTGCACCCAGTTTGCAAATGATTCATAGGCAGCCCAGTTTGAAAGGTTTTGGGGAATGTCACCTAATCCCACACACTGTATCACAACTCAAGTTAAAAGGCAAAAAGGAGGGTCCTGGATTGTGGTATTTACAGAAAGCACAGCATGGACGTGTGTGTAGGTGTACTTTAGTGGTTAATATTTCATCTGCTGTAACTAAATGTAAGAACCGTTTCATCCAGCAGTTAGCACTGGTACACAATCTCTGTGAGAAGTCTGATGTGTAATACCTTGGATTATCTTAAAGGTCCCATATTACAGTCCTCCATGGCTCCCCCACGCTAGTGCAGTTTATTCATAAATGGACGCTTTTTGTGGTACTCAAGCAAATGTTCCATATTCTTAGCCTGAATGAAGCATTTTCAAGCCCAGTTAAATGTTTCAGATCATCCAAAAAATGAAATATTAGTCAATGACAACACAACTGAACACAAAGTATTTTTGAAATAAATATGACATAACTACAGTGATTGCCCCCGAAACCTAATTGCTGGTTGGGACACCCTTTTAGCAGCAACAACTGCAATGAAACATTTGCAATAACTTACAATGAGTCTCAGCGCTGTGGAGGAGTTTTGGCCCACTCATCTTTGCAGAATTGTTGTAATTCAGCCACATTGGAGGCTTTTCCAACATGACGCACCTTTTTAAGGTCATGCCACGGCATCTCAGGATTCAGGTCAGGACTTTGACTAGGCCACTCCAAAGTCTTTTCTTCAGCCATTCAGAGGTGGACTTGCTGGTGTGTTTTGGATCATTGTCCTGCTGAGGAACCCAGGTTGGTTTCAGCTTGAGGTCACAGACAGATTATCCTTCAGGAGTTTTTGGTAGACGGTGGACGGTAAATTCATGGTTCCATTTTTCACAGCAAGTCTTAAAGTGGTCCTGAAGCAGCAAAACAGCCCAGGACCATCATACTACCACCACCATATTTTACTGTTGGTATGATGTTCTTTTTCTGAAATGCAGCGTTACTTTTACGCCAGATGTAATGGTACACACACCTTCCAGGAAGTTAAACGTATGTCTCATCACACCACAGTATTATCCCAAAGGTCTTGAATATGTTTTCTGGCAAATTTGAGAAAGTGTCTTTCCTTCGTAGTCATGAACATTGATCTTAACTGAGGCAAGTGAGGCCTGCAGTTCTTGTTTTTGTGGGGTCTTTTGTGACCTCTTAGACGAGACGTTGCTGCGCTCTTGGGGTAATTTTGGTTGGCCGACCACTCCTGGTAAGGTTCACCACTGTTCCATGTTTGCACTATTTGTGGATAATGGCTCTCACTGTGGTTTGCTGGAGCCCCTATGTTCTTCATCAGCGAAATCTGACTTAGTCTGACTTAATCTGTCACTGACTAATATTTAAATTAGTTTGACAATCTGAAACATTTAAATGTGACAAACATGCAAACAAATATCAGGAAGGGAGCAAGCACTTTTTCAAACCACTGTATTGCCGGAAGAAAATGTGTGTTGAAATCCCCTGGAAAAGTCTATTTGAATCCCGAATTGTACACTCTCAGGTATGTTCCACAGAGTGTTTCCACTGTAGGAGATTTGGTGACGACACAAAAAGAACACTCAGTGTGTGGTTTAGTTAAAAAAAATGTGGTTCAGAAGAGAACCACTTGTGGTGTGGTAGTAACTGGAATCACATCTTCTGGAGAGCCGTTGCAAACTGGACCTGACAGCTGCCACCCACTTGAAATTCCGATGTTGTTCCAGGTAGACGTCCTCGCATCATAGAAAAATGCTACCATGCTACACAGAATGTGACTGTTTGGGACCTGAAGTCAGAATAAGAAGTTGTCAACATAAACTGACACTAGACTCCAGGGAGGTACTGCCATTTTTTTTTTAGTTTTGAACCTTAATTTGCACTAAACAGGAAGTCAGTCTTTGTGCTTGCTTTAATGTTGTGTAACTAGACAGTGGTTAGATACAAGTCAGTAGTCGCTGTTGTCACTAAGCGCTGTTAACGCTGCTTAGTGATAGCGAGGAAGCTAACAAGAGTGGAATATGTCTCATAAACGGACCCATTGTTTGGAGAAATGACCCCTTTGGCACTCAAATATTACAGTATGGGACAAAAGCGGCCCATGTCAGAACTCGATTTACTGGGACTTTGTCAACATAAGCGGAACCAACTGAAATGGGCTCCACTGTCCCTCACAAAGATGGCCGCTTGCAAAACACTTTAACATGACACACGTTCAGAAACGGTGTAGATTAGAGATTACTGTCTCTCTTACTGAGTGTCTGCAGCAAGAAGCCAATTGCTAAATGGGATGCTTGACCCCGGACCCCTCACCCCCCCACCCGAGCGAAACAAAAAGCAGCTTTAGAAGACACATTTCCACCTCAGCAGGATATGCAGAGACATGCATGCGATCACGTTTGACACACAGGAATGGCAAAGATTCCAAAGCAGAGCCACTGGAATATTGTACACTTTTCCCAAGCCCAGGTTAATACACACAGTTGTGTAAGTGTGGGGGGTTAGTGAGGGTGGAAGGGTGTGTGCACCCGTGCACTCGTTATTCCTCAGACAGAGCGTTCATTGTGGTGTGCCGGAGTCCCTCAAGGCGCTGGAATCTGGCAACATTGTCTATGTCGGAAACTCCAAGCCGTTACAACTCTCGACTTGTTTTGATCCTGTCAGAGAAAATTCCGTTTCTCTGCAGTGGTGCTTTGACTGGGGGAGTGACGCTGGACGTCGGAACGTCTGCAAGGAAAAGTCTCATTATGGCTGGAGTGTTGGAGGCTTGGCTTGGACGGGTCAGCAGTGTTGTGGTTTTCCCCCGGTGGACTGTTAGATAAGAGGGAAACTCTTGGTTCTTTCTTGGCCGCTTGGTTCTTCATTCAAACTGATGTTTTGGCAACGTGTCCATCAATTCACTAGCCAAGTAAGAAGGAGGGAACACCAGTACAACACAGACCAAAACCCAAAACATGACCTTTGACCCTAACAATGTCACGCACTTGTTGGCACTTTCTACATAAAAATTAAAGGAATGGGGGTTATTTTGATCATATATTATGATCAGACGTTATGGTTAAATGTCTGCATGATAAGTGAATTTCTTAAAAGTAGGATTCAATATTAATAAAAATAATATTTTCATTATTAGTTTCAAACTGTGTGGGAAAGAAGTACAAAGTAAGAAGCCAAAATCTTACCACTTCCACACAAGAATAGCAGGAGAACTTTTAGTAGTGACACCTCGCCACACCACACTAGCTCGCTACTAACCAGCTGGTTAATTCCATTTTCTGTTTGATTCTCTGCTTGGGCATCTCTGTATGTGTGTTTGCATGTAGGTGCGTCTCCCGGTGCGTGCTGCTTTTCTCCAGGTGGTGTGGGCTCCAGCATACCTGCGACCCTAGTGAGGATCAAAAGTAGCCTTAAATGTTCATTTATGCCTTTCATTCGTCATTCATGCATTTAGTATTGTTTTATGCATGTAAAACTATAAAAACGTGATGCGTGTCTTAAAACAGCTCATCCCACTGCAGTATTAAATCGAATGATATACAGTATTTCTTGAATAATGAATTACAGAACCTTGATTTTTGTACGGCCTGGTTTTTGTAGGATTCAATTTTAAACAAAAATTATTGCCACAAATATGTCTCAGTTATCGTATGGTCAAAAAGTGTGCTGAACAAATTAGTCGGGTGCCCAAACAAAGCATCCATGCGTTGGTGAATCAGTCTATGCGAAGAATGGAAAATGGTTATTTTCGTGTTGGGTCACTACTTTTCTGTCATGCCCCACCCCCCCCCCCCCCCGGTTTGAAATACTGGAGAAACTGATATACTATGTATGACATGTTTATTCATTTATCTGTACTGTACAGACTGAACAAAATGGAGAGCATACAAGCATAATCAAGAGTCAAATTGCATGTTGAGTACTATACATTTGTACATGTTGGTAGGTCTGCATTGAAATTAAAGCCTCTCGCACCCCTCGCCCCTGACAGACCACCCTCTGGGGGGTCCGCCCCACTATCTGAGAAGCACTGCTATAGGCAGAAATCCTTGAATCATCTTTATTATGTGTGTGTGGCCGCTGTATTTGTTCATGGGATGCATACACAATGATGAGCAACTCGGTTTCTTCCTGCTGATGAGGTGTTCAAGTGCACTGCGTATTTCTGACACAATATTGAACATAAATGCCCATGAATTAAAATTTAAACTGAAAAGAAAGGTGCACTTTTGATCTTTGACCTTAGCGTCTCCCCCATCTGACCTTTGAACCCCGATCCCTTTGGTTGCATATTCTTAAGAATGTGTCGTATCCATGTCTGGATATCTAACAATCCCAAAGGTTTAAAGCGTGATGATTAGCGACTGCTCGACTGCTGAAAAGAAACATGAACACGCTGTATTTTTCATTGGCCTTAAAGTTGACAGGTAGAGAGCACTGATTATAAACACGTAACTGACCTTTGACCTCAGTAATCTCACCCATACAGCACTGGCTAACATTCCAAGTTAGATAGAGTTGTGTTCTGCATGTGGAACGATACTACCGTCATTTCTGGCAAAGATGCCTTGAGAATTGTAATGGGTAGAGTTCCCAAAAGTAAACAGTACTCTTTTCAGAGACTTGTTTCTAATCCTAAATCATTTACCTTAAATGTTGTTTAGTCAGCCACCATTATTTTTCTCTCACGTGGCTCCGCGTGCACACGTTTATTTGTAACTTTGCATTCGCTTGTGGAGATGACGTGACGTCTAAAAGTGAGACGATGCTGCTCCACAAATATAACAAGAATGACCTCAGCTCATGCACATTTCATGACAAGTGTGAATTGGAGCGTCGTAAGGAAAAAACAAGGATGACAGTGCGAAATAATTCTTTTTAAAGGAAAATATCATTTCTACCATACATTATTTTGGTATGCGACAAGACTTTTACCCAAGTACAATCTGACCTTTCCGTTAAATTAGACTGTACAACTCGATGAATGATGGAAGAATTCCTTTCGCTATAATAAGCATCATCTAGAGGCTTTTCCTTTCCATATGAGCTATTTCTGATTCCAAATGACCAATTGTGACCAGACGTGATGCTAGTACCTGTGCTAACCAAGAGACGGTAAATCAAACATTTAAAGGTGCTATATGCCCTTAGTTGTTTTTTTAACCCTTGTATTATGTTGAAAAAAAATTACATTGATTATGTTGCGGGTCATTTTGACCCATACTGTGTAAATCCACTCAAAACAGTCAAAAAATCAGGTGAACCAATAACAACGTTATTTTAGATCATATAAGCATTTAGAAAAGAGACATACAATACATTTTTAATACCAACACTATGTTTAAGAACTATTTAGTTGAAGTTTTTAGTAGAAGTTTTTCCCTCTTCACAAACACTTTTTTCCATTTAACTTGCCCCATTTTCTCAGATTTTCAATGTTCAACAGTTTCAGTGTTCTCCACATGATGGACAGAATGTAACTATACTGCAGATGTAATTCTTGCATTTCACACAAAAGGTACTGTTTTACTGTCCTCTCGGAAGGGACAGACCTGGCATCTTTTCCGTTTCTTTACACCTGTATCCACTTGATCCTGACCTTTTCAACGACAGCTACAGCTGCTGGGGATTGAGGTGGCCTGGCTCACCTCTGGATCTTGGGAGTGACGAGTGCTTTGCCGAGTTCTTCCAGCAAAAGTCGACGTGGGTACAATTTGCCGGCATTCCACTGCTGGTTGATTTCAGTCCACAGGACATAGGCATTGTAAGCAGACACGTCCACAATGTTGTAGAAAATCACCAAGGGCCAACAAGCAGTCTTGCACTGGCAACTGTATGTTGCTGTGACTTTGTCCAGATTGTCAACTCCTCCTTTGGTGGAGTTGTAGTCCAGGATCATTTGTGGCTTCATGTCTTCTCTTGTGCTCAGAGATGCATCTGTGTGCATCGTGCTCATGACAAGAACATTCTTGTTTCTCTTTGGGCAGTATGAAACAACTGTTGCTTTCTCAGGGAAAGCAAATATTGAGGAATGCAGAGGTCTGCCCTGCATCTTCAGAATTTCACTGGGAAGTTCTGGCTTATTTCTTCTGACTGTTCCCAACATAGTCAGCTTTCTCTTTAGAAGTTCATCTTCGAGGTGGTAGGATGTAAAGAAGTTGTCACATGTGATGTTATGACCTTGCAGCCCTTCACTCATCTCCAGCACCACATGCATCTTCTGATTCTTCTCAGATGCTCTTCCAGGTAGCTTTCCTGCGTATACTTGCATATTCCATGCATAGCTAGATTTTGTACAATCTGGATCATCAATAACATTGTCCTCAGTCTCTGGAAGATCCTCTGTCTCTGAAATTTCTTCCTCTGCATCACTATCACAGTTCAATATCTTTGATAAAGTTTCTTCAGCTGTAAACCTTCTGGAGCTCATTTTTGGTGTGCATCTCAAAGAGATGACATGAGAACAGTGACAAGGACAAGGGAGAGAAAGTTCCTCCTCTACACACACCTGGGTCTGAATGGCTCTTCAAAGGCAATCAAAATACAAATAATTGGGCAGTCAAAATAAACTACATCAAAGAGACATGTTTTTTTCTGGATCTGAACAGCTATATACCCACATAAAAGTGTCCGGGTCAAAATGACCCGCAACATCATCTTTGTATACAAACTCAGCACAGACATACCACGACACCTCAGAGTGTCCAAATTTTACACACCAGTTCATGACCCTAGATGAGGAAAAGTCACAAAATTTCATGAAGAAAAAGAAAGGATAACCAGTACTTTGGTCAACTCAAAAGCTGAAACGGGTCAAATTGACCCGTAACATAATACAAGGGTTAATAGTTAAATACACCAAGACTAGTTTAGACTGTATTATATAAGGTCATATATTGTTCATGTGAAACTTGCTCATTATCACCACTTGTACATTCTGATGAAGCACTTGTATTAGAGCTCATTGTGGCCTGATCTATCTACGCCAGGCTGATGCTGGAGCGAGTGAAGGGGATTCACGGTCCGGTGGGAGGGGGGCCGTGGGGGCAACTCAAGCTGGCTTATGTGTTGGTGTGAGTGTGGTGCCTGCCAGACGTGAACGCCGAGTTTGTTGGACGAGAGTGGGAGACACGACTGGGTGCTGGGAGATATTTGTGTGTGACAGAGGGAAGCTTGTGTGTGTAGCGTGTGTGTGTAGCGTGTGTGTAGCGTGTGTGTAGCGTGTGACACACAGTGCTCTCCCGGGCCACGCTTGAACCGCTTGTGCCGTGGAACAGAATAGCTTGTCTGTTTCCTGCTGCTTGATTGACAGCGGGTGCAGAAGAGAGCGAGAAAAGACTCCCTTCCTTCTGTTAGATCGTCACTTATGTTGTGTTGATTTGGTCTTAATATCACACACATACACACAGACACACACAGACACACACACACTACTGCGGCACATTGTAGCCGCCCAGCCACCCTTTGTGTAAATAAACAACCTGTCCACAGCACATTTGCAGCTTTATTTGTTCAGCATGTAAAATAACACACACGCACCCCCATCCTCCTCTCAGCTGTTATGTTTCTGCACACCGAGGAGCAGAGGTAGCCGCCTGACCTCTGACCTCAAAGAGGTCAATGTGTGTGTGTGGAAGAAGCTCGACATCAATGGCGGTCATGTTTGAGAACCTTGACAGAACTGAGACACACCCAAGGGAAGCATGCATGGATTAAGTTTGGGGGGGGGGGGGGGGGGGGGGGGGGGCTCACTATCAGTGACGTCTAACCTCACAAAAAGACCAAACTTCCTACCAAAGTATTGTAGAAACGTTTAAAGTTGCCAGAGTGACCTTATTATATTTCATTTTTACATCCTGTGTGCCAGATGTCCCAATACTTTTGTTCATAACTTGTACATTAGAAGCCAGCAAATAGGTTGGAATTACAGTAGAGCCACTAATAATGTTGAACACAATCAATTCCCAGTTTTCTCAGCTCAAGTAATGGAATACAGAATGAATCAATTCCAGGGTCAAACTCTGGTCATCATCATCAAACACGTACGGGCGATGCCTTCAGTAACATCTCAACATTCCTAACCGTGAAGAAAGAGATTAAGCACGTTTGATGTTACACAAGATACGCATTCCATTTTGGAGTCACCAATTAACCTAGCATGTTTTTGGAATGTGGGAGGAAACCCGGGGAGAACATGCAAACTCCACACAGAGATGGCCAAGCGGAGATTCAAACCCAGGTCTTCTCGATCTCCTGCCTGTGTGGTCAACATTCTAACCACTCATCCACTGTGCAGCCCTTTTATTATCATTTATCTTCCAACAGGCATAATAACAAATAACATGGGCTAGCGTTGGGGCCATATCAGCTAAAACTCAACTCTGAACCTCCGACATCACTTCCTGTCTACACATCCCGAAGACACACTCTGTCTGAAATAGCAGAGTGTCTCTCATTATATCTAATTAGATTTGGTAATATGAGTGTAAAGGTGGCGGCACGGCAGTCGAGTGGTTAGCGTGCAGACCTCACAGCTAGGAGACCAGGGTTCAATTCCACCCTTCACCCTCGGCCATCTCTGTGTGGAGTTTGCATGTTCTCCCCGTGCATGCGTGGGTTTTCTCCGGGTACTCCGGTTTCCTCCCACGTTCCAAAAACATGCTAGGTTAATTGGCGACTCCAAATTGTCCATAGGTATGAATGTGAGTGTGAATGGTTGTTTGTCTATATGTGCCCTGTGATTGGCTGGCGACCATTTGTTTGCTGGTTCATTGTTAATATTTTGTCTGCATGTCTGCTTTGAAGTTTGATGCATCATGCTACGTTATCTATTTTAGCCTTTTTGCCACTATTGTGAGTACCTAGCTGCACCCGCCTGTGATTAAATTAAAGACTTTTCACCCGTACTTCAACCCATGTGTGACTGTGACAGTAGGGGTATCTTGATTAAACTCTCATTTGCTCCAAAAAAAAAATGCAACAAAATCAATGTTGTTATATTCATCCCCATCTCTCAAGTTTTGTGTAAATCCATTTGTTTAGCTAAATGTTGTTAAAGTGTATTATTATGTTTACTTTAGAAGCTACTTTCGAAGCCGCACTTGCTGTGTCATCATGGCGGCATGGGGGACACCCGATCCCTAGAACAGACCCGGACAGGTTTCTGTATCAGGCCGCCGTCTATATTTGCAGCCGACCCGCTGTGACCGCTCGTTATTTGCTCGCGCCGTCTGAGCCGAGGATGAGCATGGAGATTCCTGGGGAGCTCCAGTCGCCCTCCCGAGCGTCTTATCTGAGTGTTTGTGTTGCGACTGAATAATTCAATCAGGAGAAAAGACGCTGCTCAGATACGACGAGCTGCCGGGCAAATGGGTCGTGTTAGATTCGCTGACGGGAAACCGGCGACACAAGCGAAGGAGGCGAGAGGAGAGGAAGCAAGGTGCACGAACGAGAGAGAGGGAGAACAAGCCGGCAGTCATGTGACCGGTGCTGCCGAGGGATCTCCCGAAGGTCACATGACTGACTGGAAAAGCACCCTGCTGCCTCACACGGCTATTCCCAGAAAGCGTTTTTCCCACAAGTGTTTGAGTAAAGCATCATTTCAGCACACGTTATCTTACTAAATCATTTACATGAAATGGGACTCTTCATTAGGACATCTGGACAACATCTCCTTTAACGAGCTTAATGATCATGCTCAGCTTTGATGGATGCTGTCAGAGACGTATTAGTCGAGCAATTTGCACTGAGCAGTCAATTAACTGATGAACTATAAAATAAAAACCTATTTCTACTAGTATAATCATTTTGCTTTTCCTCTATAGATACCATATTGCCATGCATGCGCCTCAGTAGGGCCTGCTGTTTTGGTTAGCAACAGAACAGAACCACATTAGAACGCACGGGACAAAAAAGCGCAAGGAGAACGATGTTTTTGGAAACCAGGCGTGGAGCGTGGCTGTGTGAAAGGTAACGCTCTAAGGTGAAACAGGTTTGTGAGTGTGCCATAACAAAAACCCGCTGGACTTTTCTCTTCTTTGCGGTCAGACTTGGCAGAGGGCGATAAAAAATGCGCTTTGGCACGGCGAGGTAGTGAAATAGTTTCCGTGTTCCCACAGCCGTTTACACGTCCCCGATGAGAATCTGGTGTTTGCTTTAGTTTCGGATGGCTTGTGCTGTGGCTTTTGTGGGCCAAAATGGGGGGGCAGTAGCACCAGAAACGGGACCTTGCCTCCCCCCTCTGTGCTTTTTAGGGGCATACGCTGATTTCACCCCCCCCAAATGAGGAGAAAAGTACAGGCTCTGGTTGTGGGTAAATGCCCCTGGTGTCTTGCTGTAACTGGGCAGTGTTGCTTTCTGAGCATCCACTCGTGTTCTCAGCATCAATAATAAACCAGCAGCCTGTGAGTAACAAGGTCAATACCACTGTGATTGGCCATCACGGTCAAATAAAATAGCTGAGTTTATCTGCTCTGCACTTTCATTTTGATACCGTCTTCCCCTCCTTTCGCCGCGCCCCCTCCCCCCATCCCTCGAACATAATTGAAGTGCCTCTCCTATGTAACCCGACCCGCGTCCCACAGCTCTAAAGTGTCGTTTGGGCCGCAACTTAAGTACTTGGCTTTCCAGATCTTCCAGATCAGCACAAGGCCAGAAAAGGCAAATGAATAATTCAGCGTATTGCTTTCAAATGCAGTTTGTGGTGAAGTACAATCCCGTTAAGATTCTCTCACATGTCTGACCTGCTGCTAACAACACTGATGTAGCGATTTAGCATCAGCCTGATGACAAGTGAGTGTGTGTTTAGTATCATATGCCAACTTCAAACTTGCCATCCTCATGAATTGTTAACATAATGGAGAGAATAAAAGCCATCTTTAATAAATGACTTAGCCTATACTCGGAAAGGCTTTGATGCTTTTGCTAGCTTGAATACAGAAATTGTTTCGATGTCATGTTTGCAGGGCCAGTTGTCGCTAGGCAGAATGTGCAGGGCAAAATCCAAATGGTCATTTATGGTCATGTGATGGCTCCACTGCCGCATACAGCAGAGAAAGGACGGGAGAACCGTCAACACGGTCAAACAAAGGGTACAGTGTCGTGAGCCCCTTGTTTTGTCTTTCAAATTATCTAACGAGATCTGTGATTCTGCCCAGCAACCTGTGACATCATATGTGGCATATCCAAGAAAAATACATTCAATTATTCATATAATATTTGTACAATTTCCTGAACTCCTGTTTCTATCTGAAGGCACCGCTGCTGGTTGCAATTCATTTCTACAATTAATTCCATGAGTTCTCACCAGCATGGTCGGTTATTATTCCTGTGTACTCCCGTGTGCAATATCTTTGTTTTAGTCCATCAGCCAGTGTCCTGCCCTCCTATTGGTGCACAGTGGTGTGGTGATGTTAGTCACCTGATGATCTCATGCTATAGGTGATGTAGTCTTACGTCAGGTGAGTCATCAGGCGATGCCGAGGGCCTTACTGGAACAGCATCACATCATCAGCACCATCACCCCCTCTCCTTCCCTGCACATTTTATCTGCTGATGCTGCATCGTCTCCCACCGCATCACGCAGCCTCCTTTCCTCCAGCCCAACCTCCATCCTACTCCCACTGCTGCTCTTCATTCCCATCACCAACGGTGGATATTTTATTAGTGTCAGCAAGGGAAAGGACACTCAAGTCTGTTATTGAAAAAGCCTGAGGGGCTGTGCATGTCCTTTTTTGGGGGGCCGACGCATCAGTTATGAGTGAAGTCCGCCTAGCAACAAGTGGCAAACACTCGTCAGATATATTTCCGTAAAAGCACTATTATTCCTTACTCGGCTGTTTCCAGGGAGGATCCTATTCTGGGGCAACAACAAACACATGGGTATTATTTCTAATAGTAATAATAATAATAATACTCTATATTTGTTTTTGAGGTTATTATTGGAGATAATTATGTTGGAAAATGATATCTATTAGGCGTGTGGTATGTTTCAGCAGCTGCAGTGTCAATATTAGTTCAAACGGCACAAAGGAAAACACCGTTAGGTCAGGTGGAGCGAACCACAACGTAAGTGAGGTGCAAGCACTTTATTCACCTTTGCTATGATGATAAACACAAAGCCATTTGTTTAAAAAAGCAACATTCATATTTTTAATTGACCTTTTTGATTAAAAAAATAATAATTTGAATACAAATCTTCAGTTACAGAACAAGAAAATGTTCATTTGTTTTGATTCGCTGTGGAGTTGAGTGCTGTATATTTCCAGTAATAAGTAGTTTATATGTTTGAACATTTTCGAGTGGTATCTGTTGTATTTGAGTGAAAATGCCATTTCTGTTGATGCACTTGCGCCATGTTTCCTGGTGGCACTCGAACCTCTCT
Source organism: Doryrhamphus excisus (assembly GCF_030265055.1). NCBI lineage: Eukaryota > Metazoa > Chordata > Actinopteri > Syngnathiformes > Syngnathidae > Doryrhamphus > Doryrhamphus excisus. The sequence continues at coordinate 25,397,102 of NC_080470.1, forward strand.
TGACTTTTGACTGTTTGACGTACAGAGAGCTTTTGTGTGCTGCAGGTGTGGAGCTGAAGCGTGTTTTATTCCTCTGCCCCCCCCCAACCACCCTCTGCCAAAGCACCCCCCCCCCCCCCCCCCAAAAAAAAAAAAAAAGCCTCCCCAGAAGGCCTGCTTCTGGGGAGAAAGGCCAGAGACTGTTACAACTTCCTCTGCTGTTTTATTTGAGTGAAACACACATTACTACTGAGGCTTGTTTGTCGTGGATTGTCGAAAATAAAGCTATAATCATACAGCAACCTTTTTTAGCAACTAATCCATAAGCATAATAATCAATCAATTGATTGATTTTTTTGTTCAAATCCTGTCTGGAATTGATTGTCGATTAATCAAAATGGAGTGCACTGCTTGGCAGCAACCAGCAGAGACGCTGTTCATAGATTTAAGTACATGGCATGGGGAAAGGAGTTCAGAATGTTGACAAAGGGATTTTGCCATCCCTTTAGAAATAATACAATATTTTTCATGTGGGAAAGCAGCGTACGTACAATGTACTAGCTATCAACCAAGTACTCCTATAGCTGACATCAAAGCAATGTAAAAAGCAGTGCAATTAAATATCCAACCTGGGACGTGAAGGCCTTTACTTCATCTCCTATCGTTTAGGTTCTGCAAGACCACTTAGTATAAGTGCTAAATTCATTTAGAAAAACCTCAGTGGTTGAAGCATGTTTCTCACTCTAAGGGCTTTGGAATGGAATATTCCAAATGACAACTTTAACGACGGGTGGCTCTGCTAGAGAGAAATACCCAACATTAATTGAGTTTTAATGGCGTTTATTTATGTGGCTTTTGACTTGTTTTACTACTCTGGCAGTAAGTTTGTCTCTTTTGCTGTTATAAATTGCTCCAAACCGTTCATTTGTTTTGGATCTTTAGATGATGATTTTTTTATAATTGGGGTTTTTTTTTTTTGGTACACCCAAACGGCTAGAATCTGCAAGAAACAACAACAACAGGCTGCTGAAAGATGGCTACCATAAGTTGCCTTTGTTAGTTCGGGAACATTTCTGGTATAAACCGTATGAGCCTGGATGGACTGCATCGTATAAAAGTTGGAAAATAAATTCCCAGTGGCATAATTTGAGCCTATTTATAATTTAGCATGATTTACAATCCGCTGTGTAACGTTAGAGGCTGGCAGTAAATTGCATCCAGTCAACAGGTAGACCAGCAGGGCAGAGCTCCCAGAATGGAGGCTCTTAGTGTCTGGAAAGCTCCCCTCTCTAAAGCCACAACACTGACCTTTCCTGTTTTGGAAATGTACCCAGCTGGCCTGTAAGCCTCCCCTTCTAAATCCTCCACCCCTTCCACCAAGTACTCTTTACTTTGATTGGTAGGAAAACACCATGGCACGTTCTGTGCTGGTAGTATTCTTCATTTAAACTTACCTCGTTAAGCAAAAATGGCTTTTTAAGAAAAGAAATGTCACTTGAAGACAGCTAGGATAGGCTCCAGCACGACTTTGACCCTAATGAGGATAAGTGGTATAGAAAATGAATGAATACATGAATGAATAATATGAGACATTTGAACAAGCAGCGAATCATACACGATCATGACTATTCCAGCTCTGAATACTCTTACAAAAAAGGACTTTAAAGTTCTCAAACATCAATGCAAAAAAAACATTTTATATACATCATACTGTTCAGGTTTGGGGTGCATATTTCCTAGCTTTTTAAGATATGTCCTGAGTGTCCGCTGTACTCGTACACCACTAGCGTATTTACTTAACGATGTAAACTTGAAGTAAAGTTGTTATTGTAAGGTCTTTCCCTCTTTGCTGTGGTTAAGACTTGATTCCACACGGCTGCTGTCCGTCACTGAGCCTGGGCTCTAAACCGGGCCAAATGAAGTGACATGTTTTGCTTTGCAATGAAAACAGACGTGTGCTAATACTCAGCGACGTGTGAGCGTGTATCATCCATGTGTGCCGCGTTCTGCCCGCCCGCCATCGTCTGGACTTTCCATGTGTGAAGTGATTAGAAAGCAATTTGCTCCTTGACAATCTGACCCAAGAAAAACAGACGCTTTATTAAAACAAAACAAATTACGCCCATTTTTGAGGCCCAAAGACACCGAGCTGGACTTGAGTACATCACATGGATGGATTACTTTGACCACATTTTAGGACTAACATGAACATGATCCCGAATGGTGGCACAAATGTCTTGGTTTGACCCACAAGAAACGCTTCACGCTTGCGTTCTAAGAACAAATAATAATAATAATCCACCTAAGACTAAATTAAAGCCGATGGCAAGTATTTTTGCGTAACATAGTAATGATAATGATCAAATGTATGTTGAGTGTGCACATTTATTTATGTAAAACCAAGTAAATGTTTTTTTTTTTAATTTTAAATCACTCATGTCATCTTTGGAATATTAATACACATCCTTAAATGTCCAAAGGGCATTTTAAAGGAATTTATGAAAATATTTTTTGAAGGAAATGAGGTGAAAATTGCATATATTACTTATTACTGTGGAATAAGTAAACAGTACTAATGAGGATGATATGAGAAAATACTGCTGAATTTTACTTTTAAAAAATCTAACATTTATTGTACAGTATACATGGTTTTGGATATTGCGACGCTTGTGACACCAAACCCGCAAAAAATAACCCAAATCAGGGGCAGTGCATCGAAAAGCTGTTGAAAGTTGTTAAAAGGGGGAAGGTTGAGCCTTTTGTGACCCTCACGTCACTGTGCTAGGTGGATACTTATTAGGATTATGAAAATTTCATTTTTTTTAGGGATAAAAAAAATGTCATCCATTCTTCATCATTGTCTTCGTGTCAGTTTTGAACCGAGCAATGTCAAATAATCTTGTTTACATAGGATAGCATG